>NC_134532.1:50784032-51093225 GCF_050624435.1 Tenrec ecaudatus
TGCAAGATATTGCTGATCTTCCTTGCAAGATGCTGGTACAAGACCTGCTCTGATCTTCCTCACAAGCAATCCCTGGTCTTCCTTTCGCGGTGCTGAGGGGAGACCCGCCCTGATCTTTCTTGCAAGATTTTGCTGAACCGCCTTGCAACATGCTGACAGAAGACCTCCTCTGACCTGTCCTGCAAGATGTCGCCGATCTTCCTTGGAACACGCTGATACATGACCTGGTGTGATATTCCATGCAAAATATCCCTCGTCTTACTTAAATCATGCTGAGATAGGTCCTGTTCCGATCTTCCTGCAATATGCTTCTGATCTGCCTTGCAAGATTGTGATGGAAGGCGTGCTCTGATCTTCCTTGCAGATGTGGATGATCATGTTTGCAATATACAAGGCCTGCTCTGGTCTTCCATGCAAAATGCTACTGATCTTCTTTGGAAAATGCGGATAGGAGAGCTTCTCTGCTCTTCCATGCCAAGACGTGCCTGATGTTCCTTTCAAGATGCTGGGAGGAGACCTGGTCTAATCTCCCTACCAAGATATTGCAGATTCTCCATAGAAGATGCTGATAGAAGACCTGTGCCAATCAACCTTGCAAGACATCACTGATCTGTTTGGTAAGATAGAAGACCTGCTCTGATCTCCCTTGGATGTGACTACTGATCATCCTTGCAAGATGCTGAGGCCAACCTGACAGAGATGTTCAAATGTGCGTATGCATCTCCGCCTTGAAAAGATCTGAACCCACTTCAGGCATCAGGAGTCGCATATGTTGGTGAAATAATTCTTCCTCCTCCTCTCTCGAAAATTTTGGATAGGTATGCATAGGGATCACAACTCTTTTTTCTCTTCTTATGTTTGCTTCAAAAGATTTGTAGGAAAAAAATGGGACTTTTATGTATATTTGAAAATTGTACATCCAGACACTGGCATACACAGAATGCTACTCCCTTAGAGTAACATCTTTGCGTGGCCCTGTATGCGTGTGTGTGTGTGTCTGTGTGTGCTTGCACATCATATACGGCTGCTTGCGTAGCATGGGTTTTACCAAACACCCGAACAGTCTGTCAACCAGTGGTCTAGGCCAGGCAAACACTGTGGTGACTTTTCTTGTGCTTATTTACGTATGTATGTCAAACTCACCCTGCTCATAAGGAGGTCTTCATGCGGTCGACCTGCCCTGGCTCCTCTCGGGTTAAAAACTTCAACTTTTCTTACTGCGGAATAGTATGGGTCAAAATGAGTTTCCTGATTTTTTAAAATTTTAAATTTTGACATCGGGTTCATATCCAGAATAATGTATTTTAAAGATACTGATGGATGTTCTTGTTGGGTGTGAGCATATGGTGACTCCTGTGAGTGTATGTGTGTGTGAGTGTATGCGTGTGCTTGCACATCATACAAGAGTCTCAGTGTAGCATAGAATTTACCAAACACCATGGAAGTCAGTCGGCCAGTGGTTTAGGTCAGGCAAACACTGTGGAACCTTCTGATATGCCAATTTACAAATGATTCTCAAATTGGAGCTGAACTTAGGAGATGTGCAGGCTGTCAACCACCTCAGGCTACACAATGACTAACAAATTCACCTCTTCCTAGGCAGCAATAATTCTGGGTCTTCTTTCATTTCTCACTTGTTTCAGGATTTTCTTTAATTATTAATTTTATAATCAGATCTTTATATTGAAGATTGTTATTTAAAGACACTTGCGATTTTCTTGGTGTGCTAGTCCAAATGTAAAATCGTGTGTGTGTGTGTGTGTGTGTGTGTGTGTGTGTGTGTGTGTGTGTGTTGTATAAACCTGAGTTAGACAGATGACTGATGACCAGGCAGGGCCATAACAGGCAGGCAGACACATAAACACAGGTGGTGCAAAACACATATCATAATTCGGTGGTAGGAACAACATTCCAATAATAAAGACCTAGAAGCAGCTGCTGCATGAGATGACCCACAAAGCTATTTCGCATTGTACCCTCTCTGAAAATTATTCCCAGTACGACTCCTGAACTCATAGATGATAGGATCTTACGTGTGAGATGGGATCACTGTGATGTACCCTTCCTTGAAAATGCCACTGATCTTCCCTGCAAAATGCTGATATAAGATCTGCTCTGATCTGCCTTGCTAAATTGCTCATCTGTCTATCAAGATGCTGGGAGAAGACCTGCCCAGATCTTCCTTGAAAGATGCCGTCCATCTGCCATGCAAGATGGTGACAGAAGGCCTAATATGGTGTTCCTAGTAAGAGGTCTTCCTTGCAAGATGCTGGGAGAACCTCCTCTGAACTCTCTTTCGAGATGTCGTTCATGTTTCTTCATTTTGCTGAAAGAAGTCCTACTCTGATCTTCCCTGATCTGCCTTGCAAGATGCTAATAGAAGACCTGCCATGGTCTTTCTCGCAAGATGCTGCAGCTCTTCCCTGCACGTTGCCAGAGAAGCACTGCTCTGAACTGCCTTGCAAGATATCCCCGGTCGCCCTTAACAGGTGCTGAGAGCAAACCTGCTCTGATCTTCCTTTCAAGATGCTTCCATAGTTTTGCAAGATGCTGATGGAAGACCTGGTCTGATCTGCCATGCCAGATTTTGCGGATGTCTTACCAAGAGGCTGATACAACACTTGCTCTGATCTTCCATGCAAGATATGCCTGGGTTTATAATCTGTCATGCAACATCTTGCTGATCTTCCTTGCATGATGTGCCGTGCCTTCTGATCTGCCATGCAAGACATTGCTGGTCTTCTTTGCAAGACGCTGTATCAAGACCTGCTCTGATCTTCCTGGCAAATAATCCTTCGTCTTCATTTCGAGGCGCTCAGGGAACCTGCTCTGATCTTTTTGGCAAAATTTTGCTAATCTGCCTTGCATGATGCTGACAGAAGTCCTGCTCTGATTTGCCTTGCAAGTTGTCGCCGATCTTCCTTCGAACACACTCATACATGACCTGGTGTGATATTCCATGCAAAATATCCCTCGTCTTCCTTAAATCGTGCTGAGATAGGTCCTGTTCCGATCTTCCTGCAATATGCTTCTGATCTGCCTTGCAAGATGGTGATGGAAGACGTTCTCTGATCTTCCTTGCAGATGTGGATGATCATGTTTGCAATATACAAGGCCTGCTCTGGTCTTCCTTGCAAAATGCTGCTGATCTTCCTTGGAAGATGCTGACAGGAAAGCTTCTCTGCTCTTCCTTCCAATATGTGCCAGATATTCCTTGCACCATGCTGGTAGGAGATTTGGTCTAATCTACCAACCAAGATATTGCAGATTCTTCATAGTATATGCACACAGAAGACCTGTGCCAATCAACCTTGCAAGACATCTCTGATCTGCTTGGCAAGATCTCTGATCTCTGCTCTGATCTCTATTGGATGTGAGTACTGATCATCCTTGCAAGATGCTGAGGCCAACCTGACGGAGACGTTCAAATATGCGCATGCATCTCCTCCTTCAAAAGGTTTGGACCCAGTTCAGTCATCAGGAGTCGCATATGTGGGTGAAATAAATTTTCCTCCTCCTCTCTGGAAAATTTTGGATGGGTATGTGTAGGGTTCACAACTCTTTTTTCTCTTGTAATGTTTGCTTCAAAAGGTTTTTAGGAAAAAATGGGACTTTTATCTATATTTGATAATTGTACATCACGACCCTGGCATATGTAGAATGCTATGCCCTTACAGAGACATATTTGGGTGGCCCTGAATGTGTGTGTGTGTGTCTGTGTGTGCTGGCACATCATATTTAGCTGCTTGCGTAGCATGGGTTTTACCAAACACCCCGAAAGTTTGTCAACCTGTGGTCTAGGCCAGGCAAACACCGTGATGACTTCTCATGTGCTTATTTACGTACGTATGTCCAACTCACCCTGCTCATAAGGAGGTCTCCATGCGGTCGACCAGCCCTGACTCCTGTCTGGTTAAGAGCTTCAACTCTTCTTACTGTGGAATAGTATGGGTCCAGTTTCATTGCTCAAACAGTTTCCTGATTTTTTTAAATTTTAACATCGGGTTCAAATACAGAATAATGTATTTCAAAGATACTGACGGATGTTCTTGTTGGGTGTGTGCAAATGATGACTACTGTGAGTCTATGTGTGTGTGAGTGTTTGCATGTACTTGCACATCATACAAGAGTCTCTGTGTACTGTCGGATTTACCAATCACGTTGGAAGTCAGTCGACCAGTGGACTACATCAGGCAAACACTGTGGAACCTTCTGATATGCCAATTTACAAATATTTCTCATATTGGAGCTGCTCATAGGATCGGTGCAGGCTGTCAAAAAACTCAGGCTACTCATTGGCTAACAAATTCACCTCCTCCTAGGCTGCAATAATTCTGGGTCTTGTTTCATTTCTCTCGTGTTTCAGGATTTTCTTTAATTATTAATTTTATAATCAGATTTTTATATTGAAGAATGCTATTTAAAGACACTTGCGATTTTCTTGCTGTGCAAATCCAAATGTTAAATCGTGTGTGTGTGTGTGTATGTGTGTTGTGTTGTGTAAACTTGAGTAAGACAGATGACTGGTGACCAGGCAGGGCCATAACCGGCAGGCAGACACAGAAACTCAGGTGGTGCAAAAGACAAAGCATAATCCAGTGGTTGGCACAACATGCCAATAATATAGACCTAGAAGCAGCTGCTGCATGAGATGACCCACAAAGCTATTTCGCATGGTACCTTCTCTGAAAATTATTCCCAGTACCACTCCCAAACTCACAGATGATAGGATCTTACGTGTGAGATGGGATCACTGTGATGTACCCTTCCTTGAAAACGCCACTGATCTTCCCTGCAAAATGCTGATAGAAGATGTGCTCTGATCTGCCTTGCAAAATTGCTCATCTGTCTATCAAGATGGTGGGAGAAGACCTGCGCAGATCTTCCTTGTAAGATACCATCAATCTGCCATGCAAGATGGTGACAGAAGTCCTAATATGGTGTTCCAAGTAAGAAGTCTTCCTTGCAAGGTGCTGGGAGAACCTCCTCTGAACTCTCTTTCGAGATGTCGTTCATATTTCTTCATGGTGCTGAAAGAAGTCCTACTCGGATCTTCCCTGATCTGCCTTGCAAGATATTGATAGAGGACCTCCCATGATCTTTCTCAAAAAATGCTTCAGCTCTTCCCCGCAAGTTACCTGAGAAGCACTGCTCTGAACTTCCTTGCAAGATATCCCCGGTCGCCCTTAGCAGGTGCTAAGAGCAAACCTACTCTGATCTTCCTTTCAAGATGCTTCCATCAGACTTGCAAGATGCTGATGGAAGACCTGGTCTGATCTGCCATGCCAGATTTTGCGAATCTTCTTACCAAGAGGCTGATACAACACTTGCTCTGATCTTCCTTGCAAGATATTCCTTGGCTTCTGATCTGTCATGGAACATGTTGCTGATCTTCCTTGCAAGATGTGCCGTGCCTTCTGATCTGCCATGCAAGATATTGCTGATCTTCCTTGCAAGATGCTGGTACAAGACCTGCTCTGATCTTCCTTGCTAGCAATCACTGGTCTTCCTTTCGCGGTGCTGAGGAAAGACCCGCTCTCATCTTTCTGGCAAGATTTTGCTGATCTGCCTTGCAAGATGCTGACAGAAGTCCTGCTCTGACCTGCCTTGCAAGATGTCGGCGATCTTCCTTGGAACACGCTGATACATGACCTGGTGTGATATTCCATGCAAAATATCCCTCGTCTTACTTAAATCATGCTGAGATAGGACCTCTTCCGATCTTCTTGCAACATGTTTCTGATCTGCCTTGCAAGATGGCGATGGAAGATGTGCTCTGATCTTCCTTGCAGATGTGGATATTCATGTTTGCAATATACAAGACCTGCTCTGGTCTTCCTTGCAAAATGCTGCTGATCTTCCTTGGAACATGCTGATAGGAGAACTTCTCTGCTCTTCCTTGCCAATACGTGCCAGATATTCCTTGCACGATGCTGGGAGGAAACCTGGTCTAATCTCCCTACCAAGATATTGCAGATTCTCCATAGAAGATGCTCACAGAAGACCTGTGCCAATCCACCTTGCAAGATATCACTGATCTGCTTGGCAAGATAGCAGACCTGCTCTGATCTCCCTTGGATGTGACTACTGATCATCTTTGCAAGATGCTGAGGCCAACCTGACGGCAACTTTCAAATGTGCGCATGCATCTCCGCCTTGGAAAGGTCTGAACCCAGTTCAGGCATCAGGAGCTGCATATGTGGGTGAAATTATTCTTCCTCCTCTCTGGAAAATTTTGAATGGGTATGCATAGGGTTCACAACTCTTTTTTCTCTTCTTATGTTTGCTTCAAAAGATTTGTAGGAAAAAATGGGACTTATATCTATATTTGATAATTGTACATCAAGACCCTGGCATATGCAGAATGCTACACCTTTAGAGAGACATATTTGGGTGGCCCTGAATATCTGTGTGTTTGTGTGTCTGTGTGTGCTTGCACATCATATACGGCTGCTTGCGTAGTCTGGGTTTTACCAAACACCCCTACAGTCTGTCAACCAGTGGTCCAAGCCAGGCAAACTGTGGTGACTTCTCATGTGCTTATTTACGTATGTTTGTCAAACTCACCCTGCTCATAAGGAGGTCTGCATGCGGTCGACCAGCCCTGGCTCCTCTCTGGTTAAAACCTTCAACTCTTCTTACTGTGGAATAGTATTTTTCCAGCTTTCATTGTTCAAAATCAGTTTCCTGATTCTTTTTAATTTTAAATTTTAACATCGGGTTCATATACAGAATAATGTATTTTAAAGATACTGACGGATGTTCTTGTTGGGTGTGCGCAAATCATGACTCCTGTGAGTCTGTGTTTGTGTGAGTGTGTGCGTGTGCTTGCACATCATACAAGAGTCTCTGTGTAGCGTAGGAATTACCAAACACCTTGTAAGTCAAGCGACCAGGGGTCTAGGTCAGGCAAACACTGAGGAACATTCTGCTATACCAATTTACCAATGTTTTCCAACTTGGAGCTGCTCAAAAATGCTGTGCAGGCTGTCTACCAACTCAGGCTGCTCAATGGCTAACAAATTCACTTCCTCCTAGGCTGCAATAATTCTGGGTCTTGTTTCATTTCTAACATGTTTCAGGATTTTCTTTAATTATTAATTTTGTATTCAGATTTTTATATTGAAGTATGTTATTTAAAGACACTTGCGATTATCTTACTGTCTAAGTCCAAATGTTAACTCCTCTGTGTGTGTGTGTGTGTGTGTGTGTGTGTGTGTGTGTCTTGTGTAAACATGAGTAAGACAGGTAAATGACTGATGACCAGGCAGGGCCTTACTGACAGGTAGACACAGAAACTCAGTTGGTGCAAAAAACATAGCATAATTCGGTGGTAGGCACAACATACCAATAATATAGACCTAGAAGCAGCTGCTGCATGAGATGACCTGCAAAGATATTTTGCATAGTACCCTCTCTCAAAAATGTTCTCAGCACCATTCCCTAACCCCAAATTGATAGAATCTTACTTGTTAGAATGGATCAATCTGATGTGCCCTTCCTTTGAAACGCCACGTACTTCCCTGCAAAATGCTCATGGAAGACCTGCTTTGCAAAATTTTGCTTATTTGTCAAGATGCTGGGCGAAGACCTACCCAGATCTTCCTTGAAATATGTCATGGATCTCCCACGGAAGATGGTGACAGAAGACTTCCTATGGTTTTCCTTGTAACGGTCTCTAATCTTCCTGGCAAGATGCTGGGAGAACCTTCTCTGATCTCTCTTTCAAAATGTCGCTGATATTCCTTAATTGTGCTGAGAGAAGGCACACTCTGATCATCCCTGATCTGTCTTGCAGGATGCTGATAGAAGACCTGCCATGATCTTCCTTGTAAGATGCTCCAGCTCTTCCCTGCAAGTTGCCAGAGAAGACCTGCTCTGATCTGCCTGGCAAGTTTGTGCTTATCTGCCTTGCAATATATCCCTGGTACTCCTTAACATGTGCTGAAAGAAGACCTGCTCTGATCTTCCTTGCAAGTTATTCCTGGACTTCCTTTAGAGGTGCTGAGGAAAGACCCCCTCTGATCTTTCTGGCAAGATTTTGCTGATCTGCCTTGCAAGATGCTGACAGAAGACCTGCTCTGACCTGCCTTGCGAGATGTCGCTGATCTTCCTTCGAAGATGCTTATTAATGACCTGGTGTGATATTCCATGCAAAATATCCCTCGTCTTCCCAAAATAGTGCTGAGATAAGACCTGTTCCGACCTTCTTGCAACATTCTTCTGAACTGCCTTGCAAGATGGTGATGGAAGACGTGCTCTGATCTTCCTTGCAGATGTGGATGATCATGTTTGCAATAGAGAAGACCTGCTCTGGTCTTCCTTGCAAAATGCTGCTTATCTTCCTTGGAAGATGCTGATAGGAGAGCTGCTCTGGTCTTCCTGGCCAAGATGTGGCAGATATTCCTTGCAAGGTGCTGTGATTGGACCTGGTCTAATCTCCTTACCAAGATATTGCAGATTCTCCATAGAAGATGCTGATAGAAGACCTGCGCTGATCAACCTTGCAAGACATCACTGATCTGCTTGGCAAGATAGAAAACTGCTCTGATTTCCTTTGTATGTGACTACTGATCATCCTTGCAAAATACTGAGGGCAACCTGACGGAGATGTTCTAGTATGCTCATCCATCTCCACCTTCAATGAGTATGAGCCCAGTGTGGGCATCAGCAGGCCCACAGGTGGATCAAATAATTCTCCCTCCTTCTATTTGGCAAAGTTTGGTTAGGTATTCATAGGGTTCACTTCTCTTTTTCTACTCTTATGTTTGCTTCAAAAGGTTTGTATGAAAAATAGGACTTTTACCTATATTTTATAATTGTACATCAAGACCCTGGCATACCCAGAATACTCTGCCCCAAGAGAGACACGTTTCGGGGGCCCTGAATGTGTTTGTGTCTGTATGTGTCTGTGTGTGCTTGTACATCATGCATGACTGTTTGTGTAGCGTGGGTTTTACCAAACACCTCCATAGTCAGTCAACCAGTGGTCTAGGTCAACCAAACACTCCGGTACCTTTCATGTGCTTATTTATGCATGTTTGTTGAACTCACCCTGCTCATAGGAGGTCTGCATATTGTCAACCAGCGCTGGCTCCTATCTGGCTAAAAATTTCACCTCTTCCTCCTGTGGAATATTATGGGTGCTGCTTTCATTTCTCAAAATTTTCATGATTGTTTTTAAATTTTTAATTTTAACATCTGGGTTATATATAGAATAATGTATTTTAAAGGGACTGGAGGATGATTTTGTCGGGTGTGCACAAGTGGTGACTCGTGTGTGTGTGTGTGTGTGTGTGTGTGTGTGTGTGCTTTCACATCATCCAAGAGTCTTTGTGTAGCGTAGGTTTTATCAAACACTTTGGGGATCAGTCGATGATTGGTCTAGGTCAGGCAACCACTGTGGTACCTTCTGATATCCCAATTTATATATGTTTGTCAAATTGGCCCTGCTCATAGGAGCTGTGCATATTGTCAACCAACTGTGGCTACTCAATGGCTAACAAATTCACCTTTTTCTACTCTGGAATAGTTCTGTGTGCTGGTTTCATTTCTTACATGTTTCAGGATTCTTTATAATTATTAATTTTAAAATCAGATTTTTATATTAAAATGTTATTTAAAGATACTGGGCAATTATCTTGACGGGCAAGCCCAAATTTTGACTCATATGTGTATGTACATGTGTGTGCGCGCGTGTGTCTGAGTGTATGGTGTGAACCTGAGAAAGACAGATGAGTCAGGACCAGGCAGGGCCTAACCCACAGGCAGACACACAAACTAAGGTGGTGCAAAAAAAAAGAAAAGAAACAAAATCCAATGGTAGACACAACGTGCTGATAATACACACCTAGAAGCAGCTGTCATAATGCCATTCTCTGGAGCTCGGACCCTCTTGATATGTCCAAAATGCAGTAGATGAAGTCCCATCATGCTCTCTTCTAGAGAGACCTCTGTCTGTATTTGTTCCAACACAGATAAGATCACTTTGTGAGGAATCTGTTATACAGTCCTTGGTCCTCACCATACCATAATTCAAAGATACCAGTAATCATTCTGTTTTTCTACTTTATGGCCACCCTTTTCAGAGTATGATACCATTTAAAATACCATGGCTTGAATCAAGTGCACCTTATTCCTCAAGGTGATAACTTTGTAATTAACATTTAAAAATCTTTACAGCTGATTCACGAAATGCAATATGCCATTTGATTAAATTTTACCGTGGACCCGAGTAAAATGAAAATGAAATCTGGAAGGACTATCTTGAAAGTCTTGAAAGGGTAAAGTTGTGTAGTTGTGTATATGGATGCATACAGAAGTAACTTGAAGTGTTTGAACGAGGTATTTCCTTCCACTGCTTATTTTATTCATTTATATTATGGAAAGGACACAGTGATACTGATTTTATACTTGGCATTATAATCCAAATCTTTGCTGTATTTTTCATTGCTCAAAGTTGATGTCCAATATGGAGTCACATTGGGAACATATTGCTTTTATTTGTCATGCATTACCATTTATATATTTTTATGACATTGGGTATTTGCAATTATTTCATCATTTTGAGCTATATACTCATGAAAATGAATTGATGTAGTAGAAAACTCTGTGCTGTGTGTTTTCTATTTTTCCTTTAGATTTACAGTGTTTTTCATCTCAAAGTCCCTTATGTTAGCATGTTGCTGTTTCCACTTTCAGGAAGTTGTATCATACATTTAAGTCACATCACTTTTTATACATTGCTTTCTGTCTTGAAGTCCCTAACCTTTTATTTTTACTTTTGCATAATTATAACTGGCTCCTTGTGTTGCCAGCTTTTCAGTGCTTTTATAAATCAAAAGGTCATGGTTGCACCGTGGCACTTACAAGTAGAACAACTTTACTATTGTTAAAAGTGCTCATGCCTCACCTATTGAACACCATATTCCCAAATTCCTGGCAATCACTGATCTGTTTCTCAGTTCTTTATAGATTTGCTTAAAAAAAAAGTTATATTGAAACCATATAGTAAGTACTATTTTCAAAATGCCTACTCCAAATTTAGATGTATCCAAATGTTTCCACTGTGTGATGGGTCTTTAAAAAAAACCCACTAATAATATTCATTGTGTGGTTATACCATTGATTTTAAAATTTATTCATATATTGAGAGCCATGCTGATTACTAAAAGTTTCAGTAATTATGTATAAATCATTATTGTGCAGCGTTTGGCGGCATACGTTTTTAACTGATGGAGGCAAACACTTAGGAAAATGTTGCAGGATAAAGTGGCAAAACAATGTTAGGCTTTGTAAGAAACTGTCTGCATATTTCTCAAAGTAACTGAACCATTTTATATTCTAATAATTGATTCAGGAGAATCCCTGTGCTGTGCTCATATGGGACCGAGCTACTTTGTTAACATTTGGGGATGGGAAATATTTACTTTATAAAATCAGTAGTATCATCTCATATTATTTCAATTTGCATTTTCAATAATAAAAATTTTTTAATAATCTTTCCATATAGTTATTTGTAATTAAGTGCTCCTTTGTTGACATATTTGATCAGATATTCTGCTAATTATATTTTTATTTAAAAATCATATTGCTTACAAAAGAGTGGTTTACTTTTTTTAGTTAAAATTAATTTATCACATAGATCATTTTTTAAAATTTCCAAATCTGTTGCACGGTTTTCATTCCCTTGTTAAAGAATTTTGTCCCTCCCGAATAGGGCAAGATATGACAAAATAACGAGGTATGGATTACCAAGGGCATATGAGGGAGGGGGGAAAAGGGAGGGAGGGGGGGAAAAAAAGGAGGACCTGATGCAAGGGGCTTGGGTGAAGAGCAAATGCCTTGAGAGTGATTGGGACAGGGAGTGTATGGGTGTGCTTTGTACAATTGATGTATGTATATGTATGGATTGTGGTAAGAGTTGTTGGAGTCCCTAATAAAATGTAAAAGAAGAACAAAATAAATAAATAAATAAATAGATAAATAGATAAATAAATAAATAAATAAAAGAATTTTGTCCCCACAGTTAAAGTTTAAAAATTTTAGTCACACCCTGTTAATAAATCTTTAATTTTCTGTACAAATTCTTGTGGTGTTCTATCTAAAATCTTCATTACCAAGTTTAAGCTTTTGCATATATTCTCGTTTTACAGTGTTGTTTACATTTTGATTAATGACCAATACTAATTTATTAGTATTATTGTTGTAGGATGGGTACAGAGAGAGCCAATATTTCTCAGTTACTATTGTCATATCACAGAAACCAAATGAATTCAAAAGATTCTAAGTTTTATTTTCTCATGTATGGGAAAGGAGAATGGCGGGGTGGGGGCAGGGAGGCAGAGTCCTTCTTCCAAACTCCAGTCTCCCTGTCTCTGTTTTCAAGGCTTAGCAAAACAATTCTTTCAGACACAAATCTTGGAATTACAGGTACATGCTAGGAAAATAAACTTTTGTTTTATTAAAGATCGTATGTCACAAGGCTTCCATTACTTAATTCTCACAACCATCGCATCAGAGCAACACCCTTCGGGTTCCTGAGTCTGTAACTGATTACATGAGTAGAAAGCCCAGTCTTTCTCCTGGTGAGCGGTTGGGTTCTCAGAATTACTCCTACTATGGGGATCACAGTCTAACTCGTAACCACTGTACCAACAGGGCTTTCCCATTATTTAGGGACTGTACATCTTGAAGAGACAGACCAGTTGTGCAGTTCTTTGCCCTTGGTGAAGGGAGGAAGGAAGCCTGAAAGATTCAAAACATTCAGATAAAAATAGTATCGTTTTCAGCAAACTGTAATACATTTTCAGTGTTGATTAACATCAGGCTACCTCTTCCACTTTCCTATATCAATAGGGATTTAATTCTTCCAACTGTCCCATTCAGTAGAAGGCATTGAGGTTAGTGTATATTTGTGTATAGTAACTCCAACCCATGTATTCTATAAGAATATTAACAAGAATCATTTTCTTTAAAAAATGTGTTTAATCAGATCCTGTAATTCTTTGTTTGAGAAACTGATATCATGCCTTTGATCATTCACCTCGATGTCTTTTTATTCCTCTCCTTAGTAATTAACATATCTAAAGTGCACAAGTATATGTATATAGTTCAATAAATGTTAGCTCTGTATACACATAAGTTTTCTACTCCTATGAAGAGTTACCGTTTTGGAAATTCACAGGGACAATACAACCTTGTCCCATAGGGCCACTATGAGACAAAATGACTTGATGACAGTCATTTCTTTTTTTTTTTACACATGTACGTATCATACAGTTCAGCACAACAAGTTCCCATGCATGTTTGACCACTCTCCACAACCTCTCCTCATACTGATTATCTTCACTTGATAATGGTGTTATTCTGGGTTGCCTAGAAAAACAAATTCATAGAGACTCATATGTGTATAAGAAAGAGCTTTATATCCAAGAGCATTTGTATATTAAGAAAACATCCCAGCCCAATCCAGATGAAAACCATAAGTCCAATTTTAGCCCATATGTCCAGTACCAGTCTGTAAATTCCTCTTTAGACTCATGCAAAGCATGCAATGATGCCAAGTGCAGGAAGATCACAGGCCAGTGGGTGGAAAGTCTCGATCCATGTCAGTGGAAGCATCTCAACACTGGCAGGGGTCTCCACGTGGCTCCTCCAGCTCCCGGACATTACAGTAGCTCCATGTGTCTTGTCAGCAGAAATGTCTATCAGGAAGTGAGTGTGTGTCCTACCTCCAATGAGCTATTTATCCCCCTTGTTCCTCCAAATGAGGTCATCAAGCTGTGACCCTTCACTCTTAAGAGTCTCAGGTTGACAGCAGATTAGGTAACAACCACGTGCATATTAATAAAGCTCAAGGTGGAGTTACCTCACCTTATCACCTGTGGCAATGAGCAGGTCACAGTCCATGTGTGGATAGTATATAGGAGCACCCCCAGCGGGCCACACCATTGTATCCCTCTTTTTACTTGTGAACAAAAGACAGAACATTTAGAAAGCTAGAACAACTAACTAACCCAGCAAGTTGAAACATGAGTGCTAATTATTTAAACACCTGTGAGTAGAACTCAGAGTGAGCTCAATACAAACTTCTCATTCAGAAGGGGCAGGTCTGGCAGGGTGCATGGGTGGTTGAAACATAGGAACCCACCCAGTCAAAGTAGCAGAGGGCAAGAACGTTCATTGAAACTTGAGGTTATTCTCAGAAATCAAGCATTAACAGAGAGCAGTGATTTCTTTCCTATTAATTTCTTGAGTTTCTTAACTTTTAACCAAAAATCTTTCATTACAGTTTCATTAAGATATCATGGTTCCAGTGTTCTGGGATGTGAATGCAGCATGCCAGCATGAGAAGGGAGTCAGTGGAGGGGCCTGAGGACTCGACACCCATCCAGCTAAGTGGACAACTACTCCCCTTCCAGAATTTACTTTAGAGGATGGCACTAAAGCTGCAGCAAGGGCAGAGGTAAATGTCTAATCAGAGCACACGGGAGCAAATGAATGGGGAGGAAGAGAGTCGGACACATCCTGGCCTACCAGACCTGGAGGATGCTATCCCCACTACAAAGAGCAAAGGGACAGAGTGGACCATATGGATGATTCCACTATGAGACATGCCATCCCTCACTGACCCAGGGCCCTATGGGGGACAATGCTGGAGACTCAGTGTCGGGACTGGCCCAGACTGACCCCACGAAACGGAGGCTTGCGGCAGAGCAACGGGTGAGCAGAGCAAAGAGCCCCCGAGGGAGTACAAAGGATAGACTCTGGAGCCAGAGCGTGGCACCCCATCGGACTTAACTGGAGGACACACCTAGAGTTCAAAAACCAGACCTTGATCTATTTACAGGTTTTTCTTTTTTAAATTTTTTTTCTTTTTTCTTAAATTAATTTATTCTTTTATGGGTTATTGTTTTATTTTTTGGATTGCTTTTGCAGTCATTTATTTTTATTTACAGTTTGTGTTCAATGAAAACAATTCCATAACATGAAGTTACTATGAATCAAAGCATAAATAAACAAACACATTATACAAGCCAAAACAGATGTACAGCATTCAGAGATGAAGCAAAAGAGAGTTCATTCGCACACACAGTAGTTTGAGATCGGTGGGATGGGGCTGTTCTCGTCTAGAGGTTTTAAACAATGGGGAAAAATGACTGGTTAACAACACTACTATGTTCATATTCGATACTGGGGCATCCAAGCATCAGTGCGTGACTATGCGAACAAAAGACTTCATGGAGTGGGTACATTAAAAGATTTCTGTACCGAGGAGGTTATTAAAGATTTACTTTCCAGAAGTCAGCCTACTTTTGGCTTAGGACCAGGTTCTAACTACCTAAAAATATTGACTGATACAGAAAATTGTTCCAAATGTGACTGTTCTGATTCTTAAAGGTTAAAAAAAGAAAGGTATTTACAGGAGTATAAAAGTTTTCATGAATTTAATGCAATTAGCTTCCAGTCTTCACTTCCCAAATCCTTGATTTACTTTATTTTTGGCTCCTTCACATGTTTTTATTTCAAGATTTCTTTTGCTCAACTTTCAGAACAAATTTGTGCAGTTTAAAATGTGTAACCAATGCAGAAATTAAAAAGCAGCATTTTAAAATTAGTTGAGGTCACTGTACCTCCTACTCTTTGCAATCAGTTTTAGCTAAATGAAGCGGTGTTCTTGTGGAATGGGAATAGGTGATCCAAAATGACTACCACTTGATATTATAAGTGTATGAGCAAAATTCACTCATTACGCTTGGACGTAGGGCACAGCGCAGCGCAATCCCTCATTCCGGCCATATGTCAACTACATAAAACACCAAATGCAATGCCAAGTCCAAAGCCTCAAAGTATGAGGTCAGGTCCCATGAGAACAGTGATAGTTTAATAATGTAAAGCTTTCATCTACAGTCTGTCAGCATTAGATTAGTACTGCCGAAACAATGCATGGAAGATCTGGAGGGACCTTCTAATATACATGTAAATAAAACCATGGAAGCATTTAATATTACCTAATCACTTCATGGCCTTATAGATTTCAAGAACAAATGAACCTCAATTCCATAGCCCATCGTTTATCTCTAGAAAAGATAAAAACCATTTCCCGCCCCTCCCCCATAAGGTAGCATTTTCACTGTCCATAATTCTTAGTCCACATTTAAAGAACCCGTCTCTTAATTTTTGGATGTTGTCACTCTTCGCCTTGTACATGGAACTCATGACAATGGCTTTCATCATCTCGTCAAACTCTTCGTGCATTCTTCCAATCAGCAATCGGTGAAATCTGAGATTCTCAACATCTGAGTCGATGAAGCAGGTGCGGAAACAGTTGATTGAAGGAAGATCTGCTTTTCCATGCATACTGGACTTGCAGCCACCATGCGGATTGAGTAGAGAAGATAGGGATGTAGAGGTGTTTCTTGGCCTGAGTCTCTTAACAGTAGAGATGCAGAAGGGAGAGTGCGACCATGAAGAGACTAGATGTACACTGCAGGGAGCCTCCGTTTCCCTTGCTGGTGGCATTAGGTGGACTTGTGGCAGCCGAGGTAAAGTGGGAAGAGTTAGTTACAGGTGCTGTAGTCGTGTTATTTGAATAAATCTGCGTGGGGAGGAGCAGCAGCCCCAGCCCGAGCCTGGCCCACCATCGCTCTGCCCATATCCGCTCTGTTGGTGCCCTCTGCATCTCGCAAGGTTCTGGCAGCGCAGAGAAGCACCCCTTGGAGTCTGGCGTGGCAAGGTCGGGTCATTGTTTTTTTTGTTGTCATTGCTGTGTTCTCATTTGTCGCCTTGTCTTGCTATGCCTTGATTTTTGGTGCATATTATCTCTACAGACCTATCTAGATAAGATAGTCTGGATGAATAGACTGGAGGAGAAAACAACAGCACTGATGGTGGGGGGGGGAGGCATGGAAGAGAGGGAAGCGGGGATAAGGAGGTGGTGGTGACCAACCCAGGGGCACGGGAGCAACAAGTAATCCAAAATTAGTAGCAAGGAGTGTGTGAGATGCCTGGTAAGTATTCAGCAAATGCAATGTAATCGAGGGAAATTACTGAAACCCAAAGGAAGGCTGAGCATAATAGTGGGACAAGAGGAAAATAAAAGGAAATAGAGGAAAGAAATAGGAGAAAAAGCATATTTATAGAGGTCTAAATACAGGCATGTACATATTTAAATATATTTATATAAGATTGTGGGGAAACAGATCTATGTGCATATATTAATAAATTTAGTATTAAGGCAGCAGATGGGCATTGGGCCTCCACTCAAGCACTTACTCAATGCAAGAACACGTTGTTCTATTAAATTGGCATTCCAGAATACACACCTTCCAGGCACGATTGTTGAAGAAAAATGTGTGCATAAGCAAATGTGGTGAAGAAAGCTGACGGTGCCCGGCTAAGAAAAAATATAGCGTCTAGGGTCTTAAAGTCTTGAAGATAAACAAGCGGTCATGTAGCTCAGAAGAAACAAAGCCCACATGGAAGTAGCACATCAGCCTGTGTGACCACGAGGTCTCGAAGGGATCAGGTATCAGGCATCAAAGAACAAAAAATCATATCATTGTAAATGAGGGTGGATGCAGAGTGGAGACCCAAAGCCCATCTGTAGGCAACTGGACACTGAAGGGTTGCAGGGAGATGAGCCAGTCAGGGTGCAGGGTAGCAATGATGAAACATAACTTTCCTCTAGTTCTTAAATGCTTCCTCCCTCTACTATCATGATCCCAATTCTACCTTACAAATCTAGCTAAACCAGAGGATGTACACAGGTACAGACAGGGACGTGAACACAGGGAATCCAAGACAGATGAACCCTTCAGAAACAGTGGTGAGAGTTGTGATACCTGGAGGGTGGAGAGAAGGCGGGGTAGAAAGGGAAAACGGATTGCAAGAATCTACATATAACGTCCTCCTTGGGGGATGGACAACAGAAAAGTCGGTGAAGGGATTCACCGTCAGACAGTGTAAGATATGACAAAATAATAACATAAATCATGAAGGGTTCAGGAGGGAGGGGGAAAATGAAGAGCTGATACCAAGGGCTGACATAGAAAGCAAATGTTTTGAGAATCACGATGGCAACAAATGTACAAATGTACTCGACACAATGGATGTATGTATGAATTATGATAAGAATTGTACGAGCCCCCAATAAATTACCTTTTTAAAGATATCATGGTTCCACCAGTAAAATAATATTATGATTTTTGTTAGCTTTCATTGAATTGCTTGCAAATCACAGAGCCTCAAGTACAATAGAATGAAACAGTGCCTTCTGCACCATCTTCATAGTCTTTCCATGTTTGTTACCTTTGTTATCATCACAGTGTTACTCTATCTTGGGAACCCTGTATTTCAACATATATGCAGTCCTTTTCCCGAGAATAGTCCATCCTGATATGGTGTCCAAAGTCTGTGTATAAAAACCTTGTCTCTGGCGATGCCTAGAGGGTGGAGAGAATATGGGATGGAAATGCGGAACCGATTACAAGAATCTACGTATAGCCTCCTCCCTGGGCGATGGACAGCAGAGAAGAGGGCCGGGGGAGACGTCAGACAGTGTAACATATGACAAAATAATAATTTATGAATTCTGAAGGGTTTATGAGGGAGGGGGGTGGGGAGGAAGGGGGAAAAGGAGGAGCCGATATTAAGGGCTCAAGTAGAAGGCAAATGTTTTAAGAATGTTGATGGCAACAAATGTACATATGTGCTTGACACAATGGATGGATGTATGGATTGTGATAAGAATGGCATGAGCCCCCAGTAAAATGATATAAAAAAAACATGTGTCTTAACTTCCAATGAGAATTCTGGATGTCCTGCTTCTTCAACTGGTCTCTTTGAAGATATTATTATTATTTATTTTAAGAGGGACACCACTAACCCATTTCTATCTCTTCATTCAGGAACATATCACTTAACATGCTCATTGCTTTTTATCCATCTTAACATACAGCTTGGTGGTGCTTTTGAAGGCATCCCAGAAGACCACATTTTATTCAGTCTGTTAATCCAGAGACCACAAATCTGGGATGATTTCCAAGCTCAGCCCCTTCAAATGCCTTGTGACTAACTGCCAGCCTGCCTTTAGGAGAACAAAAGTAGGTGATGATCCTGGGAGTATATACACTGAGCTTGTTTTCAGTTAGTAAAATTCAGAACCATGAAAGGAAGATCATCATGTGCTTCAATATTCCCAATCTCTCTTCAATTCTTATTTGTCTCATTCATATGCAATCCTTGTATGAATATCCTGTGTGAGAACTTTGTATGAATTTGTGTAAGCAAAAGTTTTCCAGGATATAAGTATCAATCGATGTTGGTTTCAGCATATTGTATTTGTGTGAAAAAATTCATAAACACTCATATGTGTATAAGAAAAAAGCTTTATTTACAAGAGCAATTGAATATTAAGAAAATATCCCAGTCCAGATCAAGTCCATAAGCCCAATATTAGCCCAGATGTGCAATACTAGTCCATAAATTCCTTGTTACACTCACCCAACCAATCAGTGATGGATGCAGGAAGATCACAGGCCAATGAGTGGAAAGTCTTGTGAATCCAGTGGCAGTAGAAGCACCTCAGTGCCGGCAGGGGTCTCCCCATGGCTCCTACATCTCCCAGGGCTCTGGCTCCATCAGCCCACCCCCACTGAGCTATTTATCTCCTTAGCGCCTCCAAAGAGGTCATCAAGCTGCTACCTGATTGAAAGGCTAATCTTCACCCGCTTTACTCTTAAGTATGTGCTTTTTGTTTTGTTTTTTGGGTTAGGTCGGTTCATTCATTTCCAACTCATAACAACTCTATACGAAACAGAACAAAACAACGTACAATATTGAGTCATCTTCATTTTGGTTCATAACTTTGAGCCAATTATTGAAGCAATTGTGTCATTCTGTCTCCTCATGAGCCTTACTCTATTTGACTGTCCTCTACTTTGCCAAGTATGATACCCTTTTCCAAACTGGGCTCTCTTGATATCATGTTCAAAAATGTGAGATGAAGTACCATCATCCTGGTTTCTAAGGAATATTCTGGATATACTACTCTGAGAAAGATTTGTTTGTTCCTTTGGCCAAACCAAAAGCACTAGCATTAAGTCAGTGCTGACTCATAGCGACCGCCCTGTGGGTTTCCAAGACAGTAATGGTTTACAGGAATAGAAAGTCCAGTTTTTCTCCTGAGGAGCTTCTGCTGCTGGTGGTTCACCAGTTAACTTTTACTCTGCGATCCACATGGTTGGTTCCCTTGACAGTCCATGGTAATTCCAGTATTCCTCAATAGCACCACAATTCACTTGCAATGATTCTTTACTCTTCTTTATTCAGTGCTCAACTTTCACAAGGATATGAAGCAATTGAAAATACCACCACTTGAGTTAAACTTGGCATGAAGACATATGGCAATAAATTTGATTTAAGTAAAGACGTGGTTACCCAATTTAGCAATATTTTTGGTGATTTGTATGTTGTCTGATCACACCACAACATTCCATTGTTTAAATATAGACTAACGTAGGTGTCATGAGTCAGAAGAGATATGGCCCTGGTGTGTGGTAGATATTTTCATTAGCTATCTATATACATAGTCATTTATCTTCCTTTCTGTCTGGCTGTTTGTTTCTCTCTCTCTCTCTGTTGATATCTGTCTCTACCTATCACTGGGAATAAAGATGTCCTCACTCTGTGGCTGCATACAGCTCCCAGAACAGAATACACTCTTGTGTGGATTAAGAGAAATCTGCAGTAGATAAAGTGAACACTTCAGAAGAAATCTGGGTTACCCTAAAGGCGCTGCTAGCAGCATTCTTTGAGTGGGAGGAGCAGTCCTGTTCACCTTGATGTACAAATGTACCTCCAACATGCAAATACCTCTTTGGCAGCCACATGAAGCCATGGCATGCATATACTTAAATTTAAAATCCTCGTTACTCTGGAGAGCATTTTTTTGGTGTCCTAAATCTTATCCACATGAACATGAAGCATGTGTGGGTTTTCCTTTCTGGTGGCAACTCTTGGAGGTGAGTGCTTCAGGGACTTCTACATGAAGTCTGGGGATGCTACATGTGAGCACATGACTCTGTTTCTCTTCATCCCCAGGTGTCCTGGCTCAGGTGCAGCTACAAGAGTCAGGCCCTGGACTGGTGAAGCCCTCACAGACCTTGTTTCTCATCTATGCTGTCTCTGGATTCTCTTCAGCTATTATCTGTACTGGATTGGCAGGCTCCAGGAAAGGGCCTGGGGTGATTTGAGGTAATAACATGATGGGAAAATATACTACAATTCATCTCTCCAGTCATGATCCAGCATCACCAAGGGCATTTCCAAGAACCAAGTTATTTAAAATTGAGCTCTGTGAATCCTGAGAACACAGCATGTATTGCTGTGCTAGAGACACAGTGAGGGGAAGTCAGTGTCAGCCCAGTCACAAACCTCCCTGCAATAGGCCATGGTTCCAAGACATGCACGGGAGAGGAGTCAGGGATGCTTTCCTCTCAGAAGCTACGGTTTCCCCCACACTTTCAGCACATCTCTAGGGATTATCTTGTATACACTCTGGGGAATCTTCATGTATCTGAAAGTGCCTTCTTTTCATTGGAATGGGCTTTGTCTATCTTTGACCATGTATATAACAGAGTTCACACTTATATGTCTTGATGAGATATGTCTGCAATTGACTGTACTAACTAGAATTATTTGTTGTCAAGACAGAGACATTCCAAATCACCATACACCACCAGAGTCTATGCCAACTCACAGTGATGCCATTGTGAGTTTCTGAGACTATACTTGTTTACAGGAGTAAAAAGCCCTTTCTTCCAGAAAACAACAGGTTGTTTTAAACTGTATACATGCAGATCTCAGCCCAACACATAACTACTTTACTCAAGAGGGATCCTTAAAGAAACCTTAATGCAGGAAAAATCTCTCTTGTGAGTCCCAAATTTTCTCTAAGTAATCAGATGTATTGATACATGCTCACACATGTATATTTATGTAATAATTTTAACTTACAGTGACCTGGATAATATTGCATGTGTTGATATTATTAGGTACGCTTGAGTTGGCTTCAACTCAGAGATCCTATGTACAACAGGATGAAATGCTGCCCGGATGTGCACCATCCTAACAATCATTCCTGTTTGGACTGTTCATTGCCGCCTTTGTGATAATTCATCTCATTAAAATTCTCTCTCATTTTCATTGACATTTTACTTTACCAACCACAAGACCATTCTCCGGGGACTAGTTCCTCGTGATGACATGACCAAATAAGTGCAATGAAGTCTTACTCGAATGCTTCAAAGAAATATTCATGATGTTGGACAACAGAAAAATGAGTGAAGGGAGACATCGGACAGTGTAAGATATGACAAAATAATTTATAAATCATCAAGGGTTCATGACGGAGGGGGGAGAGGGGACGGAGGGGAAAAAATGAGGAGCTGATACCAAGGGCTCAAGTAGAAAACAAATGTTTTAAGGATGATTTTAACAAATGTACAAATGTGCTTCAGCCAACGTATGTATGTATGGTGATAAGAGTTGTATGAGCCTCCAATAAAATGATTTTAAAAAAAGAAATATTCGAGGTGTGCTTATTTCAAAACAGACCTGCTTGTCCTTCAGGCTGCCCATGATATATTTAATGGGATTCCCTAACACCATAACCCAGATGCATCAATTCTTCTTTGATATTTCTTACAGGGTTTGGGCCATAATTGGAGTCACTCTTAGTTTTCACAACTGCGGCAGCTGTTTCTGGCACTACACAAAGTGTCTGGGGTGCTTCTAAAATCATACAATGCGTAAGGCATCACCACGCAATAAACACTCAGGAGCAAAAATTAACAAATTAGCAATAGTGCTGACATTGAAGAAATCTATGTAGTGTCTAAACATGGGGCAACAAGAAGATAAACATTAATCTACAGAAATAAAGGTCGATGCATGTAAGTTACACTTAGGTGAACCTGGACCACAAAATTATGTGGCACAATGATTAAATGCTCAACTTTTAGCCAAAAGGGTGGCAGTTCAATTTGTTAAAATTGATTCAATTTGTTAAAGATGATTACTTTCTCCCATGAGTATTAAGGGAAAGAAAATCCTTTTCAGACAGTTCTTCTCTTTCATGGAGTGTCTAACCACCATCCTGCACCCAAACTACCTTAAAATTCTATAAATGTTGACATTTTTAACCACCAATTAGCCAAGACACAGTGAGCTTCAAAATATGGGCAATGATCAAGACAGTGTATTCTGTTACAAATTTCCCTTTGTTAGGTGTGTTTCCCACATAAAACATCTCCCCTTTCCCCCGGCATTGTTATTCAACCTGAGAAGAATCTTGTGTGCTTTGATTTGTTTTTGATGTTGTTAATGCCAAAGTCCATTCCAATTCTAAGTGATTCAATGTGCAACAGAACAAAATAATGCCTCCTGAGCCCATTGTTACACCACCGTGCCAATCCATATCATGATGTAGCTTCTTCATTGATCCCCTACTTTATCATGAAGGATCTTTCTCAAGGGACTGGGATCATGATAACACTGCATGAAACAAAGTCTCACTATCCTTGATTCTAAGGAACTCTGGTTACATTTCACTCAAAACAGATATTTCTTTTATTGAAAGGCTGTCCCATAGTACTTTCATCATTCTTTTTCAACACTATAAGTCAAAGATCATTTCTATGGCCTTCCTTATTCATATTCATATAATATTAAAATTATGACTTGGCTTCTAAAAGTGACATTTAGGAAACCCTGTAATATGGCCTTGTGGGTGCAGAGATATAAAGGGCTATGGTGGTGCTGTGGGATAAGATTTGATTGCTCACCTCAAGGTCAGGGATTCATACCAGTCAATGGTTCCCCGAGTAAGATGACATTTATTTCCTGTAAATAATTACAGTCAGAGAAAGCCTAATGAGCAGTTCTAATTAGTCTTCTAAGGTTCCCATGAGTCAGAAGAGATGCAATCACAGTGGGTTTGTTTTTGGAGGAAGAGCTTGCTTTATTGGTTTTCCCGCAGTGCGGAAGAATGTTTGGTGTGTTCATAGCTCTCAGATCCCACAAAGAATAAATTAGTGCATGAATTAGTGGATGCATATGTTCAAATCAAACCATAATGCTGCACTGGAACTCATAATTTTCTAATTGCAAATAATGGAATCTAAGGAGCTTACTAATTCAAGGCATGCCTGTAGGTCACATCATTCCCATCTCTGTCATCAAACTTGTTTCAACAACCAGCTCTGGAGACACATTCTTGTGGAGCTTACTAATTCAAGGCATACTTGTGGGTCACATCACTCTGTGATCCTACTTGATCCACTCTGTGATCCATCTCTGTCATCCAACTTGTTTCAACAACCAGCTCTGGAGACACTTTGCTGTGGAGCTGTGGTACCTGTGCATTAGCACTCTGTTCATAGTCCCCACCTTTTATGCCAGCCAGGATCACTCCTCGGCAAATGCCTGCTGTGGTTTCTTACTTAATGAGACCACCACCATGACCGCCCTGCAATCGGGATTCCAGAGCCATCTGAGTCAGGGAGCCTTTGATACAGAAATGTCTGCCTCCTTTCTCTTCCTCTGCCTGATGGTGCTGGGTCTCCCTTCGGGTCAGTGGCAGGGAGATGCAGTGGGTCACAGCAGATTCAAAGGCCCATGGGTCCTTTAATGCTTGTTCAGACCTTGTTTATCCTGGGTCTATTTGTTTTTTAAACTTGATGAGTAATTTTCATGTCCTTAAAGAAAGATGCTGGGATCTTGTTCAGAATTGCATTGTAATTATAGATCGCTTAGAGCAGTGGTTCTCAACCTGCCTAATCCCATGAACCTTTAACACAGTTTATGTCGTCTTTCTTGCTACTTCATAACTGTAATTTTGCTACTGTTATGAATCGGGAGAACCCTGTGAAAGGGTCGTTCAAACCCCAAATGGGTTGTGACCCCCAAGTTGAGAACCACTATTGTAGACCATATTAGCCTAAATAATTTTATTTCATAATTTTAATTTAAGTGAAAACCAATAACTTTTTATATAGCTTTCACTTTCTTTATCTCATGACTTTCAGGAGACACGCAGGGACCATGTTGGCAGAATCTCGGTCCAAAAGAGAGATCCAAGTTGTAGGTCAAGGCCCTGGCCCTCAACCCTGTCTGCATTCCTATCTTACAGCCAGGACAGCATGCCAGACTTAAGGCAAAGCCATCTTGAAAGAAAGGCTCCATTCATCTGTTGAGTTTTTCAATTGTGCACTAGATAAGATTTGGAAGGGGATCTTCTCCTCCATGCCATCTCTTAGTCATACAGTCAGAAAAACAAAACAATAACAAAGCATTTAGAATTTTACCCTACTAAGTTTTATTCTTGTTTACCAATTAACAGAACACAACTGCAGCCAATTGGATTGTATTTTCCTTTCAATCATATTTTCTACTATCATTTCCACATTTCAGAATATTGGGAGGTTTAGTGCCCCTTGAGGATGACTGAGCTAATCTAAGTCCAAGCTGTGTTTGTGACTATTGTATGCAGGTTCACAGGGAATCAGAACTGACTACAGGACCCCTAGCAATTACACAGCATCATCAAAACAAGATCTGCTATGTTTGAGGCTAGCACTGCACTCACTGTATCAATGCATCTCCTTGAGGACTTTACAGAAGGAAAGGTCTTCTCATGGTCATTTCAGTCAGCACAGGACATCTTCTGATTATCAGACTGCAGTCTGAGGACACTGCCACCTATGACTATGTAAGAAACAGTGAAAACCCACATCTGGAAAATGCCAGCATCCCGGGACAGAGGGAATGACTTTGACAATTGTTTTGCTGTCCTTCTTTGACTCAAATCATACAATTAGGCGATAAGCACAGTCACCGAGTCAATTTGAACTCACAGGGGCATTTTAGGGTCTGGATTGTAAATTTTTGGGAAGCAGACCCTTTTATCATTCTTCCTGGAAGCTGGATTTCAGGCGGTCAATGCCCTACCACTGTGCATCCAGGGTTTTTATATGTTCATAGCAATTAAACAAACCAAAACCCACCAAGTACTGTTTTAGATTTCATGGGGGTGATTCTGATTCACTGTGTCATGTTGTGCAAGGAGTAGAACTGCATTTCTATTTTAAAGGCTGAGACCTGTGAGAACTCATTCACTAAGCCTGACTTCCAAGGCATCTGGGTGAGTTTGAATCACCAGCCATTTGGTTCACAGTGCAGTGCTGTAAGAACTTCTCTTGACTTGTGTGCCCCGTTAAAGAATTTTGAAAATGCTTTCCAGGCCTCTTTCCTCACTAAAGTATGTAACCTCTTTCTCCTCCACACCTAGTTTTCCCACATTGCAGTGTATTATTACCTAAATGCCAATATCCTCCAGCTCTCAGTATGTGCCTTTTGTCCCATACCCCATTCCACCCTGCCTCAAAAAGTTAAAAAGATTAATGCTTATCTTAGCTGTCCAAAAAGTTTGCTGGAAGGAATGTAGAACCCCAACCCTCCCCTGCTTACCCACCGAAAGAAATGTAAAATTCTCAACCCCTCCTGATAGCCAAACCAGCTTTGGTTTTTGTCCTTATAAACCCGCCTGAATATCATTGGGCCTTGACTCATTTTGGAGAGAATTGAATCATCCCAAAAGCCACCGGCTAGAATAAAGATTCCAAATTTGGATAAAAATGAAATTACACCACTTATGCACATCAGAGGACTGCATGAAAGAGTGAAATGAGAGCCCATGGATTACAAAATGATTTTTACCAATGACACATCAGACAAAGGATTAAATACAAAAATATAAAGAACTCTATAACATCTCAATAAGAAAATAAGACCCAATAAAAATGGGAAGATATGAACAGACAGTTCACCAAAATGAAGTACAAATGATTAACAAACATAAAAAATGATCATGATCACCAGCCTTCAGGAAGGTGCAAATTCAAACCACAATGTGCTAGCACTTAACCCTTATAATCTCATCCCAAACGAAAGAATCAAAACAACAAATGCTGGAGAGGATCTGGAGGGATTGGGATTTATATATATTGCTAGTGGACTTATAAACACATAGAGCCACTGTGGAAATCAATGTGACACTACTTAAAAACAAACAGAATTTGAAATCCCATATGATTCAGCAATATCATGATTAGGCTTCATGGAATTCATAGACAGATAAATATATTTTAAAACGCAAAAACAAAGTTGAACAGATAAAACTCAATCGAAAAGAATATTAAAAACCACAATAGATTTAAAATGGTCAAAAAGGATCTCAAAGGATAAAGGGATATATTTTAACTTAACTGCAGCTGCAGTAATCCACCTTCCAAAGAATTCTACATGAGAGCAAGGCTATTCACATTCCTGTTCTATGGTCACAGTATTTCTCCAGTTAATGTGATTAACATGGGTCAAAAGAGAGATCAAATGTAAAATCAGATATTGGTCTTGATATCAATGTACATATGCACCCAGGATGAGTCTATCGGGCTTTCTCAGTTTCTGTATTCATGATTTCCTGCAGGATTTACATTGCAGTCATACAATGTAAGTACAGACATCTTGTTCAGTCCTTTTCTGTCCAATTAGTGCATCAGTTTATCCAATGGAATTTGGGGAACATAAAAGAAAATGTAATTGGATACTGGAGGCACTGCCTGTCACTGAATGCCTATGAACTGCCACATTCCCTGTATTCATATGGTTTCTCTGCTGTACAAATCATCTATAGTCACATGACTCCTTTCAGGCTAAAGGCCAGCCAACTTGAACTACATTGGTTAAAACCTAATGTACTTTACTGGCACGCTGAGAAAAACGAAATAAGGTATTTGCAAAGTCAATATATTGCCAGAGCTTTCCTTCTGCATGAGATCACTGGTATGTGATGCCACATAACTTCCTGTGTAGTTTCCCATCTTGACTGAATTTCAGGCTCGTCAATTTTGTATGTTTATGTCAAGAAAATTTAGAAACACAGGTAAAAGTTTGTTAAAGTTTGTTACATTACAGCTACATGGTAACTGTCCTACATGAAATCATTGATGAGGCATGAACTGTTCACTTTTTTAAGGTTTGAAACATTACAGAGTAAATTGGTTTTCAATTCAACAATTCATACATTGACTGTGTTCTCCGAGATATATCGGCCTTCTTCCCACTTCCGCCCTCCCTTAGTTTTTATATTATTCACCCTTCTTTCCTGTTCCTTCTCCTTCCACAGTTTTGATCCATAAGCAACTGCTATTTTTTTTATTTTGTACAGTTGATCTTCCAGGGAGTGTATGTTATTCTTTGATGTTATCCTTCCCCTCCAAGCCTACATATTGGTTGGCTGAAAGCTGAAGCAGAGGAGTGAGGACAGGTCCAAGAGTGAATGGCCACTAAAGGCCGTAATCTGTGGATTCCAAGTTTCCTTCAGACCAGTAAGCCTGATCTACTTTATGATTTTGGTTTTGTTCCACTTTCTTCTCCCACTCCACTCAGGGACCCTCTTTTGTGATCACTTTCAGAGTAATTAGTGGAAGCTGAGCACCATCTAGTTCTTCTGGTTTCAGGGTTGTGGAGGCTGAGGTTTGTTGTGGTCTATTCATCCTCTGGATTACTTGTTCACATACATCAAGGAGCATGCAGTTGGGGCAGGTTCAAGTGGAATCAGGGTGGGTACTCTATTGCTTAGTATTGCTGTGATACAGAAACACCAGGTTCAGCTCTCTTCTGGGCACTGAAAGTTGGAAGAGCAATGAGGTACCCATGTACCCTGTAGAAGTCTGGAAGAACCTCTCTCCACAAAGGTGGGTCATGTCAGCAGTGCAGAACATGGGTCCCCATAAGTCACAATTGTCTGTTCCTATGCTTGGCCCCGGCAAAACTCTAGCACCTATTCCTCGGTTTTGAAACCTTTGTTACACTAACTCCAATGAAAGTTTTTCTTGTTGGGAATTTTCTCATGTTTAACGAACTCTGACTTCCACATATAAGATTTCCACATTTAACTCATGCAAAGGGCTTTTTTTCCTTTGTGAAATCTCTGATGTGCTGTAAGGCATCATATCTGGCTGAAAGCTTTAACACACTCATCACATACATAGGATTTTTCTCCTGTGAATTTGTAGATGAGTTTTGAGATTTCCTTTATGAATGAAGCTTTTGCCACATTCACTACATATATGGGGTTTCTCTCCAGTATGAGTTCGCTGATGAACAGTGAGAGAAACCATCCAGATAAAAGCTTTTCCACAGTCACCACATACATAAGGTTTCTCTCCAGTATGAATTCGCTGATGAACAGTGAGAGTAGTCTTCTGGATAAAGCCTTTGCCGCATTCACCACATACATGGGGTTTCTCTCCAGTATGAATTCGCTGATGAACAGTGAGAGCAGTCTTCTTGATAAAGGCTTTGCCACATTGACCACATACATGGGGTTTCTCTCTAGTATGAGTTCGCTGATGAACAGTGAGACCATCCTTCCTGAGAAAGGCTTTTCCACATTGACCACATACATGGGATTTCTCTCCAGTATGAGTTCCCTGATGAACAGTAAGCATATTCTTCCTTATAAAAGTTTTTCCACATTCACCACATACATGGGGTTTCTCTCCAGTATGAGTGCGCTGATGAACAGTGAGAGAAGTCTTCCAGATAAAAGCTTTTCCACATTGACCACATACATGGGTCTTCTCTCCAGTATGAGTTCGCTGATGAACAATGAGACTATCTTTCCTGACAAAGGCTTTTCCACATTGTCCACATACATGGGATTTCTCTCCAGTATGTGTTAGCTGATGAACAGCAAGCTTACTCTTACGGATAAAAGTTTTTCCACATTCACCACATACATGGGGTTTCTCTCCAGTATTAGTTTGCTGATGAGTAGTTAGATCACTTTTCCTGGTGAAGCCTTTCCCACATTCACTGCATACAAAAGACATTCCTATCACATGAGGTTCCTGACGTCCCTTGGGGTATGATACACTGTGTAAACTTTTCGCATATTGCAAGGATTTTCCTAGCTTTTGTCCTTCATGACTTTTTTGATAATGTGCATTGAGTTTGAAGGCTTCCTTGAATTTTTGCCCACACTGACTGCATTCATAGGTCTTATCTAGTATATCAATAATCTGCTGCTCATAGAGCACAGAGTCCTCAATGAAGTTTGTCCCACATTTATCGCCTGTGTGTGGTTTCTCAATTTCATCAGACTCCTGATGCTGACTGCATTGTGACTTCATGAGCCTGGGTGGTTCACACTCAGGGAATTTCATTTCAGTATAAAATTGCTCTTGATCAATGTGGAGAAAAGTTTTCTCATCTTCACCAAGCACAACTGACTTGTGTATTTTTTGCTTCTGTTCTGATTTAATTCTAGAATGATTAAATCTGATTTTACAATTTTTTCATTTAAGCCAAACATCTCATAATTTTCCTTTGGAAGAAAATTGTTTTTGTGCTGAGAAACAATACTTTCCAATGTATTACATTTATAGCACCATTCTGTACTGTCCATGCATCTTTCACATTTCAAGTGGTCAAGCAAATGATCATCATCTTTCTGGATTTCTATAAAAAGAAAGAACATTGACTTTTTTCAACATATTTACAATGGACATCTTAAAAATATGCATTGATACAAACCTGATCTTCAGTGACATCCCTGTTATATGATTATAAAAAAAACACTATGATTAATGTTTATTGCCCATTGGAAGAAATATAATTGTATAAACAATTCAAATGATAAAAAGTTATTGTAGAAATTAGGTTGGATATGAAAGTAATGAATGAACACAGATTTGGTATTTGCTTAAAGAGGTACATGAAAATGTACAACAAACGTAATATAAGGAAGACACTGAGACCAATAGACTGCAGGGGTACTAAGGCTTGCTAATTCCAGTTGGTAGTGGTCAGATATATTCACTCCATCAATCTTTCCTGAAAGACAACTAAGTACTACATAAAGTTGGGAATGTGAAAAATGCAGACTGTTCTACTTGGGAGAACACAATTTTCATAGGTATATATGAAAGGTATTATGGTACAGAAACATATTCTTTATGTTTATGGAGTCTGTATTCTAACTTATACCACTCATCTTTCAGTGTTGTCCTGTGGTGGCTTGCATGTTTCTGTGATGCCAGAAGCACTGCCACCCAGTATTTCAAATACAAGCAGGTTCACCCATGGTGCACAGGGATTAGTGGAATCTCCAGAAATAGGGGCTGGGAGGAAGACCTGGTGATCTATCTACTTCTGGAACATGAAACCTTCAGATTTAATGGCAATGGAATAACACTGAAGTACTAAATCCTCAAAGTACAGTCAACGGTAATGATGTGGATGGAGGAGAGCTTTTGGGACCCTCAGTGGTTGACATGCAATGACTGAAAATGAGAAAAAATAGCTGCAAACATGCTCTAATAATTGGAAGATGGAATATATGAAATTGTATCAAGAAAAAAATTGCAAGTTGTCAAAACAAAATGGAATGTTTAAAACCTGATAGTTATGAATTATTCAACTAAATAGACTAGAATTGGCTATTTTTAATCAGATACTCAAGTGGTTCATAAGACTGAGACTGACAAATTAAAGAAGACTGGCATCATATTCATAATCAAAAAGTACACTGCAAGATTTTCCCTGAAGTACCATTCTGTCAGTGGATGTTTAATACTCATATGGAAGTAAGACCAGTTACTACAAGTGTTATTACATTTGTGCACCAACTGTTTAAGCAAACGTAAAGCATGGGATCCAGTCGAAAGGGCTCATAGGAATAGCATGTGCAATTAAGGAAGATAAAGCAGACAGCAAAACAGCGTAGAGAGGCGTCATCTCCGATGATGGAATAAGATAGTGAGATCATTTAACAGTGAGTTCATATAGTAGCAAGGTGTGCAAGCCTCCAAAAGCACAGGCACAACAGAATGGACAAATGGAAATGTGGGCATATGTTGAACTCTTTTAAAACACTTCTTGATAAGTATCAGGCTGTGGGAAACTGAATACCAAGAAGGGAATGGATGCAGAACAATTCTTTATTCTCAGAATTCACGAAGATTGCAAGGCCAGGTATCTGGTTGGAGGGAGGCATTCACATTTGTAAGTTAGAGAAGAGTCCCAGTCACATTCTCCTAATTATAAATCATCCTCACAATATCCTCTCATTATCGTGCTTCCTTAATGATGCCTCATACAAGCATCATTACTATCTGCCACCAGCTTTAACTACAAGAGCAGAGATATTGTTATTGTTCTCCCTGCTCAGAGGCCAGATTCTTCCCTTCACCTGCCCTCAGCCTCAGCACTGGTCTTAAGTTACTCACCCAAATTACTTCAGGGACCTACAGGGTAAAGATACTGCCAACCTTGTTATATAGGTAGGTATCTGTATGTGTGTGTGGGGGGGGAGGGCAGGAGGAAGCTGCATGCCCTGATACTATATAAATTGGTGAAATAATACAAAGCCTTTCAATATCTGCCCTTCAATTACACAACCATCCCTTAGAACCTATCCAGAGGGCATTTAAGAGACAAAGGGATAGTTGATTCCTTGAGTGATAGCGACAAAGGGAATCTGATTGATTTTAAAGCTAGGTATCTTTTAGCTGAGTAGCAAGAAGAGAGGCGCCTGTAGGGGCTGTATACTACCATCTTACTGGAGGGCAGTTATAGTGAAAACTCTATCTGGAGATTGTGCATTATCAGCTCTAGCTTTACCCTTGGGGCTTGTGATGGTTTTCTTCTAACATTAGTACTGGTTGTCCAAGCCCTGGGGTAAGGAGTATAGAGATAAGGCTGCTTACACTTTGAGCCAGGTTCCATTTTCCACAATAAATAAATTGAGGGTGGGGGAAAGAAGGGATAAACCAGAGCTAATATCAAAGAATTTAAGAAGAAAATGTTTTGAAACTGTGGTAGCAATTGTACAGCACTGCTGGATGTGACAGAACTGTGGAATGTTGTGATATCTTTAAGAACTCCCAATAAAATTTAAACATATATACATATATAAATATATATGTATACATAGAAAATGTCACATAATTTTTGTAGGCTGACATTGATCAACCATACAATCATGTTCACTGATGATTGTTAAATTTGGGACAGTATTAGTAATTGGAAAATGTGGCCTTACTGACAGAAATGACACATAAGTTTACTGATAAAATTTTGAGACCAATGATGAATTCACAGCAAATTCCTTATTAAACAACAGAAATGGAAACTGAACACATGGATCTTTCTGAATGGAACAAACAAAAATCAAATCAACCACATCTCTTGAATGAAATGATGGAGAAGATCATTAGTCAAAACAAGGCAAGACTGATGTCTGAAGACTAATGACTGAAACAAGGTGAGTTGTGGGATGACACCAAGGACAGCATCACACATATGGAAACAAAAAAACTACTCAAAGGATAGAAAACGAGAGAGAGCAATGTTGAATAGACAGAAAATAAGAGGACAATATTGAATATACTGTGCATTATATGAATAACAACAAAAAAATCTGTTGGAACATACTGTCAAACTGCTCTTTAAAAGCAGCAAAGGTCATTTTTCAGGCATTGGACCTGTTAAGAAGAAGGGGTGGGCCTAAGAAAGGCATACTGTATAGTAAGGAATATATAGCAGACATGCATTTAATTAAAAAACCACGAATGCAGGATATTAAAAATGCCCTTTGCACTCACAAAATTATTGGAAAAGAGACAAATTTTTTAAAAATCTTACAAGTAGAAAAAAATTGGAGGTACAATGCGAAAATATATCCTAAGATGATAAGATTTTTCTTGCTAGAAAGATGATTTTAGATACCTGAAAATATCAGAAGTTATAAATGTGGTTCACCAAAAGGAGTAAAATATTGAGAAATACGTCCATTAAAGAATTCCAACAGAGAAGGCAATTTGACCATCTCTATTAGAAAACAGAAAGAACTTATTTCACCAGAATGAAGAAAACTTTAAAGGGACAAGAGAACAAATGAGAAAATGGACATCAAAACCTTTAGGGAAAGCTAAGGAAGCACAAAGGAAACCCATTTATAGTGGGAGCTCAAGATCCAAGATGGTGCTGCATACTGCAAAGGGCAATCCATTCTCACTCAGTAGGGAAGGAATGTGCTGTATTCAGAGGACAGTTACAAATTCAGAGTTCTCTGGAGAGAAGTTTGCAAGATGCATTTTCATAGTAAGGTGCAAGATGGATTTTCATAGTAAGGTATAAGCATATAAAAGAGGGGAAGTTTTGAGAATCTTAAAGAAAGAAAATTATGGAAGCAAACATACAATAGTATAAATCAAATAAATGGAAATCTAATCTCATGAGAGCTACAGAAGTACTTCTCTCAACTTCTAGGAAAAGTGAGCTCTCACATTCAAAAAGCACACACTTTTATGCATTTTCTGATACCAACCATGGATGTGAGGCTTTTGTGCCAGTTGAATCAACTTGACCAGCCAATTCGCATAAAGGTATTTTAACCATACCCCTGAAAAATTCCACTATAGCTTGTTTCTAATACCGACCAAAGTTCTCCTTGTTGGAGTTGAGAGAAACCTTCTCAATATCAACTAGATAACGTGTGTATGAGAAATTACAGAATCTTAGACACACCAAAATTAGCCTAAAGTTTGTAAAGCCTGAAGAATGTTGTAGTTCTAGGAAACTCATATTCAAAGGAACAAAATAAAGGGTGTTCTCTCAAAGATAGAAGACCTTACCCATTAACTCAGGGCCAGAGAATGCAATGAGAATCTACCTCCTTAGGAACACCACAGACACGGCAAAGATTTTAACACATAAGATAGGAAAAGCCAGTGACGAGGTCAATGACTTGAGAATTCTCCTCACCAATGGAAACCAGGTTGTGATAGTTCTCCAACATCACATCCTGATATAGGGTCTTCTGAGCAGGGTTCAGGAGCTGCCATTCCTCCCAGGTGAACTTTACAGCTACATCACTGAATGTCAGTGATTCCTGAAGTAAAGGGAGTCTATTTCATGATATATTTTTCATTTGAAGATTTTTTAAAAATATAGTAAAGAAAGCAAAACAGTAATGAAAACTGTACATTCCATAATGTGTAGTAAACTGAGAACTTGGTAGAAAGTGTATTTGACCATATTTCGACATCGGCAACCATGGGGATGGAAAACTAGGCCTATTTTCAAAAAGATCTCCTTTGTTTTAGAAATTAATGTTTTCATATACACATTCTCCAGGCCAAATAATGTGCTCCCCTAACAATAGTTCTCCATTAAGTAGCAGTCTTAAAGGAGCTACCATAGTAGATGAATCATTTCTGTGCCTGGCTACTTCACTATGCCCGAAGGTTATCTGTAGATCAGAGCAATCGGATTCTGAGGCCAACCCATCATAAATGTAGCAAATACCTGAGGAGGGCTCAGAGAGGTTTTGAAGTCAACTAACACTAGGTAAAGATGGTGACTCATCATCTTGTTTCTTTATTATGTTACCCGCTTATAATATTACCCACTGACTACGTATACACTAATTGCATGATGTGCATTCCTTATGGAAAGATCTGTAAGCTCAATTATATATACCCATTTCTCAGTCCTCACATGGATGAGGAGCCCCTGTTCCCCATTGTCTGCTCTCTGTCTTCACTATTTGCCACAATTGCAATGTCACTCCTGAGGATCACCATTTGAGTGCTGGGACCACCATGCTCCAAAATAATGCACCCACTCATAAAATTAGAATTTTGAGTACCAGTGAAATTATCTGAATGAGCTAGATATAGCTCAGATTTATATTCACACAAAGTAGATAAAAATGCCTCAGATTTATGTCACACAAGGTAGATTTATATTCACACACTTCTTTATATTAACAAACAAGTTTACAGTACATTGTGAAACGGAATGAGGAGTTCTAGCTGTATCACCATTATAAGAGGCTCTGTACCTTCAGTGGCAATAGGTATCACGAACAGTTCAGATGGGGGTGGTCAAACATACCTCAGCTCTCCCACATATTTGGTCAATACTCAAGTCATTCCTCCCACTCCACTCTTTGTCTGATATCAAATTACATGCTGTTACCAAATAAAACTTTACCAAATATATCAAAGTCGTCTAAAATGAACAAGGTACAACCTGGGATCAGGAACAAGAAGCTATAACTCAGAACCATTATCAGAATAATCATAGGCAATACCTCCCTTCAGGAATGAAGCACAACTTTCTACATTCTTAAAGGACACCTTAGCAAAATCTACTCTTGACAACATTAGGACAAATTCTTCTCAACCACCTTTGCCTTAACTTTAATTGCAAGGTGCTCTTGAACCTGTCACCTTTGACCACATTCTCAACAAGGGGCCCCTCCTAGCTCTAATGCCATTGGATAGACCTCTGGAGCCCTCATAATCTTGCCTAAGCAGGGAAGGTGCTAGGTTGGGCCAAGAAGCCATCATCTCATGAGGGAGAGAGAGAACATCCTGCAGGCATGCTGTGGTGAGAGAGTGAGACACATTTGGTTTTGTTAGCCCCTGCAGCCACAGAGTTCAGGATGAACTCATGGATTAGGGATTTGTCAGCTTCCAAAAATTTATGAGCCATTTTCTTGAATGGCAACTATGAGCTGCCTGTGTGACCTGACTTGAGAGCTTCCTCCACTCCATGGGCCAGCAGCTTGATGTCTCACCTTCCCATTTGGATTCCTCACTCCCTGCAACCTATTAGCTGACCAGATTCAACAACTTCACTTTGTGAGGCAGTGGACTGTTGTCTGACCCGATGATGTGGTTCATCAGCCTTTGCAAACACATTAATCAGGAGAATTCTACAGACTGATATCTGATCTGTATATAGATTTGGGACACACCATATTCCACATCTTGAAGGATTTATTTACTTTGTGACTATTTAGTTTTTTGAGATGCTGCAGAGCAAATCATTGACCATCTTGAACCTCTACCTCATAGGGACTGGTCTACTGCTGCTCCTGCTAAATGAACTATACTATTCATGGGTCAAGAGCTGCACCAATGGAGACAAAGACCAGGGTAGAAGGGACAGAGTGACAGAGCCAATGGTGACAGGTCCAAAAAGGGCTTTTCAGCCAAGATAGTGGGACAGGCAGGCAAGATCAAGAAGAGGATATCCAAAAGGAGTTGAGAGGAGCCTATAAAGATAGAACTAACAAATGAGCCTATGTTTAGAAGGAAAAATGTCTGATAGGGGACAGGGAAAACAGGCCTTCCCTGAAGAAGAGCAAATGTGCCTACATGGTTCTTTAATATGAATGTCAATGTGTAGCCTATTAATGCTGATACCAAATTACATTGTTACAGAACAAAACTGGTACCTGTAACTCTGGACTGTAATTAGTCCATGGCTACTGCATAAAATTAATGAGCTGAGTTAGGAGAGGGCTGTGGCAAAGATACTGGTGTCCTAACTGGAAAATTACTGTAGGGTACAAGTATGTTTAAACACTGCCTCATACAGGTATGTTTAAGCTCTGCCTCATTGATGGTTGATGCTGCATCTATAGTTAGAGGAGATGAGATGCTATCAACTATTTTTAAGCCAGTATTGCTACAAGGCCCATTTTAGATGCATTAATGAGAATGTTGCTGTTTGGGAGAGTATGTAACATATCATCTCCAGAAAGAAGCATTAAAGAAACTTAATCAGACAAAAATCCCATGGAATAGTGAATTCTCCTAAAGAAGTGATTTTATTTCTCCTTAAAAACTATGCATAGCATATCATTTTGATGATTCTCAGGAGCTGGCCATAGAATAATGAATTATGATTTGGAAAATAATGCCATCCAAAGCATCCTCAGTTATGTATTATATTGAATATCAATAGTTCAGTGTTAATCCTATGATCAACATATTCCTAATCTTCTCCAACAAAATGTTGAAGTCAGAGTCAAAGTTTATCTCTAATTTCTAATATTTCAAGTCTCCACTTTTCCAATGAACTGAATAAGTATTATAAAGGTTCTTCAATTCCAGTAGGAAATACAGAAAAGGATAAAACACATCAGAATCACCTGAGCCTTGGTCATTTTCTTTGGTCCTTAGGGCACTGCAGGCAACTGGTATGTTCTATTTGTCTTATCTGGATCAGCTTTAATGATGCTCACAAATTTCAATCTCTAATGAGAACATCCCAAAAGTAGTAATACCAGGCTCTTCTTCCTCCTTCCTCTAAGCTGCTGATAATGCACCATCTGCAGGCTGATGGGAGAATACAATGTGAGTAACACATGACTTGTAGTTTCAGATGCTGTTACTGTTCTTTCTTTCTTCTTAACACACAAAGTTCTCAATACTGTTAACGGTGCCCTTGTTGCGTGATGGTAAGCATGCTTGTACCACGAGCAATAAAATTTAAACTCATAATTTTCATACATGTGAATAAAAGATGACTTTATAACAAATAGAAATTGGGTAATCAAATATAAACAACAAAAGAAACAAAAAATATCAATTACCTCACAGCATAAAAAATATCAATTCCTTACTGTGTGACTCTCAAGGAGAATGGCAAATTAAGGAATCTTGAAGATGATTGTTAATTAAAGCATCTGGAAACATTTTTAAATGGGCTATATAAAGAGCTATTATAAACTAAAGATTGACCAGAGGTACTACGCAGAATTCAGCCCAGGAGAGTTGCTTAGAGGGAAATTCAACAATGCTGGAGCGCAGGAGGAACATCATAAAGAAAAGTACGCACAGACTCATGGGGTTTGGAGGGGCTGGGGGATTTTGGCTAAACTCAGTGGAGGACAGCTGGGGCTTGACCTAGGCCCTACCACTGTTTTTGCTGGAGCCCAGGACCATTTGGATCATGTAGGGAGAATTGGTCTCAACATAGCCACAGTTTGCCAACACCCACCTTGGGGCAAGGACTGGACCCTTGCGGCTCTTCTCTGTCCCCCACCCTCGGACTTGGAGGGGTGCATGGCTGTGCAGGGAGCTTTTCTCAACACAGCCATGGCTTGCCAGCTGCCTCCCAGGAGCAGGAACAAAACCCGTGCAACTCCACTGGAGGGGATTGCAACTCAGATCCATTGTTGTTTTGTTTCCATCTCTTCACTATGTCCCACCTCCTCCACCCCTCACAGGCCCAGAGGGCTTGCCTTTTAACTCTTTTTCTCTTCCTTGTCTTATTCTTCGTCTCTCACACACTACTGCTAGCCTCTAGACCACTCCCCTTAGCCTATGCTGCAACACACCCAGGTAGGTGAGCTCCATTGCTGTGTAGCTAGCCTGAGTCTTGAAAGGCCCTCCACACCTCCACCAGGGGATACTCTGCTCAACTCCTTACTGGAAAATTCCTGCCTGGGTGCCGGGGGGCATAAGACAGCTCCGCCAACACTCCTCAACGCTGAGGCAGAAACCTTCCCCAACCTCTGCAACACCAAAGCAGGCAACCCTTCTGGGTCACTCCACTAAGAGGGAAGCCACAGGAGGATAAAGTGGTAGTTTAATTCCATAGTGAAATAAGCTATAGGCAGTTCAAAGAAGTACTCCTACAAGTCTCCCAGAGAGAGCCAGTGGCCTTCATCTCCCTGAAAAATGGCACCTGGCACATCTAAAACAACACAACGCAAACAGCCATTAGCCCCAACGACCTCAATGAAAAAAACGGGAGAAACTAAAGGCAATGCCAGAAGATGTCCTGAACATAATGACATGCATAGAGGAAACAGACATTGAACTACCACGGAAAGAAATTTTCAGAATGCTACTTGGAGTCATAGAGGATATGAGTGAAACAATACAGAAAAGGGATGAAATGACAGAAGAGATAAAAGCCATAAATCAAAGAGAAATACAGGAGCTTAGGGAGGAGATAACAAAAACAAGTAGTAGACTCACGGATGTCAAGAAGCGACTGGAGGAATCAGAGAACTGCATCAGTGACTTGGAGGATAGCCAAGCAGACTTTAAGAAACGCAAACAAAAGTCTAATCAGATCATCAGAGAAGCTGAAGAAAACTGAAGAGCTATATCTGATACTATGAAGGAGGACAATGTTAGAAATATTGGCATACCAGAGGAAGACACAACAAAGAAGGCATTTGCAACAATAGAGAATTCATGGAGGAAAGCTTCCTCAGGTTAATGAGTGAAAACCAGGCAACCGTTCAGGAGGCTGAAAGAACACTAGCAAGACTAGATCCCAAGAAGAAGTCACCAAGGCTCATAATAGTTAAATTATCCAACTTTCAGGAAAAGGAGAAAATCATGAGAGCAGCTAGGGAAAAACAAACAATCACATATAAAGCTTCCCAATAAGAATATGCTCAGACCTATCAGCAGAAACTATGAAGAAGAGGAGAGAGTGGAGTAACATATTCCAAAGAAGGAAAACAATGCAAACCCAAGAATACTCTACCCAGCCAAATTATAGATCAAGATAGATGGAGAAGTAAGTATTCCCAGACAAGGAAAAACCCAAAGAATACGTTAGAAGAAACCCATCCCTATGAAAGATCCTTGCCGACCCAGTATGGGCAGAAGAGCAACACTCACCAAGCATCAATAAGAGACCACCACATAGAACAACCTCACCCAGAGGGCAAAAAAGACAAAACAGACCTCAAGATAACATTGACTTAAAGATAGACTTCAAAGGCTGCTGAGGTAAACTTTAGAAAATAAAAAACAGGCAAAAGGGGCATAGGGAAAAATCTACAGTATTCAAACATTACTGGGGTGAGAACCAGGTAATATGGTAGGGACCAGACCAAATACAGGGATACACATGGTAGACACCTAAAAAGGAGGTGGGGAAAGCGAAAAATAATAATAAAAAGAAAAGAGTAGCAGGGGCACTGGGCACTAACCCACCCAAGGGGAGGGTATTGTTTGTGTCTCCACAGGGAAAGAGACCAGACTTCAACCCCGTGCTCCAAGATATGAATGCAACATGCCGGTGTGGAGTAGGGAACCAGTGGAGAGGTCTGGGGGGGTCAGTCCCAACACCAACTACTAAGTGGATACCTGCCCCTCCCCTCAGAAGCATTTATTTCAAAGGACGAAACAATCTACAGCTCCGAAAGAGGGACATATCTGAATGGAACACATGGGAGCAGATGAAGGGGGCAGAGGAGAGAGTGGAGCATATCATGACCCACCAGACCCGGAGGTCAATGTTCCCAATTAGAGCAGCCAGGCAACAGAGAAGAGCACATGGCCGGCCCCACTATGAGACATGATGTCCCTCAGTGACCCATAGCCCTACAGGGGACAAACACCGGAGATACAGTGTGGGAATTGCACCCTATCAAATACTACCACACCGAAGCAAAACATTAAGAGGTGCAACATAACCACAAAGGAATGGAGCGAAGGTCCCCAGGGAATGTGGAAAGTATACTTCGGGGACAGGGCACGGTGCCCCAACATACTGGACTGCAAAACACTCCTAAAGGCCAACAAACAATCCTTGAACTAACTACAAGCTTTTCTTTCTTGTTGTGTTTTGTTTTGTAGTTTTTGTCATTGGTTTGTTGTTTTTTGTTGTATATAGTTGCTTAGTTGTGCTCTGTCTTGTCTTGTGCATGTTATTATATTCACAGGTTGTCTAAATAAGATAGGCTGGATGAACAATTGGAGGAGAAAACAAGGGGACCGAGAGTTGCACGGGGACATGTGAGAGGGGAAGGTGGGGGAAAGGAAGTGGTGTTAATAAACCCAGGGACAAAGGAACAACAAGCGATCCAAATCGGTGATGAGGAGGGGATGGGAGGCCTGGTTGGGCATGATCAAGGGTAATGTAACTAAGAGGAATTGCTGAGAACCTGGTGGGGATTGAGCATGATAGTGGGACAGGAGGGAAGTCAAAGGAAATAGAGGAAAGAGCTGGGAGGCTAAGGGCATTTATAGAGGTCTAGATAAAGGCATGTATATATGCAAATATATACATGAGGATGGGGAATTAGAACTATGTGCATAAATTTATAGGGTTAGCATTAAGGTAGAAGAAGGACATTAGGCCTCTACTCAAGTACTCCCTCAATGCAAGAATACTTTCTATTAAATTGGCATTCTATGATGCTCACCTTCCCAACATAACCATTGAAGACAAAGAGGATGAACAACCAAATGTGGTGAAGAAAGCTGATGGTGCCCAGCTATTAAAAGATATAGCATCTGGGGTCTTAGAAGCTTGAACGTAAACAAGCAGCCATCTGGCTCAGAAAGAATAAAGCCCACCCACATGGAAGAATTAAACCAAACTGTGTGACCATGAGATGCTCAAGGGATCAGTTATCCAGCAACAAAGAACAAAAAAATCATATCATTGTGTGCTCACCTCCCTGATACAACCTCTGAAGACCAAGTGGGTGCATAAGCAAATGTGGTGAAGAAAGCTGATGGTGCCCGGCTATGAAGAAATATAGCGTCTGGGGTCTTAAAGGCTTGGAAGTAAACAAGCGGCCATCTAGCTCAGAAGCAACAAAGCCCACATGGAGGCAGCACACCAGCCTGTGTAATCACAAGGTATGAAAGAGATCAGGTATCAGGCATCATCAGAACAAAAAATCTTACCATAGTGAATGAGCGGGGAGTGCTGAGTGGAGACCCAAAGCCCATTTGTGGGCCACTGGACATCTCCTTACAGAAGGTTCTTGGGTAAGAGACGAGACAGACAGGGTGCAATATACCAACTATGAAAAATCCAATTTTCATCTAGTTCCTAAATTCCTCCCACCCACCCCTCAACACACACACACTGTCATGATCCGAATCCTACCTTGCAATTGCAAGTCTGACTAGACCAGAGGATGTACACTGGCACAGATGGGAACTGGAAACACAGGGAATCCAGGGCGGATGATCCACTCAGGACCAGTGGTGTGAGTGGCGATACTGGGAGGGTAGGAGGAGGGTGGGGTGGAAAGGGGAATCGATTTCAAGGATCTACATGTGACCTCCTCCATGGGGGACAGACGGCAGAAAAGTGGGTGAAGGGAAACGTGGGACCGAGCAAGATATGACAAAATAATAATTTATAAATTATCAAGGGTTCATGAGGGAGGGGGAAGTGGGGAGAGAGGGGATAAAATGAGGACCTGATGCCAGAGGCTTGGGTGGAGAGTGGGTGTTTTGAGAGGGATGAGGGCAACGAATGTACAGATGTGCTTTACACAATTGATGTATATGTGGATTGTGATAGGAGTTGTATTAGCCTCTAATAAAAAGATTTTTTTAAAAAAGAAAGTAAGTGTCTAGAAAGGAATGAAGGCAACATATGTACAAATATGCCTGATGCAACCGATGTATGGATTGTAACAGGAGTTGTAAGTGTCCCGAAAAAAAAAACGATCTTTTAATTTAAAATAAATAGATAAACTAAAGATTATTTTACGGAGGAACTATACATTGTGCAATCACTTTAGAAATACTTTAAAACTCACCATCACTTAGAGTTAGACGCATAAGTTGCAGATAGGACACAGGAGAACAGCTGTATGGAGCTCCAGAGACCCTAAAGCCATGACCGGAAGCTAATGGGTGTGTATCTCTGATCTTGAGGATAGCAGGCCAACTCTTAACACATGTCAAAACCAAGGCTCCATAATAAACACTTATATGACATCTATTAGATTGAAATATATATATGAAATATTATATATACAAATGAAGAAGTATACATCGCCCAATAGTGAGTGCACTTTTGACCTCACCTGCAGGGATGGCTGTCAAGATGCTGTCCCAAAGAACTGTACCTTGAGTCATTTCAGATCCCAAATTGTGTGTTAGGGTAGAAAAGTGACCCCTATGTCAAATATAAATTAAGGAGAATATTTATTAAACTGTAAGAGACAATAAAAGACACACACATACCGTATGGATAAGGGAGGCCATTAGCAGGAGGTGAAAATGCAATTGAGGATTCAGTCGGGACCCTGGATAACAGAGCACAGAACAAAAAGCATGTCACAGATCATGATTGGTGGCAGATCAATACATCACAGATACAGGTGGGACTGTAGCAGCAGGAGTGACATCATAATTAGGACCTGTACATTATTAGAAAAAATTACAAGATAGGCCCAGGGCCTTCAAACTGAGGGAGTCAAGGCTAGACTCATGACAATGGCTCCTGTGCTATCCTCAGTAATGTGAGTTCCATCAAGGATACATCTAGGTAGGCCCTTGGAGGGAGATGGATGGAGAGGAGTGCAGGCAATCTATTTTCTAAGGCATTCTCCCCAAGGGGAAGATGATCTACATTCTTGGTTAATGATAAGAAAAAATTAAATGGAGGCTTAATCAAAGTGGGGATGCAGCAAATGGACAGTTGTTATGTCATCAGCAATGCAAACCTAAAACCCAACTCACTGCCACCAAATGGATTCTGATTATAGCGACCTTTAAAAGAAGGTGGAACAGCCCTTTGTGCGTTTCTGAGACTGTAACTCTTTACAAGATTAGAAACACTGTCTTTCTCTCCAGGGGTGACTTATAATTCTGAACCACGGACCTTGCAGTTAGCTGTCCAATCTGTATCCACTATGCCACCAGCCTTTTGAAAATCAGAGTGCTCACAATTGAAGTTCTAATACAATTATTAAACGGTTACGTAATCAGTGCATTCTATCATACAGGGAGATGCACAAAGAACTTGGACCCTGACTATTGGGGCAGCCTGGGCCCTTGTACACTGGTGTTTTCCTGGGTTCAGACCCCAGGAAGCCCAGATCCCCCCTGATTCCCCTCAAGCTCCTCCACCAAGGGACGCCCCTAGGAACTCCAGAGTTGCTCAACTTGTTTGGTGTCAGGTGAATGGATTTGGTTCAGAACCCCATCAGAAGTTGAAATCCTTCCTTGTGATGCTTCAATGTGCAAAACAGATTTCTAGCTCCCTAGACTGGACCATATTTATCTGTGGTAAATCTTTGTTCTGAAACAGAAGAGGAGGCAATGCTAAGAAAGGCATGTCAGGTTGTTAGCCTGCACTTCCTGTGCTAAATAGTGACCACCCCCACCCTCGGGATCCAAGTCCTGCTCCAATCTGAGGGTGTGCACATTAAACAAGCAGCCATCTGGCTCAGAAGCAATAAAGCCCACATGGAAGAATCACACCAGTCTGTGAGACCGCGAGGTCATTGAGAATGATGAAGCCAACAAATGTACAAATGTGCTTGACAGAATGGATACATGTGTGGATTGTGATAAGAGTTTTACAAGTCCCCAATAAAATGTCTTAATTAAAAAATACAGCATCATCAAAATTACAGCATTTACCTTACAGAAAAGGAAGTGCAAAATTATTTAGATACGAACCCTGAAACAAGGAATATGTTTCCAACCATTTTGTGATGAAAGTCATGGATTTAGAGTCCTGTAGTTTTCTGTCATGTTGAAAGTCCTCATATACTGATGAATTAATGAACTAAAACAAGAAAATTCTATGCACATATTAGAGTGAATATATATGGAGTTACATATATGTACATGATACACACATATATATTAAGGTGGGCAGCAAAAAAGGACTGATGTTCACCCAAAAACTGAAGTTTGGGGACTTGAACACACTGAGCCATGAATGCTCCAGCTAGCACTGGACCCATGGGCTTCAGTTGAACTGGGCTGGGATGTTCTCTTGATAAAAGTTTACTTCTTGATATAAAGCACTTTGTTATGCACATGTCAGTATCTACAGTTGTATTTTTCTAGACAACCCAGCCTAACGCAGGTCCCCATCATATTGGTGTCATATGAGGGCAAAAAGGTGTATCTGACAAGCTGCTCTTGGAGATAGGCACATCACCAGGAAGTATGAAAAGATGATCAACAATTTCCTGACACCGAGCCAATCCTATGTTGCTCCAGGGCTATGGATTTGGCATGGGTGTAAATCTATTTATAATAAAAGTATCCTTTTAAGCTTGTTAAAAAACACAGAGCACTTCCAAGGCACAACACACACATATTCTCTGCACCAAACGTCAACACTCACATTTATAACATGTAAAGAACTTAGTAGATTCAAAGTCACACTTGATGTAAGAAGTTGGTATAACACTAAGAGCTTTATATTCATGGGGGAAGCATGACATGCACACTGCTGAGAGGAAATTATACACTCGTTTATGTAACAATTATTCCCATTACTCAGCCAACATACTACAGTAGCATAAATAACTATGCCACGCACACATATATATTCCTTTTTAATGAAAATATTCACAGCTACTGAGGCCAGGTTTCTAAAATATTCCATCATCATATGTCTATGGAGTTTCCTCTGAAAAGTATCCAGCAAAGCCCATTCTTCCTAGGAGAAATCCACAGCCACCTCTTCAACAGCCACAGTGCCCTAAAACATCCCATGTATTCTGGTTCGGCAAGGTACCATGCATTCCACTATGTGAAAGGATGAAGATGACAGTCCTGGGAAACAGGAACTTCACATGGGGATTAGACACCAGGGTCTTGTCCTACTAAGGTTGACCATCAGGGTCTAGCTACCAGCCTCATCCCTTCACCCACTAGACCAACGGTTCTCAGACTGTGGGTTGAGACCCCTTTGGGGGCCGAATGACCCTTTCATAGGGGTCACCCAATTCCTAACAGTAGCAAAATTACAGTAATGAAAATAATTTTTTGGTTGGGGGGTGAGCACACATGAGAACTCTATGAAAGGGTCGCAGCATTAGGAAGGTTGAGAACCACTGCACTAGACATACTCCCTCACTAATTACATGCTATCCTAACAACTGCATTCTTCTAGCATTATGCGTTTATCTCTGTATAGTTTGTGACCAACTGCAACCTTAGTCTTCTCTATGTGGTTCAGAATAGAGAACATTCATAACACATAACATAAATCAGATAAATGATAAAAAATAAGAGCCTCAATTCCACATTCACATCCTCTCTTCTATTGGAAGGAGGATAGAAATTCACCTCCTTGCATAGGACCAACCAGATTATTAATCAAAACATGAAGCACAGGGCGAAAGGAAGATAACAACTAGGAAACACTGCAGAACTTGTATTTTTCCCTTTAGCCCCTCCTTAGCCATTGGAGAGCTGCAGGTATGAAATAGCAAAGTAGCAACCAAAAGCCGTGGATTCACGGTATCCTCTTGGAAAATTCTACACGATCAAGAGTTAGCATATTACCTACTGAAAGAGATGATTATGTGGGGAATCATGACATTTTCTGAAGTGTTTCTATGTTACTCGCCTACTTTTCAGTCACTCTACAGTTGCCCTCTTGTGTATTTTGTACTTTTGTGGAGATAGGCCAACCTATTGAAAAGGGAAACAGGGCAATAGTGAAAGGTAACAATAGAATGTAGATATTCTTAAAATCTTCCCACTCTGAGACACAAAGCTACTGTCATGTAATTATTATGGACTGCTCCCCTCAAAAAATACTGAATACACATATCAATACACACTAAGCTCATAGAATATACTAACAAACAAAGCACAATATGTGCTGTGTCATAATAGGATGTCCTTTTTGCTGATTGGGAAAATGTACTTAGGTTCCAATTTTCTTATAAGTTTACTGAACTTCAGTGCATTTGACTGTTAAACTGTGTTAGGATTCTAGGACTTACACACCAGGCTTTGAGACGGGCCACTGTAAGATTTTTTCACGTTTGCAGATCATGGAAGGCAGACTAGCTGAACATGATGACCACTAGCATTCTCTTAGCTGTGGGACTGGCATCTATGACTTGTCATACTTTTGTTCCCACATTTTGTCAGGAGAGACCAGTCCCTGGAGAAGGACATCTGTGAGGGGAAAGGCCAGCCCCCGACAACTAATCATGGGTTCAGTAAGCACATTTTACAGTTAAGACACATAAAGATTATAATAAAGTCATAGAGAGCATGAGAGGTAAGAGATTGAAATAATGGCATTAGACACATTTCATAGTAGCATGCTCACCTCATGGATGGCCATGATATTACCAGCCAGGTCCTCATACAGCGTGGACTGAGGGCAGGAGAGCAAGGTGAAGCGCATCAATGTATCGGTCCCAACACATAGCTAACAGAGGCTTATATCTACTTAGGGGGCATGATTGGAGGTAACCACACACATCACAGGAAGGGGCTGAACGATAGGCACTACAAGAAATAGGAGGGATATACAATGGGCATAGGTGTAACAGGAAGGGGATGAGCTAGGGGTGAACACTTGATGGCAAGGGGAGGGGCTAAGGGTATACATGTGACAAGAAGGGCAGCTTCCTAGACTCAATATGGCAGCCTAACCTTGATCACCCTTCAGTGGGCTTTACCTCCCTGGGTTCTCCTTCAGAGAAACAATTTACTACTCTCCTTATCAGAAGAGACTGGGCCCTGCTTGTTGTGGGATAAACAGTGGTATCTGCTTATTCTGAATGGCTGATAACCCTTAGGGAGAATATCCCCTGACCTACTTCTGTTGACCCCCAAGTGTAGTCATTTGACAGATGTAACAAGCAGCTAAGTTTGGCATGTATTTGGGGGAGACAACTTGGGAGAAATCCTCTGTTTCCCCCAGACATTGTGCTTGGTAAGGGAGAGAGAGGTAAAGAAGAGAAAGGCCTTCCAACAAAATGGATTGACACAGGGGCTCAAACATGGGGGCATTTGTGAGGATGGTGCAGGAGAGGGCGGTGTTTCATGCTGTTATATAGAGGGTTTTAGGAGATTGGAATGGACACAACGACACCTAACAACATAGAAGAGGCTGCACTTTGATGCTAATATTTCACGGCATCGCCAATTAGCTATGACACAAAGTCACATGAGCTCCCACGGTCACTTTACAATTCTGCTACAAGAGTGTAACGTAATGTCGATCCAAGAAGCCTTTCAAAATCTCATCTACACCAATGCATCAGGTGACATGTTTTAAAGCCTTCCCAAGCCAAAATTTCATTCCTTTATGATGAACAAAAGCAAAATGTAGTGCTGTCAAGTCGATTCTAACTGATTTTGATCTTCTAACAGGGAATGAAAGTGCTCATTAGTGTTTCCAAGACTGTAGATCTTTATTAGCACAAGTAGTCTCACTGTCCTCCCTTGATGGGCCTGGTATGTTGGAGCCACAGAGGGTCTGACCAGCAACCAATCGATTAAACCAGTGAACCACTAGGGTCTCTTTCACACAACATATTCATGATAAAACACTGCATTTATTCAGCAACCACGATTCTGAAGCAATTTCCACAGAGATTTCGACACATTGGCTCATTTAGACCTCTTGTCTCTTTTAAGCAGATGTTGCTTCCAAGGGGATACAGCTGAGGAAAGTCACGAAACATTAAGTCCATGTTCAGTATTGCTCAAATGGTAAGTTATTGAATCGAGTCAGCATGCAGGTCCATGTGTCTACCTACAACTAAGTGCCTGGCAACTACATTTTTGTTCACATGCCAATAGTTTATATTCTGCCAGTCATCAGTTACAGAGATGATCTAGACATCTTCTGAATAGCAAAAAGAGGAGACAAAGAAAACAATATATTCAATTCAGGTAACTGGAGCTCATTTTCCTGGAAAAGCCAGGACTCTCAAACAATACTGCTTACCTCAGGCCCGTACAGCTGGCTCTTGCATTTATTAGACTGATTGAAATAATATAACACCCAGGCAAAGCATGGAGGAAATCAAAAGAAAACAAGACCAATCTGCTCAGAGAGGGCACACCATTCCAAAACCCACAGAGTTCCACCCTGAACACATGAGGTGGCTATGAGTTGTAAATGACTCCACAGCAACTAATAAGAACAGAAGGACAAGGTCAAATGGTAACAACTTGTATGCGAAATGCAACAAAGGTGGAGCCTGAGCATTAACCCATGTATATTTACATTTTGTGAGCTAGTGTAGGAGAAATAAAATGATCACTTTAGGAAACACTAGCCAGAGAACCCTGGTATGATAAGTAAATTCTAACAACAAGGGAAGGTTCTGTGATGAGTTGGCAAATGCTCAGTTCGATTTCCGTTTCTCAAACATACAAGCAAAGGAGTCAAAGAGCACCCAGGTCTTCATGGGCAGGAGAGGGAAGCTCCATGGTCAGCCACTAAATGAAAAGCTCATTAGCAATAAGCATTCATGGAAAATCCCATGAGAGAAAAATAAATGGAGCATGAAGAAGCACTAGAAAGAAAGTCAAACAAAAGAGGCAATAGTTACAAGAAATGCAAAGGGGGACTTTCAGGTTTATTTCCAATATGTTAAGAGCCCAAAGTCACCATTTCAGTCTCAGATCAAAAAAGCTGACCATGTTGAAGTCAGAGTACGGAGGTCATAAGGCATGTTTTTCTTTCTGTTGTACATTAAAAAAAAACAGTCATTGGGTCAATTCTGACTCAAAACATCCCTAAAAAGCAGAGTAGAACAGGCCCTGTGTGTTTCTGAAACGACAATATTTTAAGGGAGTAGAAAATCTCATCTTTCTACTGTGGAAAAGTTAGTGGCTTTGAAGGGCTGAACATGTGGGCACATGTTCAACACATAGCCCACTACATCACCAACTCAACACATAGCCCACAACCTCACCATGGGTGCACAGTGCTATTATAAATTAGAGAAAAATGGATGGCAACTAACTTCAAGAAAGGCACTCTCTTCAAAGCCTCTAATTAATTAGTCTAGTTAGAAGCCAGAGCAAACATCTGTCCTCAAAACAGAGGGGAGGTGAACATAGGTACTCTCTCAGCTGATTTCCAATGTGAAATCATTTTCTGTACCTGCTTATGGGGCCCTTTTGTTCGGTGGAGGTTTTAATCATCTGCCCTTAATAGTCTAATCAATTGAATTCATTGATAACAGTGATTTGAAGGATGCAATGGACTTAACTAAGGGATAGCCCAAAAGACTTTGGTCCAGGAGGAGAAAATACCAGATCACAAGGCATCAGGAGGGGGTGTACTTGTTATGTTTTAAGGATAGGCAAAGTCCAGGTTGACCAACTAAATTTTAATAAGGATAAAGGATGTCAGAAAGGTGTATCACTGACACTTCAATGAAGAAATACAAACAAGACTGAAATCAATAAAAAAGTAGCATGTTCCAAAACAACTCTCCTCCACAAATAATCAGTTCCCAAAACTGTCACCAAAAAATTTTTTTTCGCACTTCACAAGAATCCACAAAAACGTAAATCTAATTGCATTTAGCCTCAAATAGCTAATAATTGGTCAAGAACAAGGGCTGGTGTTGTCCACACATAACTCCCTGCCACCACATCTGATCCAACTCACAGCAGAGCTATCACACAGAGCAGAACTCCCTGTAGGACTCCCAAGCCTGCACATCTTTACTGGAGCAGGCAGACTCATCTTCTCCTGCACATTTCTGGTGAGTATGAACAGCTGCTCTTGCAGTTGGCAGCCCAATTTTTAACCCACTGTGATAAAAGCATTCCTTTGTTCATATACCCCATATGCAATAAAGCATCATTATAGGAACACATAAAAGACCAACAGACAAAAAAGCAGCCCCAGAAAGGCCCACCAATTTGTAAGGGAAGTTAATTCATGACACATCAGGCAACACAGGGCTCTGCCTGCAAGTACTCACACTTCAAGATGCAGGTCCTTAAATGCAGTTCCTGAGTGGTGAGAGCAGCTGAGTGCTCAGCTACCAAACATAAGATTGGAGACTGAAGGCAACGTAGCAGTACCTTAGAAAAAAAACCATCCAACTTCTGAAGTTAGCCAATGAAAATCTTATGGAGTATAGTTTTACTCTGAAACCACATACGGTCACCATCTAGAATCATATGGTAGGCAAAATGATCGATATTTACCAATTATCTAATTGAGATAGAAGGAGCTCATTATCACTCATGCCATATTCATGAAAGCACAAGGGGCTTGAAAAAGGCATAAAGGTCATGAAAAAGGGAATAAAGATAATGGAATTTATCCATGAAACTTTTGAAGCCACTGCATAGCTGTTCCTAATAGATTATGCTAAACAGAATAATGTAATACATTTGTAATAATTCCTCAAATATTGTAAATCTTAAAAATCTTTAGGATACTTTATCGTCCATGAAAATTCAGGAAGAATATTAAGCTACTTCCATATAACATCTCTCTTGAGGATCTATTAAAGGTGATACTAATTTTATTATCTAGCTATGGTAAAAAGACCAGTTAAGTTACAATATATATGTAAGATTCACATACAAACTTCATAATTGAAAATTAACAGAATGACTTTATTTTTCTGGGTCCTGCAAATTTTACAAATTCAACTGTGTGGTTTCTCATGTTATAGTTAGAAACTCAACATCATTTTTTACTTTAGAGTTTTCCTTCTCTGAAAACTTTCCAACTTACATAGGTTCTGGCTTTCCTAAGTGTGTGTACATGCACGCATGTGTGCCTTGCTTTGTTTTTGATGTCCCTGAGCATTACAGACGGTTAACATGGATAGGTGTTCATGGAGAGATTGGAAGTTGGTGTCTCCAGTCACTGAAACCCCTATGCAACATCCCTGTGCTCTGACACACCAGGAGTCTCCAGGAGTTGGTGTGGACTTGATGGCATCTGCTTGATTTGATTCATTTCCAGGGGGAAAATGAATTCTGGCCTCATTTGCTACCCTCGAGGCTGGCAGTTCAACCCTACCAGCAGATCTAAAAGAGGAATATGAGGCTGATTGCTCCTATATAGATCTCAGACACCTATAGAGGAACACTATGAGTCAGAATTGCTTAGTGGCAGTGAGTTAGTTTGGGGGGGTTAGGGACAATGAATGTTTCTAGGTTGCACAAACAGATTGGACTGTTCCACTGAGGACTGATGAGGTAAACTCAGCCTGCATTACGGTGGAAGAACAGATCTGCCTCCACTATCATGATGTTCGAGAAATAATATGGAACTGTTCTGCTGTATAACACATGATATAGCCATGAGATGGAACTAACTCCATGGCACCTAACCAAAGGGGAAATTGAACATGATGAGCGCATATCCTGTCTATGTATGCACATGGATATTGTGTTGAAAATATGACTATTTCAGAAACAAACACAATTCCCATTAAGAATCAACATGTCTATAATGAACAGCATGTCAGTGTGGCCCATCTAAATTAGTCCGTGAAGAAGCCCTACTCCTCCAGTGGTTAAAGGACTGGCAGCTCCATGAAATGAAAGCAGTTGTGTTCTATGAGGTGGCCATCTGGTAACACACGATTATAGCCTAGAAACCCCAAAGAGGAGTTTAAGGTGCTATGGCATCACTCACAGAATCCACCATATCGCAGTGGACAAAACAAGCCTCTTACCAAGTACATGTGGATAAAAGACTAGAACATTCAAGCATTACCATGCACGGACACATAGAAAATGGTATCTTATTTCAAATTAGATCCTATCTTACTATATATAAGAGTTATATATTTGGATGTTGCCTTGTATTAGAAATAATTATGACACAATTTTAAAAATGAAGAGCTATTAGTAGGATGCATTTCTTATACAGAAATGCAAACAAATTGAAGAAACAGCTAACTTATTAAAAAAATAAATCAAAAGGATAAAAATAATTTACATACTTAGAATTTGGTTACAAGAAACTGTTAGATCCAGGTCTGAAGATTAATCAGGGCCACACTGGAAAGGACCAAATGAAAAGCTTTACTGGAGCTGGCCGCCAGGAAACGGCTAGGGTTCAATATATGCGGGCCCCAAGTACACTACTCGAACTCTGGTTTATACAGCAACAAACCCTGGGCACGTGGGAACACTTTCCGCCTCCGATCACAACTACACACACTGATGAGGCTGGATGGAGCAGCTAGGAAACTTCCTGCTGGTATCCAATATGGGCATAGGCAGCAGCCCACTAAAATTTTGAATCTGGTGGGTCTGGGGACCAATGCAGAAATAGCAAGCTTAAGCAATGGGAAAGTAGAGAGGCAAGTGTCAGCAGGTTAGCAAAAGATACTCAAGGTCCTTCAGTCAGAGTATGCAGCCCCTAGAATGTGGATGTATGCTCACCATTAATGATTTTAAAATCAGTCATGTGGGGAGAGGGATGTGGTGGGGGATGGGGAGCAACTCAATTAAGCATAAGCAAGAAAATACAAAAGCTAAATTCAGCTGGTTAATTAATAAACACCAGGATATTTCAAAACGTTTTCTGTATCCACTAGGATAAATGATAAATGGCCGATTTAAATTCTCTGTCACTGTGAAAATAACTCTTTTAAAAAGTGCTGACCTTGAGGGCATGTGCCACTAAAACACACCAATTCTCACTCATAGTGACCCTACAGGATAGTGTAGAACTGCCCTGTGGATTTTCAACACTGAAACACTACAGGTGAAGAAAATCTATTATTTCTCCAGATTTATACAGAGAAGGACCTGAAAATAAAAATAATTGCTGGATTCTGCAAATCAAAAGGATGACAAAGGAAACCAAAATTCCCTATTAAGAAAATTAGTGGATATTAAATCTGGGCCAGAGGGATGGTAAAGGGGTGGTGGAAGAGCGCAGTGTTAAAGAGAGATGAGCCATTAACACAACCAATCTCGGAGGTGAGGCGTATTAGGGGAAACACCCCCACGTGGGACTCTTCACACTCCAAGTGGAAAGGTACAGCAGCAGCAAACAAATCTCAGGAGCTATATGAGAGACTAAAGTCTTAGCACCCTGCGACGTGAAAACTGAGACGCAGAGTAGAGATTGAATTCAGCCTGGAATGTGAAGTTAAGAAAGGCTTTTAGGCAGGGAAAGAAATTGCAGGCAGATTCCACAACCCAAGGAGCCAGGTCAAGGAAGTCCTGCCTGGCAGTGGGGCAGTGGGACTTGAATAGGGTCTGAGACAAGGAGGTGTGTGTTGATAAGGGAAAGCCTTTTAGCGCTACAGCTGCAAGGCCTTGAGTCAGGATGTGGTCTGTGAATAAATCATGTTGGTTTTCTGCAGACCTGCTTCCCAGAATGCTGGGGGAAGAGGCTGTGTGGACCCTGCCAGGAGAGAAAAGCTCCTCGGAATGCTGGAGGCAGGGACTGCAAAGTCCAGCAGGTCATCCTCTTTCTGAGAGGTTTGGGGAAGGGATGTCATGGTCTGGACCCATCCCAACAATAACTGGGGTCAGTTAGTAAAGGGCTATGGATGGCAGTGTAGACTAAGCCTGCATTGAATTCTTTCTGTTCAGTAAGCAAACAGGTGGAGTAAATTTGCCCGGGGGCAGAGGAACTTGGAAAGTGCATACCATCCACCTTTTTCCAGCCAATCGGGGGGTTCTATAGTCATGAGCCATGCCTTAGCAGTTGAGTCCTGACTGCCTGGCTCAGATGACCCTGGAACAATCTTGTAAAATGCTCTATCAGGCAATGAAGGTGGCTCAGTTACGGTCCTGTCCCTGCTTCTGTAGTCCCATTGATAACAATGCTGTACTGATGCTCCACCAATCAGAAACGTGTGACTGTTTCCTCTATTGCAATCTTATTTCATTAGATTCCCGACTTGACTGTTTCCCTGAACTGCACTATGATCTCCTGTGTCTGTGTATTCTCTTTGTTTCTTTTAAGACTTAATAAATGTTCTCCATAAATTATATTTGAGATTGGAATTCCATTTTACAGTCTAAAACAGAGCACAAGCTAGTCTCTGATGGGCGGAAATGGTTGAGGGACATGCAGTCAAGATCAGAGTAAAAAGGAGATCCTCTTCAAATAGAGCTTAAAGAGGACATTTATTAAATCTATGAGACAAAGACAACGCAAAGACACACACACATCATCTGGATGAGGTAAGCCACCACCAACAGGAGGTGGAAAAGGCTTCCCTGGTTCCCAATTCAGATGTGAGATGAAGGTGTGGGGGAGGGGCAGGGCAAAGGAAACTCAAAAAAGCATGATTGTGTGTGTGTGTGTATATATATATATATATATACACCATAGTGAATGAAGGGGGAAGTGCAGAGTGGAGACCCGAGGCCCAAGTGTCGACCACTGGAGATCCCCTCACAGAGGGGTTTGGGAGAGGAGACGGGTCAGTCAGGGTGCGAAGCAGTACCAATGAAGAACACAGCTTTCCCCCAGATCCTGGATGCTTCCTCCCCCCAACTACCATGATCCAAATTCTACCTTGCAGGACTGGATAGGGCAGAGGTTGTACACTGGTGCATATGGGAGATGGAGGCACAGGGAATTCAGGGTGGACGATACCTTCAGGACCAGGGGGTGTGAGGGGCGAGGCTGGGAGAGTGGAGGGTGAGTGGGTTGGAAAGGGGGAACTGATTAAAAGGATCCACAGGTGACCTCCTCCCTGGGAGATTGATGGCAGAGAAGAGGGGGAAGGAAGACTCCGGATAGGGCAAGATATGACAAAATAACAATCTGTGGATTATCAAGGGCTTATGAGGGAGAGGGGAGTGGGGAGGGAGGGGGAAAAAAAAGAGGACCTGATGCAGAGGGCTTAAGTGGAGAGCAAATGCTTTGAGAGTGATTAGGGCAAAGAATGTGCAGGTGTGCTTTATACAATTGATGTATGTATATGTGTGGATTGTGATAAGAGTTGTATGAGCCCCTAATAAAATGTAAAAAAAGAAAATAGGGCAAAGAATGTACAGATGTGCTTTATACAATTGATGCATGTATATGCAAGGATTGTGATAAGAGTTGTATGAGCCCCTAATAAAATGTTTAAAAAAGAAAAAAGCATGATTGGTGGCCAATCAGTCCATCGTACTGACAGACATTCCATCCTTAGATAGAGAGCTTACAAGATGGGTCCAGGGCCTTCTGACCAATGTGGTCAGAGCAAGGCGGATAGCACATGGCTCCTGTCTAGGTGACCCCTGGATTGTCTCAAGTTTGGTGACCTCCATCAAGGACACACACAAAGGCAAACCTCCAAGAGAGACTGCCCCTCCCTGGGCTGCCTGGGGAGGTGAAGGTCAGCCACACTCCAAAGCCCTCTGCCTGAGGGCCAGACTACGTACTACCTTGGTTACTGGGCAGAAAGCATTCAGTGAAGGCTTACGCTATGTGGGGCTCTGCAATACACATGAGGACTTACTCTATGCGGGGATTTGGGGCTGTCACTGCTCTGGTACCCTTTTGCAAAGCAAGGTGCTGAGGAGTTTAGCTCTAATACAGACCTCGGTCATCAGTGGGGTGGCCCGATGTCTGCAAGGTTGGCCTCTCCTTTCAGTAAAGGCCACTCGGGTCCCCTGCTCTCCTGCCCGCGACCTGACATGGAAGGGAGCCACCCCAGGCAAGAGCCCATTCCCAATCACGTCTTTCTGGGGTAGAGCCGAGGGTGCAGGAGGAGCTCTGAGCAAAAAAAGACGCCCGAGTATTCCCAGCCCCAAAGGCTGAGGCCTGTAGCCAGCTCAGAAAGGATTTAATAGGAATTGTCCCAGGGGTCTCAGTGACCTGGAACCCTGGCGGACAGGGTGCGGGAACTGTAATTTCCCCAGGGACCCAGACACCTTTGGGGACGCCAGGCCTGCGGGGGAATCCGTGCCTGGGATCAGCCCAGAAACACAGAATCTCACTTACCCTTAGAAACTCACGGATGCTCACAGGATCCTTCTCACTCAGAGGAAATGGTGTCAGCAGGAAACTGTTATCACCTGGGGAGGCGGTGGGGTGGTGTCTGTGCAAAGGGGCGGGGCCTGGAGATAATGAGGGTGGCCTGGAGGGAGGGGCCTGGAGGTGAGGCTCAGGGCTAAGGATCCATTCTTAGTAGTTTCTTCTTAGTCTGTGAATTAGTGTCTTATTTTCAGCAAGTTCCAGTCAACTAATTGTCCTTCACGGACTGTGTTTCCTTTAATACATTTCATGTGTTGAGGTCTCTCCTTGCTACTTCTATGTCATTGAGTGTTTTTTATCAAGAATGGGTGTTAGATATTGTCAAATGCCTCTTCTGCACCTATTAATATGATCATATGGTTCTTATCCTTAGTCCTGTTTATGTAGTTGTTTACATAATAGTTTTTCTAATACTGAACCATATTTGCATCCCTGGTAATTATCCCACTGAGTTAAGGTGAAATATGAACTCAAAGTCCAGGATAGGTGCTCTCAAACTCAATCCATCCCATTTCCACAAATGTAGATATACACTGCTCTGATATATGATCTAATCACTCTTCTAATCCAATAAAATTGTGTAATCATGAAATATGTTGCTTTAGTATTAAAACACCAGTATAATATATCCTGTTGTGGTGTGTTTTATAAATAATTTTACCCTATATACTCTATAGTCTTAAAATTTTCTTTTATAGTTTCTCAGGCATTAAAGTAATAAATAAATAAAGTTTCTCATACCAATCTACTACCCTTGTTCAATTTGTCCTTGATTATTGCTTCATCTTGCAGGTATATATATTAAAACCATTATTTTACATTTTCAATAATTATTCTGGAATGATTATTACTTTACTGCTTATTTAAAGAAGAAGCACTCTAACATTTCAGTACTTATACAAGGGAGGTGGTCGTTAGGGGTCACTCAGTGAGTTCCAAATCATAGTGACCCCGTGTACCACAGGGAGAAACACTGTCCTGTCGTGGATCAGCCTCAGATTGTTCTTATATTTGAGCCCGTTGTTTCAGCCTTTGTCAATCTAAAAAGTTTTCCTCTTGTTTGCTTCCCCTCTACCAAGCACCACGGTTGCAGTGATTTATCTCTTGTATTTGCCTCTGGTTTGCAAATACAGAAACACTCTAAGGTTTTACTAATATGGCATAAGAGAATGAATTTAAAAGAACAATAAAGTCAGAGCTGTCATGTGAATTCTGACTCAGAAACATAAGGAGCAGAGTAAAAGCTCCGTAGGCTTTTGTGTTTTATATTTTATAAACCATAATGTTTCATCTTTACCACAGCAGGTAGTGTCCTTATAAAAATAGTCCAAAACTAGACAGTGGTTTATTTTCGTGGTCTCAGACATGGATACGCTCCACATGGAAGTTAAAGTGTACTTGAGTATTCCAAGAGATGAAGAAAATAATCCATTTATTTTGTATAAAATTAAAATTGTGTTGTGTGGTCTGAGTTGGGGGGTGCCAGCCCTCTACCAGTAATCACGGGTTCAGTAAGCACAATTGTATGGTTGAGATATATAAGTAGTATATTAAAGTCATCAAGAACATGAGAGCTAGAAGAGAGAGTCAAATAATGGAGTCAGACACACATTTCATGGTAGCACCTTTTGGGAGCATGCAAGCCCACTGATTACAGGTAAAGACATATGTCACAGGAAGAGTTTGCACTATACGTTACACATCAGTTAGAAGGAGTGGTCTAGGGACAACATGCACCCAGTAGGAAGAGGAGGAATTGGGGGTATACATATGACAAGATGGGCAGATCCTAGATTTAGGATGATCTGTTCTCTGGGTCTCCATAGGAACTATTATCAGTAGGGTGTGAACTCCACCTACAGGAACCAAATCAATGACTACAGGCCTGTCCATTGTCCTTAGCAGCAGGGAGCTGGGCCTCCTGGTTGGTGACTGACTCTCTTCAGGGAGGATGTCTGTAAGCATCTGACCTCCCCCCACAGTGTTGATGTGGTAGAAGTATATTGTTCATTGTTTTTCGTGGCCCTGAGCACAGCTGTGAGGATTGTAAGAGAAGGATTGTAAGAGAAGGTTATCCTGACCCACTATTAAAGTGACTGAGGAATCACCTTTTAAGTTGTAAATACTCAGTGTCACATATGTAGGTTGATGCCTTTAGCTGTCAGTACTGTCTATGAGGTAAGACTTTGATCACACATCTGATAATAATCTGAATCATTTGTCAGGTTAAGAGTCTTTCTTAAAAAAAAAAAAAAGTCTTTCTTTTCCCATTAAGAACTTTACATTGTATCACTTCCAATTCATCTGAATTCCTTCTGGATGGTCAGTGTTATGGAGCACAAACTTTGAATTATGTTGGTGGGAATTTAGGCACCGGGAACTGCTGTTTATGATGTTATATTAATCCCTGCTATATCAAGTAAGATTCATATTTTCCTGAATGCGTATGCTTAATGAAATCATATCTACTGACTTATGTGTTCCTCCCATTCTGGATCACCGTGAGACAGGGCCTGAAGTGGCAGTGTCCTAACCGGAAGTTATGGCCATAGTGCTGTTCCTACTTGCTATGCACAGGGCATTGGGCCAGAGAAGTGCCTGCAGCCTGAGCAGTGTGTCGTCTGCGTGTTCAGGTGGGGGTCATGTGTTGACCAGTTTGGGGTAACTCTCGTATACACAGAAGCCTGGCTGGGTTGCAAGCCCTCTTCTCCCTCCCCCCACTCCCTGCCACTGCCAGGCTCCTCAGGTGGTCAGATTTGGAGGGTGTCCCAGAGGATGGTCCCATCCCCCAATTTTAGGATTGGTTGGGGTACTTGGGGGAGAATCCCTGTTGGAGAAAGGGGAATCCCAGGCTGGGGCTTTGGGTGTTGGGGTCCTGATTCCTCATTGGTAGAAACTTTGCTGGTCTCCCCTAACCCTTTGATAAGAGTGGGGGGGGGGTGCCAGCCCCGATCACTAATCACATGTTCAGTAAGCACAATTGTACAGTTGAAATATATAAATATTATATTAAATTTATCGAGAACATGAGAGATAGAAGAGATATTGCAATAATGGGGTCAGACACATTTCATAGTAGCATTGCTCACCTCAGCCCCACTTGGTGGCCCACATGGAGAGAGCGCCAAGGGAAGGAGGACAAGGGGAAAGGGAAATGGGAGGAGAGGAAGCCTAGGAGAGAGGCGGGAGAGACCAGCAAGAGAGACCTATTGCTAACCCAGGCTTATATATCTTTGGGGGGTGTGCAAGCCCACTAATTAGAGGTAAAGACATACATCACAGGGAGGGGTTGCACTATGTTATACAGCAGTGAGGGGGGTGGTCTAGGGACATACATGCAATAGCAGAAGAGGGATTGGGAGGATACATGTAACAAGATGGGCGGATCCTAAATTTAGGATGACAGCTTAACTTTGACCTGTTCTCTGCATCTCCATAGGAACCATTATCAGTAGTGTGTGAACTCCACCTACAGGAACCAAATAGATGACTGCAGGCGTTCATTGTCCTTAACAGCAGGGAGTGGGGTCCTCTGCAGTCTGGCAACTGATCACCCTCAGGGAGGAAGCCTGTGAGAATATGACTTCCCCCCACATAAATCTCCTCCATTACTTCTTTTCACACAGAGGTGGCTCTTCCCTGACACTATGAAACGTCTTCAGCTCAAAGGTGAGCCCCTGGGACTGTTCTCTCACCAGAAAGAAGTGAATGCTATTCAGGAAGTGAGTGGCTGCAGCTAGTGCACAAAACATTAGGGCTTCCTTCTGGGTTTGCCTAGTGCTTAAGGTGATCAGAAGTCCCGCTTTTGATGGGACAGTCCCTATTTTTAACAATTTATTCTGTGGCATTTTTTTAAAGTCCTGATTTTTTGAAAGAATGCATGACAAACTAGGGAAGGGGGGTGTGGAGAACAGGAAGGGAATATACATAATGCATAATGCCATTCGAACAGCTGCTGATTTGTGGCCCGTAGATGTGGAAATATTATTATTAAAATATATTCTTATTTCTATGTATACAATGTGCACATTAAAATGCTTAAAGGAAACATAATAATAAAATAAAAAATGCTTAAAGGATTTTGTGAAACTGCAGAAGTTGAATATCTGAAAATACTCGGATACAGTAAAACGTGCTGGTTAGCTCTTTTGCCAGCTGTCAAACGAATTTTGAAAATATACCACCCTTTGAAATCCTACTTTCTATCACAGGATAAATGTCCTAGAATTTTTTGAAAAGGAATCTTCACAAATTTGGCTAGAGTTTTCACACAATCAAGCAGCTCTTTTTCAAAATGCTATAAAACTTATTAAAGGTGACAAAATTTTGGTAATCAAAGTAGCAAATGAAGTTAATTATTTAAAATTTCAGTGTTAAGCGTGGTTAGAAAATAATTTTCTTCCATTAACTATGCATATTAGTATAAGCCAGCTAGAAGAACACAGTGCAATCAATCGTTCAATATCATGAATCACGTTAAAAAGTTCTATAGTAACTGAATAGATTATTAAAAAGAGTGGATGGTACATTACAGTGATATTGAACATTTTCATTGGGTTTCATTAAAACAAGAATGTAATTGGAATGATGTGCAAAAATCATTCGATGATATTACTCAAAAAATTCCCATATAGTAATATTTCTGAAAATGAACTTTTTAATGAGGTATCATTAAAATACATATTAATAAGGAAAAGGTTAAATCTTGGGCATCAGTAAAAATCACAATAGAGAACAAGTGGTTAGAAATATTTCATCATTTTGAAACAAACCATGTTCCATACAATAATGCACTAAAAATTGTGGAATACGTGCTGGGCTTACCAGGAACTAATGCTGCGACTGAATGAGTTTTTTTCTATGTTAAATAAAGTATGGATATCAGAAAAATCACAATTAAGTGTTGAGACTTTGAAAACAATTTCATGTGTGAAATAATTTTACAAATTATTGTGACAAATTTCATGACCTTTTAAACAACAACAGCAATCTACTAAAAATTTTGACTCAAATGAGAAATATGCCAAAGAACAAAATAACACTATACATAATTTTAATGTATTATATTTGTAAATCGTACTTATGTTGAAATTTGAAAAAATATATTACAATACTATTTTTGTGTTCTTTGAAAATTTTTGTTGCTCCATATAGACCAAAGTTTGAATCAAAAACTCAAGAACCTCCCGTCCCCCCCCCACCTCCCTCATAGGTCACCTTATCCATTATGCTGGAAACTGAGAGCAGCATAGTAAAACGCTTAGACAAATAGACCTAAGTTAAGAAGCAGACTAAGACTTGGGACAACAGAAAAGAGGGAAGAAACTGTTTTGCTGGTTTTTAAATTGCAATATGCTTTCTTCCAGAGTTGATAATGAACACATTTCCCTGGCAGAGATATTCATTCTATCTCAGTGTAGAATAGAAATTGTCCTTTGTCAAATGTCTTTTAAGTCCATTTATCCCGTGGTTGCCTGATGATCCCTGACCACTTTTCATTGTGATCCCAGATTCTGCTTTTTCACTGGCTGTTTTGTAAGGGAGTGGAGCCCGACCAAAATCACCGACTCACAAACAACTGCTCAAGAAAGAGAAGTTTATTAAGGAACTAGACAACGAGCAAAAGCAAAAGCAAACCCGGGTTTGGGCTACAGCATGGACACGCAGGGTCCAACACTGCAGCCCCGAGTCAAATTTTTCTTTTTTTTTTTTTTATAATCGAAGGTAGTGTGGCGGGGAGGGGTTGAGCAAGGAAAGGGAAAGGGGGTTTTCACAAGATAACAGGATGCGGTTAGGTCGGCATGTCCTGCTCAACTTGTCCTGGACCAGATGTTCTTAGTAAAACCCTTTTGCTGACGTTCCAAGCGGTTAGCGGGAGTGGGTCACAGTGACCTGCTTCTGTAAAATAACATGCTTTTCTTAAAATGGCTCTTAGGTTTCTCAAAATGGAGTCGCTTTAGGCAATTTATTTTAGTCTATTAACCCTTAACATGTTTCCATAGCAATGATAAACAATCCTGGCCAGAGTAGAGTTTGGGAAGGGAAAAATCTTGTGGGTCATTGACTATGGAGGACAGACCAATGTACATAAGGTATTCAATGGGACATTAGATGAATTCAGATGAAGAAACAAAGGCAGCCCATGTGACTCTAGGTGAAACAATGAAATAGATCAGAAACCTCCTCAGCTAATTTAATGAGGTGTTCATTCTCTCTGAATTGCTAATTTTCAATCTCTCAATGATGTGTTCAATTGTCACTAAGACACGGACCATTTTTATCAGGTTTATGCTCACTTTATTACCTCTGTCTACTTAGAACTGTTCTTAAAGTAAACACTTAGCCCATTCAATTTTTTTTTGTTTTAATATGATGTTCTTTTCCTGAATTGCTAATTAACAAAAGTCTAAGAAGTTGGGAAGCAAGCCCTCCACCCACCACTTTTCTGTCAGGTTGTCTTTCTCTCCAGCCTTGTGTGTTATTGTGATTCAAATGCAAAGGTGTTTCAAATGCAAGTCGGGTCACCCAGAGTGAAGAGCTTTTAGCAGAACTTTCAGACTAAGAAGGAACTACTAAAAAGGGATCAGTTGCCACTCCAGGCCCTGAGCTTCACTTGCAGGCCCCTCCCTCAAGGAGTCACTCATTACCTCCAGACCCCGCCCCTTGGGAAAGGCCCCACCCCTACGCAGGTGATGCAACTTTCTGCTGAAATCACTTCCTCTGACTGAGGTGCAGCCTGAGTATCCTAAGGGGGTAAGTGAGTCTCTATGTTTCTTTGCTGACCCTAGGCTTGGAGTCCCCTCCAGGCCTGGCATCCCCAGCTGTGCCCCGATCCCCACGGATATTACAGTTCCTGCATCCTCTCTGACTGCGTTCCAGGTCGCCACGACCCGCTGGGATATTTCCAGTTAAATCCTTTCTGAGCTGGTTACAAGACTCTCTGCTTTCAGTCTTGGGAATATGCCGGTCCCCTTTTCCTGCTCATTCACCCTCACCCTTCATGCCAGAAAGGGCCGATTGAGGGTGGGTTCTTGCCTGGGGCCCGTTCCCTCCTTGTCAATTATTGGGCAGGAGAGCAGGGGACCCCAGCGTGGCCTTTACTGCAAGGAGAGGCTAGTCTTGCAGCCATCAGGCCACTCCCCTGATGACCGAGGTCTGTATTAGAGCTTAACTTCTCAGCACCTTGCTTTGCAAAAGGGCACAATAGCAGTGACAGCCCCAGATTCCCGCATAGATTTAGTCCTCACATAGATTGCAGAACCACACATAGAGTAAGCTTCCACTGAGTGCTTTCTGTCTAGGAAGCAAGGTTGTAGGTAACATGGCCCTCAGGCAGAGGGCTTTGGAGTGTGGATCACCTTCACCTCTCTCCAGGCTGCCAGGGACGGGCGGTCTTGCTTATAAGCTTACAAGCCTGTGGGTCCTTGATGGAGTTAACCAAACGAGACTGTACATGGGTCTCAGAGGCCCTGAAGCAATATTAAAGAAGTGTCTGTCATTGTGATGTATTGATTGGCCACCAGACATGCTTTTGTGTCAGTTTCCTTTGCCCCGCCCCTCCCCCACACCCTCTTAGCTCACATCTCAATTGTGAACCTGGGAAGCGGTTTCCACTTGTAGGTGGCTTCACTCATCAGATGATGTGTTTGTGTCTTTGTGCTGTCTGTATCTCTTAAGAGTTAACAAATGTTCCCTTTAAACTACACTGAAAATGGGGTCTCCAGAACAGATCTGTCCTATGTGTGCCTCCTCACTCATTTCTGCCACCAGAAACTAGATTGTGCTCTGTTACAAACTGCAAAAGGGACTCCAATCTCAAATATAATTTAAGGAGAACATTTATTAAGTCATAATAGAGACAAAGAGAATACAAAGACACAAACAGAAGGCACCCGGATGAAGGAGATCATTAGTGGAAGTCAAGGTGTTGTCCATGAACCGGACAAGAACAACTCAGTCTCTGGTAAGAAGCTAAACAGTTTATTTAAGGGGGACCGAAAAGAGAAAAAACCTGCGCAGGGACCAGCCTCCCCGAAGAGAGGGAGAATGGCTGGTCTCCATTGCTAACAGACTTGGGTTTTTATAGGGGGGATAAACAATGGGGCCTTTTCAGCTGTGCGAATATGCAAGAACAGAAGCAGACTTTGCAGTTAGCCTTGACATTTTATTTTATTTTATTTTTTTTATACATATAAATCATTTTATTGGGGGGTACTTACAACTCATAACAATCCATATATCAATTGTATCAAGCACATTTGTACATGTGTTGCCATCATCATTTTAGCCTTGACATTTTAAAACATTTTTCCCCCCCTTCGAGGTAGATGTGTGGCCTTATCTTGCAGCTGCTATTTTCTGGCAAATGTTTGCTTGACCTTAACCTCAGGGGAATTTCCATAGCTTGACACAAAATGGAGACTGCTACAAGATGGTTCCACTCAGGCTATTACACTTTGTCTTTCCCTCCAAATGAATGGGTAAGGCCATGCAAATAAGGTGTATGAAACTAGAACAAGTGGGGGACACACACGCACACACACCAGCCTACGGCCATGCAAATAAGGTGTATGAAACTAGAACAATCTAAGCTTGGCGCCCTCCACCAAGTCTGTGCAGGGCGGGCCGGAAGTGCGTGTCGCCAGCGATGGGGTGTATTTTGGCCTTTGGGGCCACTCTAGTCACAAGCAGCATCCCTGTGACGCCCTGACTGCATGGCGGGAGTTTGAGGAGGATCCTGCACACCAGCGGGGCGGTGGAGCCTTTGGGAAGTAAGTGTCACTTGTCGCGACCACGGTGAGTGAGGAGAACAAGTGTGTTTCTGTCTCTGAAACAGGGCCAGCGACGCGCGGACATGTGGTGTCAGGACCCAGGCTCCTGAAGGCGAGGCCGAGCAGAGGCGCTCCGTGGGCAGCAGACAGGAGCCAAGCTTTCTGGGGTCCGAAGGGGAGAGCGCCCACGCACAATCGCCCGGGCTGTCCTGCCAGTCAGGGCCAGAGGGCTTTGCACCTCTCCCTGAACGACTGGATTCACTGGGTAAGTAACAGTTTATAGCTGCATTCGAACTTAAGTTCTGAGCACTCCAATTTGCAAAAAGTGGTGGCGTAAGTGGTTACAGATTGGGCTGCTAACTGCAAGGTCAGCAGTTCAGAATTACAAGCCACACCTGGACAGAAAAGCAGCATATTACTCTTGTAAAGAGTTACACTGTCGGGAACCCACCCGGGGCAGTTCCAACTTCTCCTAAAGGGTCGCTGTAATCGGAATCCACTCGATGGCAGTGAGTGGGGTTTTAGGTTTGGGTTGCTGATGACTAATAACTCAGTGTCCATTTGCTGTGTCCCCACTTTGACTAAGCCTCCATTAAACTCTCTCTGATCATTAACCAAGGATATAGATCATCTCCCCCTCCGGGAGAATGCATTAGAAAGTAGATTGCCTGCACTCCTCTGCAGCCAGCCCTCTCCACGGGACTGCTTAGGTGTATGCTTGATGGAAGTCACCTTAGTGATGACAGAACAAGGGACATTGTCGAGTCTTGCCTTGACTGGCTTTGTATGAAGGTCCTGGTCCAGTCTTGTAAGTTCTTCTATTGAATAAGATGCATGTCCTAATCATGGTCCCTTCATGGTCCCTTTCCTGCTGCTGAAGTCCCCCCTGTACCTGTGATGTATTGATCTGCCACCAGTCATGATCTGTGACATGACTTTTGTTCTATGCCCAGTTTATCCAGGGTCCGGAGTGTGAAACCTCAGTTGTTATTTTGACCTCGGGCTAATGGTCTCGCTTATCCATAGGTGTGTGTGTGTGTGTGTGTCTTTTGTGTTCTATTAAAGTTCAATAAATGTTCTCCTTAAATTATATTTGGCATAGGGGTAACTTTTGTACCCTAACACACAATTTGGATCCTAAATGACTCAAGCTACAGTTCGACTTTGGGACATCATCTTGACAGCCATACCTGCAGCTAAAGTCAGGCTCTGCAGCCCCTTGGCTTGTGTCCTGAATGGGCAAGTGTTACAAAGGTCTTTTAGTTCTGCAGATAAGTGCCCACTCTGTCCCTTAGCCTCACGGACCTCTGTAGATTAGCAGATCTGGTTCCCCAGCTAAATACTCAGATGTATACCACTTCACGTATTAACCTCCTACCCAGAGGCACTCAGCTCTCTTGTTCTGTGGCCTGGGAATTGCACAGTCTCTTGGTTCTGCTGCCACCATGTCTCCGTTGCTGCTTCTCCCCATCACATCCTCTCTTGTATCACAGCTCTCTGTCTTCTACATTGAAGAGTTTCAATGCAAGAATCTGAGCTCCAAAGGCCCCTACTCCTGGCTATTTCTCTCTCTTATTTTTTTGTGATGGTAGTGAGATCCAATTTCTGTCTCAGAAATATCTCAATTAAACCTAACAGGATGTCCAATGTGTCTCATTTCCAGGTTAGGTTTTCAGGCAGCTTATTTGCATAGCCCCAAGTCTCAAGGGTACAATTTTCACAATTCTCTTAGACCAAAAAAAACCCAAACTCACTGCCATCAAGTTAACACTGACTCATAGCGAGCCTGTATGACAGGGTACAACTGCCCCATGTGGGTTTCCAAGACTGTCACTCTTTAGTGGACTAGAAAGCCATGTCACTCATGAAAGAAGAAATCCCCATCTTTCTTTCTAGGAGAAATTGGTGGTTTCCAACTGCTGACCTTGCTGTTAGAAGCCCAACAGTAACCACTATGCCACCAGATCTCCTTTTCCTCATTAACATTGTCGGATGACACACCCACCTAAATATTTGGAAGAAGTTAAGGGGCCATCACTAGAAAGACGTACAGGCAACTAATTGCATTGGGTTACTGCAAATAATGCTATAATAAAAATGTTGTCTTGGAGTTCAAAAGTGCACTCACTATGGGGGGGAAGTATACTTCTTCATATATATATATATATATATATATATATATATATATATATATATATATATATATTTAAATTTCAAACTAATAGGTGATATATGTGTTTAATATGGAGCTGTGGTTTTTGACAAGTGTTAAGTGTTGGACTGCTAACCCATTAGCTGTCTGTAGTGGCTCTATAGTCTCGGAAACACTGTAGAATCGTTCTCCTGTGTCCTATCATTGCTTGTATGTATAACTCTACTTGATGGTGAGTTTTATAGTGTTTCTAAAGTGATTGTACAATTTACAGCTCTAGAAAAATAGCATTCAGTTTTAAATAGTTCTTTATATAGACCATTTCAAGTTATCCAGATGGTTTAATTAACATCATCATCATAAAGGTTCATTGATTTGTCATTCCCCTTGAGAGTCACACAGTAAGGAATTGATATTCTGTGTGCTTTGAAGTAGCGGTCCTGGTTTATGTTTCTTATTTTTGACATGTGTATTTGATTACCCAATCTCTATTTAGTATAAAGCATCTTTTACACATAGGTCTGAAAATTATGAGCTTTAGTTTTATTGCTCATGGTATTAACATGGTTTCTGTCACTCAATAAGGAGACTGTTATCAGTATTGGGGACTGTGTTAAAAAGATGGACAGGAACACTTATAACATCTGGACCTAAACTACTCACATTGTATCCTCCCATCAGCCTGCAGATTTTCACCAACCAGCAGCTTAGAGGAAGAAGGAAGAAGTGCCTGGTTTGGGTATTATTATTTCTGGGATGTCCTCATGAGAGACTGAAATTTGTGAGCATCATTGGAGCTGATACAGATTAGAAAAAGATAGAGCATCCCAGTTGCTGGCAGTGTTATAAGAACCGAAGAAAATGACCAAGGCTCAGGTAATTCTGATGCATTTTATCCTTTTCTGTATTACTTACTAGGAGTGTAGAAGCCTGTGTAATACTGATTCAGTTCACTGGAAAGTGGAAATTTGAAATATTAGAAGTTAGAGATGAACTTTGACTCTGACTTCAACATTAGGATGGAGAAGATTAGGAATATGTTGATCACAGGAATAACACTAAACTACTGACTTTGAACATAATACATCACTAAGGATTCTTTGGATGATATTAGCTTTCAAGTGATAATTCATTATTCTATGGTCAACCCATGATAATCATTCAAATTTAACACTATGCTACGTTTTTAAGGAGAAATAAGATCACTTCTTTAGGAGAGTCCATTATTCCATGAGTTTTTTGTCTGAGTAAGTTTCCGTAATGTTTCTTTCTGAAGGTGGTGTTGAATAATCTCCCAAACAGCAGCATTCTCATTAATGCCTCTGAAATGGGTCATGTAGCACTACTAATTTTAAAATGGTTGATGGCTTCTCACTTCCTCTAATTAGAGATGTAGGAGAGCAAACCAACCATCAGCATCAGCCCTGATTCATGTGAGGCAGAACTTAAACGTAAATCTACCCTCCAATGGTTTTCCAGTTCTGACAGCAGTTATCTTTACACATTTCTCTCCTTCTCAGATAATTAATTTTTTGCAGTGGCCACATAGAAATTATAGTCCAGAAGCACAGGTACAAGTTTTATTAAGTAACACAATGTAACTTGCTAACAGAATCAATAGGATAGACATTAGGATTCATATTAAGGAAACATGTAGGAAGATTTGCTCTTCTTCAGAGCAGGCCTGTTCTCTGTGTCCCTCTCAGACACTGTGCCTTCTGAATATAGACTCATTTCTTGGTTCCATCTTTATCAGTTCATCTATATCAGCTCATTATTGAGATTGTCCTCTTGATCTTGCTGGCCTGTTCCTCGATCTTGGCTGGAAAGCTCTTTGTGGACCTGTCACTGTGTCCCATGTGCCCTGGTCATTATCTTCATTGGTCTAGCTCTTGATCCATGAATATTACAGTTCCTTTTGCAGGACCAGCAGTAGACCTGTCCCAATGAGGTAGAGCTTCAGGATGCTCTATGATCTGCCCTGCTGTATCTCACAAAACCAAATACCCATCAAGTAAATAAATCCCTCTTCAAGATGTGGAAGCTGGTGTGTCCCAAATCCATAGGTCAGGTATCACTCTGGAGCAGTGGTTCTCAACCTTCCTAATGCCGCAACCTTTTAATACAGTTCCTCACGTTGTGTCCCTAAATCATAAAATTATTTTCATTATTACTTCATAGTAATTTTGCTACAGTTATGAATTATAATGTAAGCAGAATGTGTTTTCATTGTTATAAATTGACCATAATTAAAGCACAGTGATTAATCACAAAACAACATGTAATTATATGTTGTGAAATATTTCTTTCTAATGACAAATAAGTGAAATTTTGTTTTGAAGCATGTATAGCATGGGTAGTAGTCTTCATACACGGTACTCATATGTGGGGGTATCTGCATGTGAGTGGACTTGCCTGGATAAAGATACAGAAGCGGTATCTTGGTCCCTAAGACCTTTGCAAATATGTGTTTTCCGATGGTCTTAGGCGACCTCTGTGAAAGTGTCATTCGACCCCCAAAGGGGTTGAGAGCCATAGATTGAGAACTGCTGGTCTGGAGGGTTCTCCTCATTGATGTGTTTGCAAAAGGTTGATGCACCACATCATCAGGTCAGACAACAGTCTACTGCCTCACAAGGTGAAGTTGTTGAATCTGGTCAGGAAATAGGTTGCAGGGGCTGAGGAACCCAAATGGGAAGGTCACACAGCAAGCTGTTGGCTCATGGAATGGAGGAACCTCTCAAGTCAGTTCACACAGGCAGCTCGCAGTCGTCATTCAAAGAAATGGCTCATGAATTTCTGGAAGCTGCAAATCCCTAATCCATGAGTTCATTCTGAATTGTGTGGCTGCAGGGGCTAACAAAACCAAATCAACAGCTCAGATGACAGGCTAATGCCTTACTGTCTCCTCTCAAACCATGCCTGCAAGCAGTTCTCTCTCTCCCTCTTGATATGATGGCTTCTTGTGCCAACCTAGCACCTTCCCTGCCTAGGCAAGATTAGGAGGGCTCCAGAGATCCACCCAGCAGAACTAGGAGGGGCCCCTTGGAGAGCATGTGGTGAAAGATGGCAGGTTCAAGAGGATCCTGCAATTAAAGTTGAGGTAATTCAGTCCAAAGGTGGCTGTGGAGAATTTGTCCTAAGGTTGTCAAAAGGAGCTTGTCCTAAGGTGGCCTTTAAGAGCTTAGAAAGTTGTTCTGCACTCAGGAAGGCAGATAATGCCTATGAACATTCTGATCTTGGTTCTGAGTTAAAGCTTCTTTTTCCTGATCCCGAGTTGTACCTTGTTCATTAATAGACCACTTTGATCTATTGAGTGTTGTGTAACCACAGCAACAGATTATCAAACCCAGAGGTGAGACAGAGTGGTGTGGAAGGACTGACTTGTTTTAGAGTTGACAAAAAATGTTGGAGAGTTGAGGTATGTGTGACCTCCCCCATCCGCACTGTTCCTGGTACTTATTGCCACTGAAGGTACCGATCCTCTTATTATGATGATGCCGGTAGGAACCCTAATTCCATTTAATAACAAACAGGTGTTTATCTACTTTGTGTGATTTTAAAGCTGATATATTCCTAGAACATTCAGATAATGTCACTTGAACTCAAAATTCTAATGTTATGAGTGGGTGCATTATTTTCGGACCCTGGGGTCCCCAACACTCCAAAAGTGATCCTCAGGAGTGACATTGCAATTGTGGCAAATATTAAAAGACAAAGAGCAGACAGCCAGACACAGGGGCTCCCTTCCCATGTCAGTGACCTTATTTTCTAATGGATATATATAATGGAGCTTACAGATCTTTCCATAAGGCGTTCATGTCATGCAGTTAGCATGTACATATTTAATGGGTCATATCATAAGCGGACAGCAAGATGCCGAGTTACCATCTTGACCTAGTGTTAGTTGACTTCAAACCGGCCCTGTGCCCTCCCCAGGCGTTTGCTACATTTATGTTGGGCTGGCTCTAGAACCTGATTGCTCTGACCTCCAGATAACTTTCAGGCATAGTGAAGTAGCCAGGCACAGAAATGATTCATCTACTATGGGAGCTTCTTTAAATCTGCTCCTTAATGTAGAGCTAGCTATTGTTGGGGGGCACATTATTTGACCTGGAGAATGTATATTTGAAAACATTTATTTCTCAGAACACTGGAGATCTTTCTAAAAATAGGCCTAGTTTTCTGGGCCGATGATCGTGAATGTAGAAATAAGGTAAGTATATTGTCTACCACGTCCTCAATTAATGACACATTATGGAATGAACTACCACAATAGTTTTTTATTACTGTTTTGCTTTCTTTACTGTAAGATATATATTTAAAAGCTTCAAGTGTAAAATACTCCATTAAATAGACTCCCCTTACTACAGGAACCACTGACATTCAACGATGTGGCTGTAAAGTTCACCCGGGAGGAATGGCAGCTCCTGAACCCTGCTCAGAAAGCCCTATATCAGGATGTGATGTTGGAGAACTATCACAACCTGGTTTCCACTGGTGAGGAGAATTCTCAAGTCATTGACCTCGTCACTGGCTTTTCCTCTCTTATGTCTTAAAACTTTGCAGTGTTTGTGGTGTTCTAAAAGACGTATATCCTCATTGCATTGTCTCATCCTAGGTTAGTGGGTTAGGTCTTCTACCCTTGAGAGAACACTATTTACTTTGTTCCTTTGAACATAATTTTCCTAAAATTCAAAATTCTGCAGACTTTACAAACTTTATATTAATGTTGGTATCTAAGATTCAGTAATTTCATATAAACTGGTTATCTAGTTGTCACCCCAGAAGCATTCTCTCAACTGGAACAAGAGAACTGTGTTTGGTATTAGAAGCACGCTACAGTGGAATTTTCTCAGATGTGTGGTCAAAATACCTTAAGGGGAATTGGCTGGGGTAGTAGGTTCAATAGGGAGAAGGCCTCCTATCTATGATAGGTGTCCGAAAATGCATAAAAGTGTGTGCTACTTTGAATGTGAGAGTTCACTTGTCCTAGATGTTGAGGGAAGTACACCTGTAGCTCTTATGAGATTAGATTTCCATTTTCTTGTTTTCCACTATTGTATGTTTGCTTCCATAATTTTCTTTAACATTCTGAAATTTTCCCTTCTTTTATGTTTCCACTTTACTATGAAAATCTGTCTTGCGAGCCTCTCTCCAAACAGAGAACTCTGAATTTGTAACTGTCCTCTGAATACAGCACATTCCTCCTCTACTGAGTAAGAATGGATTGCCATTTGCAGTATGCAGCACCATCTTGCATCTTGAACTCCCACCATAAACGGGTCTCCTTTGTGCTTCCTTAGCTTCCCCCCTTGGAGTTTCTCTAAAGGTTTGGTGTCCATTTTCTCATTCGTTGTCCTGTTCCTTTAAAGTTTTCTTCATGCAGGTGATATCAGTTCTTTCTGTTTTCTGAGAGAGATGGTCAAATTGCTTTCTCTGTCGGAATTCTTTAACAGACATGTTTCTCCATATGTTACTCCTCTTGGTGAAACACATTTATAACTTCTGTTATTTTTAGGTATCTAAAATCATATTCCTAGCCAGAAAATTGTTATCAGTTTAGAATATACTTTAGCACTGTACCTTCAATATTTTTGTACCTGTAAGATTTTTATTTTAAGTTGTCTGTTCCTCCAATAATTTTCTAAGTGGAAAGGGCATTTTTAACATCTTGTATTGTTGCTTTTTTCATTAAGCACATGTCTGCTGTATATTCCTTAGTATACAGTGTGCCTTCCTTAGGCCCACTACTTCTCAACAGGTCCAAAGATGACCGTTGCTGCTTCTAAAGAACATTTTTGCAATAGATTTTATTGCTGTTATTCAAACAATGCATAGTATATTCAATATTGCTCTCTTTTCTCTTCTGTCTTTTGAGTAGCCTTTTGGTTTCCATATGTACGTTGGCTTTCATGTCATCCCAAATCCCATCTGGTCTCTGTCATTAGTCTTCAGTCAGTCTTTTATTTCTCAAGTTTATTCTTTACATAGTCTCTAAGCTTTGTGCTCTCGCTATTTTGGCTAGCTTCTGCTTGTATTTGAGCAGTTTATGATCTGTTCCACAGTTAACCCATGGGTGTGTTTTGACTAATGAGCTTCTCCACCATTTCTTTCTATAGATGTGGTGGTTTTATTTTCATTTGTTCCATTCAGAAAGATCCATATGTGTAGTTTCCATTTCTGGTGTTTAATAAGGAATTTGCTGTGAATTCATCATTAGTCTCAAAATTTTATCAGTAAACTTGTGTGTCATTTCTATTACTAAGATCACATTTTCCAACTACTGATACTTTCCCCAAATTTTACATTCATCAGTGTACATGATTGTATGGTTGATCAATGTTAGGCTGAAAAATTCATGTGAAATTTTCAATACATATTTTAAAAATATATTTTATTGGGAGCTCTTACAGTTATCATTACATCCCATAGTTCAATTACATGGCGCAGTACTGTACAATTGCTACCACAGTTTGAAAACATTTTCTTCTTGAATTCCTTGATATCAGCTCTCCTTTATCCCCTCTCCTGTCAATTTCTTTATTGTGGAAAACAGAACCTAGATGAAAGTGTGAGCAGCCTTATCTCTGTACTCCTGATAATAGGGCTTGGAAGACCAGTACTAGTGTTGGAAGAAAACCTCCACAAGCTCCATAGCTAGAACTGCTAAAGCGCAATCTCCAGACAGAGTTTTCTCCACAACTCTCCTGAGTAAGATGTTAGTATACAGCTGCTACTGGCACCTGACTTCTTGCTACTCAGCTGAAAGATGCCTAGCTTTAAAAGCAATCAGGTTCCCTTTGTTGCTGTCACTCAAGGAATCAATTATCACTTTGTCTCTTAAATGCCCTCTGGATGGGTCCTTAAGGACAGTTGTGTAATTGAAGGGCAAACATAAAAAGGCTTTGCATTCTTTCACCGATATATATAATCTCATGGCCTGCAGCTCCTCCCCCACTCCCCCCCCCCCCCACACAGGTAGACACCTACCTACCTAACAAGGTAAGCAGGACCTTTACCCTGGGGATCCCTGAAATAATTGGATGAGCCACTTAAGACCAGTGTTGAAGGCGGTGGAGTAGAGTAACTGTCTCCTGAGCGGGGAGAACAGTAACAACAACATGTCTGCTTTCGTAGTTAAAGCTGCTGGCAGATAGTAATTAGTCATGTGCTTGTATGAAGTATCATTAAGGTAGCACTATAATGAGAGGATATTGTGGGGATGATTTTTAATTAAGAGAATGTGACTGGGACTCTTCTCCAACTTACAGATCTGAATGCTTCTATGTTTGCTTTAATTGGTGCACAAAACTAAATAACACTTGCACTAACTGATCTTGCTTGCAATATTAGCCTACCACTGACAAAAGTATACATCAGGGAAGATATTGCAGTGTGCTTTTGGATAATGAATATGATGCCAATCTTCTTTATTTGTCAATCTCAGCCTTATAAACCACCTGATTATCTAATGAAAAATAGCCAGTACCAGTCTATTAAAGTTGAATATTGCATACACTATCAATTTTTTGCCATTCCGTTTTGTTTTGACAACTTGTAAATTTTTCATGATAATATTGCATGTATGCCATTTTCCAATTATTAGAGGATATTAGCAGCTATTTTTTTCTCATTTTCAGTCATGCCATATCAAGCACTGAAGGTCCCCAAAGCTCTTCTTCTATCCACATCATTACTGTTGACTGTACTTTGAGGATTTAATACTTCCTCAGTGTTATTTCATTGCCATTCAACCTGAGGGGTTCATGTTCCAGAAGTCGATCACCAGGTCTTCCTCCCAGTCCCTATTTCTGGAGAAACCACTAAGACCTTTGCACCATGGATGGTCCTGCTTGTATTTGAAACACAGGGTGCCAGTGCTTCTACCATCACAGCAACCTGCACGCCACCAAAGGACAGCACTGTAAGATGAGTGCTGGGAGCTAGAATACAGGCTCCATAAACATAAAGAATGTGTTTCTGTACCATAATCTCTTTCATATATACCTGTAAAATGGCTTTCTCCCAAGTAGGACATTCAGCATGTTTCACATTCCCAACTTTATCTAGTACTTAGTTGTTTTTCATTTAGATTGATGAAATGGATACATCTAACCTCTACCAACTGGAATTAGCAAGTCTTCTCACTCCTGTGGTCTATTGGTCTCAATCTCGTCCTTCCGCTATGTTTGTTGTATGTTTTCATGTACATCTTTAAGCATATATCAAATCTGTGTCCATTCATCACTTTCATATCCAACCTGATTTCTATAATAACTATTTTTATCATTTGGATTGTTTACATGATTGTATTTCATCCAATGGGCAATAAACATTAAGCATAGTGTTTTATTTATATCCATATAAGAGGGTTGTCACTAAAGATCTACTTTGTATCAATGCATATTTTAAGGGCTGCATTGTAAACCAAGATTTTGAAAAGAGTCAATGTTCTGTTCTTTTATAGAAATCCAGAAAGATGATGATCATTTGCTTGAGCACTTGCAATGTGAAAGATGCATGAACAGAATAGAACAATGCTATACATTTAATACAGATTCTCAGCATAAAAATAATTTTCCTCCAAAGGAAACTTATGAGATGTTTGGATTACATGAAAAAATTGTAAAATCAGATTTAATCATTCTAGAATTAAATCAGAACAGAAGCAACAAAATACAGAAGTCAGTTTTACTCAGTGAATATGAGAAAACATTTCTCCACATTGAACAAGAGCAATTTTGTACTGAAATGAAATTCCCTGAGTGTGACCCACCCAGGCTCATGAAGTCACAATGCATTCAACATCAGGAGTCTGATGAAATTGAGAAACCACACACAGGAAATAAATGTGGAACAACCTTTATCGAGGACTCTGTGCTCTATGAGCACCAGATTATTGATATACTAGATAAGACCTATGAATGCAGTCAGTGTGGGCAAAAATTCAAGAAAGTGTTCAAACTCAATGAACATTATCAAAAAAGTCTTGAAGGACAAAAGCTAGGAAAATGCTTGCAATGTGGGAAAACTTTTCACAGTGTGTCATACCGCAAGAGACATCAGGAACCTCATGTGGCAGGAATGTCATATGTATGCAGTGAATGTGGGAAAGGCTTCACCAGGAAGCGTGATCTCGCTGCTCATCAGCAAACTCATACTAGAGAGAAACCCTATGTATGTGGTCAATGTGGAAAAGCCTTTCTCAGGAAGGATGGTCTCACTGTTCATCAGCGAACTCATACTGGAGAGAAACCCCATGTATGTGGTGAATGTGGCAAAGCCTTTATCCAGAAGACTGCTCTCACTGTTCATCAGCGAACTCATACTGGAGAGAAACCCCATGTATGTGGTCAGTGTGGAAAAGCTTTTATAAAAAAGGGTAAACTTACTGATCATCAGCGAGCTCATACTGGAGAGAAATCCCATGTATGTGGTCAATGTGGAAAAACCTTTCTCAGGAAGGATGGTCTCACTGTTCATCAGCGAAATCATACTGGAGACAAACCTCATGTATGTGTTGAATGTGGAAAAGCCTTTTTAAGGAAGAACGATATCACTGTCCATCAGCGAACTCATACTGGAGACAAACCTCATGTATGTCGTGAATGTGGAAAGGCCTTTATCACGAAGACTGCTCTCACTGTTCATCAGCGAACTCATACTGGAGATAAACCCCATGTATGTAGTCAATGTGGAAAAGCCTTTCTCAGGAAGGATGGTCTCACTGTTCATCAGCGAACTCATACTGGAGAGAAGCCCCATATATGTAGTGAATGTGGCAAAAGCTTCATTCATAAAAGCAATCTCAAAACTCATGTACAAATTCACATGAGAAAAACCCTATGTATGTGTTGAGTGTGGTAAAGCTTTCAGCCAGACGCAATGCCTTACAGCACATCAGAGATTTCACACAGGAAAGAAGCCCTTTGCATGAATTAAATGTGGAACATCTTATGTGTGGACGTCAGATCTTGTTAAACATAAGACATTTTCAACAAGAAAACCTTTCATTGGTGTTAGTGTAACAAAGTTTTCAAAACTAAGGACGAGGTGCTGGAGTTTGGCCTGGGCCAAATGTGGGAACGAACAGTTTTGACTTACCATATGAGTACCCATGTTCTGTGTTGCTGTCCCTCTACTGACATGGCCCACCATTTTGGGGTCAGATGACTTTCCAGACTTCCACAGAATGTATGCGCTTCCAGTGCCTGAAATAGAGCTGAACCTGGTGTTTCTGGTTCACAGATGTACCAACCAGTAGAGTGCCCACCTAGTTGCCAGTTGTGCCTGCCACACTTGCATTCTTTTTGTTACCTCCCCCTCCCACTGGAGACAGCACAGAAGTACCATAAAATAAAAATAAAGAAAATAGAAGATGTGTGGGAACAATTCATCCTGAGGATGAATGGACCACAGTGAGCTTCAACCTCCACAACCCTGAGACAAAAAGAACTAGATGGTGCCGAGTTTCCACTGCTAATTACTCTAAAGGGATCACAAAAGAGGGTCCTAATTTGAATGGGAGAAGAAAGTGGAACAAACCAAAATCATCAAATAGATCAGGCTTACTGATCTGATGTAGACTTGGAATCCCCAGATTATGGCCTCTGGTGACTCTTCACTCTTGGACCTGTATTCAATCCTCTGACTCAGATTTCAGCCCAACAATATACAGGCTCAGAGGGGAAGAATTACATCTGAGAGATATACACTCCTTAGAAAAATCAACGATACTAAATCAAAAGGACAGCATTTGGTTATGGATAAGAACTTTTGAAAACAAAAAGGAATAGGAAAGAAGGATGAATAATATAAAAACACAAGGAGGGCTGAAGTGGGAAGAAGGCTGGTATGTCTCGGGAATTGCAATCAATGTATGAATGTGGCAACCACATACATGGGGTTTCTCTTCAATTTACTCTGTAAAGTTTTAAATCATAAAAAAGTTTTTAATAAATGAAGAGCTCATGTCTCATCAATGCTTTCTTGTAGGATAGTTACCAGGTAGCTGTAATGAGTGTGGGTAACAAACTTTTACCTGTGTTTCTAAGGGTTTTTTTTGACATAAATCTATAAAATTTAAAAGCCTTAAATTCAGTCAAGATGGGAAACTCTCCACGGGTAGTCATATGACATCCCATAACAGTGATCTCAGGCAGAAGGAAATCTCTGGTAATAGAGTCACTTTGCAAATACCCTCCTGGGTTTCTCTCAGGGTCAGTAAACTACATTAGGATTTTAACCACTAAATCCACTGCACTTGGAAAAAGTAGCAGAAAGGGCACAAGCTCAAGGAAGTATAATCTACAGACATAGCTATTTATATTGATTTTGATATTGATATATATGGCACATTAAAATACTGGTAACAAAAATCTGACTCAAATACAATAAAGATATTCTACAGGGGTTAGGCTGCATTCTTTACAGAGGAATGGGCAAGTATTTAAATCAGGCTATTTGGAGGGCTTGCTCTACCTGAACTTTGAGCATACTTTACTGCCACTATAGTCAAAACAGTGTGGTACTGGCATAATGACAGATATTCAGACCAATGGAAAAAAGCCGAAGACCCAGAAATAAAAACATCAGCATACAGGCAACTGATCTTTGATAAGGTCCCCAAAAATATTAAATGGGAAGCAAATGCCATCTTCAATAAATGGTGCCAGAAAAAATGGATATCTACCTGCAGGAAAATGAAGCAAGACCCTGACCTCACTTTGTACTTCTTTTTCTTTTGAATTCATTTTTTTTAATATGTTAATAATTATTTGTTTCCTAACAACAGTATTGGCATACTCAATATTTTCTAGGGTGTTCTAAGGAAATTATCGCACAATGTGCACTAGTGAGTATTCATTAGAATAAAAAGTTCAAGATACATCTGAGGGTTTGGACAAAATTTGAGACTCAAAATGATCATTTTTTACTGCATTAAATATTTCTAACTTTGACAACAATTGGCAGTAGGTAGTATCTGAATTGTAAACTGAGATCTAAGCAATACATAGTGCTCTGAAATCTGCCTGGTGAAAGATGGACAAACCCCATTTCAATGAAAAGAAGGCATGGTCAGATGCATGAAGGTTCCCTAGACTGTATGCACGGTGGTCCCTGGAGAAGTGCTGACAATGTGGGGAAACCACAGCTTCTGAGAGGAAAGCCTCACTGCTTCATTCCCTGCCTCTGCTGAAACTGAATTTGTGTCTGGGCTCACACTGACTTCCCATCACTGTGTAACTTGCACAGTAATACATGGCTGTGTCCTCAGGATTCACAGAGTTCAGTTTTAAATAAACGTTCTGGGAGGTGTCCCAGGTGATGCTGACTCAGTACTGGAGAGCTGGATTATACTTTATGCCCCCATTCTCCCATATTATGCCAATCCAATCCTGACCCTTTCCTGGAGCCTTTCCAGGTTACATGATAGCTGGTTAAAGAGAATATAGAGACAGCACAAGTGAGAGACAGGGTCTGTAAGGGCCTCACTAGTCCAGGGCCTGACTCTTGTAGCTGCACTTGGGCCTGTACAGCTGGGGATAGAAACCCAGTGAGTCATGTGCTCGGATACTGCACTCCCAGACTTCATGTCTGACTCCCTGAACCACTCACCACCCTGAGTTGCCAGAAAGAGGAAAACCCACACATGCTTCACATTCATGTGGATAAGATTTGTGACACCCAGAAAATGCTCTCCGGGTGAGAAGGAATATGAATTTAAGTCCATGCATGCTGTGGTTTCATTTGGGTTCTTGTAAAGCATTTGTGTGTGGGAGGTGCATTTTATGTAAGGGTGGAAAGGGCTGAATGAGGCCCCTGCCTCTGGGACTCACACTAGAAAAGTGATGCTGGTGGAGTCCTTGGGAGAACACAGCCCTCTCTCTGAGGTCTTCACTCTACCAGTCATGCGGACAGCTGTGCAAATTTTAAGTTTAATGTAGCTTTACATCCATTACCATCAGAAGTACACAGATGATCTGGTGAAATTAAAGACAATCTCTATCCTTAGCATGCAATGGAATCAAGACTAGGCCTACCTGAATCTTCATTCCTTTGACCATGTAGGGAAACAAGTATATGTCATCCCTAAAACTCCTTTCCCCTATAACGTTCCAGAATATTTGGGAAGGGATAAAAGACACTTTGTTATATTCTATATTTAATAGTGGAATAAAAGTGTTTCCTAACAACAAGTTTATTTGTGGGGTTACAGGAAACCACAGAAATCATAAGAAGGTCATTTTTCTTCGCATGGATTAGTACCCTATGTGGGTGATGGGTATTCTGAACCCCCTGCAGACAGCAACCCATCACATACAGGAAGGTGTTTCCTGGGCTTACACAGTCTTCCAACTTCTGTGGGGCACACAGCAACATTTTCTCTGGTCATAAGCATTCAGACTGTTGGTCAGGAGTGTTACCTGGAGTTGTCTCTGCAGATTTTCTAACATGGGCCGTGGAGCTCCCATAGTGGTCAGCCCAGCAGCTCTAACTGCAGTCTGTATCCAGGCTCCTCTGGGTCTTTAGCACCCCTGCAAGTCAACTTTCTCCCTGAGGTTTTTATTCTTTTTTAAAACATTTTATTAGGGGCTCATACAATTCTTATCACAATCCATCCATATACATACATCAGTTGTATAAAGGACATCTGTACATTCTTTGCCCTAATCATTTTCAAAGCATTTGCTCTCCGCTTAAGTCCTTTGCTTCAGGTCTTTTATTTTTCCCCTCCTTCCCTGCTACCCCCTCCCTCATGAGCCCTTGATAATTTATAGATTATTATTTTGTCATATCTTGCCCTATCCGGCATCTCCCTTCACCCCCTTTTCTGTTGTCCGTCCATCAGGGAGGAGGTCACATGTAGATCCTTATAATTGGTTCCCCCTTTCCAACACACTCTTCCTCTACTCCCCCAGTACCGCCCCACACCCATGGTCCTAAAGGTATCACCCACCCTGGATTCCCAATGACTCCGGCTACTATATGCACCAGTGTAAAACCTCTGCTGTATCCAGACTTGCAAGGTAGAATTCAGATTATGGTAGTTGGGGGATGGGGGGGTGGGGAGGGAGAAAGCATTTAGGAACTGGAGGAAAGCTGAATTCATCGGTGCTACGTCGCACCCTGACTTACTCATCTCCTCCTCTAGACCCCTCTGCAAGGTGATCTCCAGTGGCCGACAAATGGGCTTTGGGTCTCCACTCTGTAACTCCCCCTTCATTCACTATGGTATATATATATATATATATATATATATTTGGGGGGAGGGGGATGATGCCTTATACCTGGTCCCTTTGGCACCTCATGATCACACAGGCTGGTGTGCTTCTTCCATGTGGGCTTTGTTGCTTCTGAGCTAGATAGCCGCTTGTTCACCTTCAAGCCTTTAAGACCGCAGACACTATCACTTTTGCTAACCGGGCACCGTCAGCTTTCTTCGCCACATTTGCTTATGCACCCGTTAGTCCTCGGCGATCATATCATGGAGGTGTGCAGCCAATGATATGATTTTTTGTTCTATGATGCCTGATAACTGATCCTTCTGGACCACGTGATCACACAGGCTGGTGTGTTCTTCCATGTGGGCTGTGTTGCTTCTGAGCTAGATGGCCGCTTGTTTATCTTCAAGCCTTTAAAACCCCAGACGCGATCTCATTTGATAGCCGGGCACAATAAGCTTTCTTCACCATATTTACTTGTTCACCTTCCTTGGCTTCAGCAGTTGTGTCGGGAATAGAATGCCAATTTAATAGAAGAAAGTATTCGTGCATTGAGGGAGTGCTTAAGTAGAGGCCCAAGGTCCTTCCGCCACCTTAATACCAAACCTATAAATATAGACACATAGATCTGTTTCCCCATCCTTGAGGTTAATTTTATCTCTGGTCCCTCAGTGTGAAAAGCTTTAGAGGTAGAGAGTGCTACAAGTTGCAAACACTGTGAGTTCGATACAGTGAAAGGAAGTATGATCTACAGACAGCTATTTATATAGATTTTGATATTGAGATATATATCACAATAAAATACTGGTAAAAAAAATCTGGTTCAAAGAAAAATATTCGACAGGATTTAGAGGAATGGGGAACGGGGAAGTCTTTAAATCAGGCTTCTATTCAAAATAGTTGAAACAGGACATTTTTAGTTAATTATTTGATGTTATGGGGAAACTTTCTAGGCAGACTTATTTCAGGGGTGGTTATCTGTTATGTTTTCATGCTGAAATAGTCTAAGTTTATTATTTTATTTTATTGTTTGTTTTTTGCCCAAACCATTTTATAGTTAGCTGTGGTAGTCATATAATTGTCAATTTGACAGGATAAAGAGTGAAGGGGTGGAGTCTAGCCAGTCGATCAGATCATAGCCAATGTGGCCTCTGTGTTGGCATGGCCTTCTCCTGAGGTTTCTGGGAACTCCTGTATTCCTCCTTGGATGGAGGAGTCTCTCCCTCTGTCTCTGTCTCTCTCTGTTCAATCCTTGGGAGACATTGCAGCTGACAAGACACATGGAACTATGCTAAAGCCCTGAGCTGGAGAAACCACGTGGACCCTGCTGTGGTGTTTACAATGCCACCGGATCCAGAAGACTTCCCACCCACTGGCCTGTGCTCTTCCTGCATTTGGCATCATTGCATGTGTTCTGTGAGTCTGAAGAAGACTTTAAAAATAGGTATTGGACATATGGTCTAAGTTTGGACTTAAGGACTTGATCTGGACTGGGTTGGGATGTTTTCTCAATATTTGATTGCTCTTGTATATAAAGCTATTTCTCAAGGACATGAGTGTCTATGAATTTGTTTCTCTAGTCTACCCAGAGTAACACAGATACCATATCATTCCACAGTTCAATCACATCAAGCAGTATTTTATGATTGCTACTACAATCAGTATGAAAGCGTCCTCTTCTTTCTTGAACTCTTTAATATTGCCTCCCCTTTATTCCCCACCCGCTGCCTCACTGTACCTCCAAGAAACCCTTGTTTGTTTTGCTGCCTCTATACATTCATCAATTCTGGGTTCATATACTGTTAAAACGAAAAACACATAACAAAACTCAAGAGTATTACCCCCAATTGCAAAATACATCTGAGATGAACCACAATAAGAATTGAAAGTTGAGGAAGAAAGCAGTCCAAGTGTAGTCTTCTGTCCTTCCCTGGAGACCAGGACTGAACCAGATGTGTTTAGGATCAATTATGTCAGTCTGGCTCCTGGGATGTGGTGACCTTGCTGGATAACTGCCTTTCCAGGGCTTTTGTGTTCAAAAATACTCTTTAGGTCTGGTGTCCTACAGCCTGCCCCTTCTACCTTTGGCTGAACACATGCTAACATTGCCCAAACTGATTGTTAAACATATTACATGGTATACACAAGACAACGACAAAACTAACGCCCTGCCTTCCAGTAGCTTCTCCCTCATAGCACAGTCCTATTTTGTCATCTCTGCTGGTGAGGAGGGAACACTGTTCTTTTAGCAGCACAAACGAAGGATGCTTACAAACCACCATCCCTGCGCTGGCCGCAGAGTGAGAGCGCTGGCTGTGGGGAGTGGGACCCACTCCTGATGATGAGCCGGCTCCATCTCTTCTCCGTGTGCGCAAAGTACTGTTGCATGCAATGTCTGTGGGTATACTGTGCTTTTGCTGGGGACCGCGGACAATGGGTTAACAGAATTATGCTGTTAAATTGACCTTACACTACAATAGAGGGGGATACTGTTGGAAGGAAGAATAAGCCTATTTTTATACATCTACCTTTAAATTGAAGCACAGCAAGTGAAAAAATATATTTAAAAGGAAAACCAAGTGTTGGATCTCCCCTGTGAACAGCTTACTGCTGTGGGATCGCCAAATTTGCGGGTAGGTAGCTGGGTTGGGGCCTGGGATATAATACCGGGTGTCCTTTACATTTGTTTACCCACAGAGAGCACAGCTGTGCTCTCAATCATGCCGTCCCAGTTCACAGCACCTTCCTGTGCTTTGCTTCCCTTGCAGGTGCTGTGGCAACTCCAGGCTGTGCTGTTGATACTTCAGGAGCATCCCACAGAAGCCTGCACAGACAACTGGAGGCTTGATGTTGAAACACAAGGTCCGCAGAGGGAGGAGAGCTCCCACTGGTGATTATCCCTAGCTATGCCCCGCTCCCTCCTGCAGATGATTAGACCAGGCCACGTGGAGAGAGGCTCAGCACTGGGGAAACAGGAGTGCTTGGAATCTTCCAGGAGCGGGGCTAGGTGTTAATGGAGGTGTTTCTATATTGTTTTGAGAAAGGAATCACAAAGCTTCTCACCCTTCTAGTAGAAATGGGACCTGGCACCTCCAGGTTTCCTGGCAGTTTTCCTGCACAGGCCTGGTACATTTGAGAACCGGTGCCCAGACTCTAGCATGATCCATTTCTGAATGTACGCTCCTCTTCCTTGGGCCATCCACTGTACTAGAAAATTGACACCCCAGGACCACGCATAAATAGTGGATAATTCTGAGCTGTATAGGAAACCACTGTTATAAGCACAATAAAAGTGTACTCTTCTAAAAATAATACAGAGAGTCCATAAGGGACTCTAGTAGACTGTTTATACTCCTTCCTTGCCCCAAACCACAATAACCTCTGGAAATACAGACCAGTATCTCTCATGAAAGTAGATGCAAAAATCCTCAACAAAGTCCTGGCCAATAGAATCCAAAAGCATAGGATTTTTTTTTTAAAGACCATTATTCTCAGGGCAATGAATCAGTATAGAAAACCCAGCAATAAAAACATCCACATACAATTGATTTTGACAATGGCCCAAAATACATTAAATGGGAAGCAGGTGCCCTCCTCAATAGATGGTGCTGGAAAATCTGGATATCCATCTGCAGAAGAATGAAATGAAATATCTCATTCCATGCACCAAAATAAACTCCAGGTGGATTAAAGACCTACATGTAAAATCCAGAGCTAACAGGCTCATCAGTGAGAAAATTGGGACATTGCTAGGAGACCTAGTTCAGGGAATACATGGGCTGGCAGAATTAACAAAAGAAACATACTCCATAGAAGGTAAAATAGATGAATGGGACCTATGAAAAAGAAAACACTTGTGTAAATCAAAAGAGTTTATTTAATAAAAGAGTAAAAAGAGAACCCACAGACTGGAAAAGGATATTTAGTAATGACACATCAGATAAAAGACTAATTACTAAGATCCACAGAATTTTACAAGGTTATAGCAATAAAAAAACAAACTTTTGATAAGATGGGCAAAAGAACTGAACAAACAATCCACACAAGATGACAGTTAAATGACTAAAAAACACATGTGGAAATGTTCTAGGTCACTAGTTATCCAGGAATTGGAAATCAAAACAACAATGTGATACCAACTAAAGCCTAGTACTGTATCCCAAATTAAAACCAAAACAGAACAGAAAAATAAAGGGTGGAGAGGGCCTGGTGGGATAGGGACTCTTGTACACTGCTAGTCATGTAAATCTGTACAGCCACTATGGAAGGAGATATGGCGATACCTAAAACAGATGGAAATTGAACTACCATATGACCCACCAATACCATTACTGGGCATATACCCCAAAGAAATAAGAAAGAGATGATGAACAGACATGTGTTTCCCCATGATCATTGCAGCACAGTTCACAATAGCACGAAGCTGGAAACAGCCTAAATTCCCATCAAGAGAAGAGTGGATACATTAAAAAAAAAACAAACTCTGATATATACACACAAATTAATAATACGAATCCCTAAAAAGCAGTATTGAAACGTCTCAAGTCGTGGAGGAATCTGGAAGACATGCAGAGTGAAGTTAGTCAAGCACAAAAGGACAAATGCTATCTAAGTCCACTGCACTTGGAAAAAGTAGCAGAAAGGGCACAAGCTCAAGTTTGCAGGCCATCAGGTCTTCTGGCTGGGAGCTAGATCGCCTGGGAAAGAGCTGGAGCAGTGCCATGAACCGCAAATCCTCTGTTCAAGGTAAGTATAGTGGAGGTCATTTGGCCAGAGGGCACTTCCTGACTTCCTGATAGCTGGGATCCATTGGTGGGGGGAAAGGGGGCAGGATGCTGAGTGTTAGCAATATGGATCTGGGGTGAGGTCCCCTGGAGAGGGTGGTGGCCTCTCATAGGGGTGAGGCTTAGTGATGGTAGGGGGTGGGCAGCACTGAAGAGGGGGGATGGAATAGTCAATTTTGGGTGAACATAAGTGCGTGTCTGTTGGGGTGTGGGAAAGGAGAGCTGACAGCCAAGTGGGGGAAGGAGGGACTGCAGGTGCTCTTGGGATCAACAGGTAGGGAGGGTATTTCATGACTTGCACTGGGACAGCAAAGCTGACCTAGGGTTCTGGGGTTACCTGGGAAGCCAGGCCAGATGTCACAGAACAGCGGGAAACTGAATCCTGACTATCAGAGTACAAGTCATGCTGCAGAGCTGCATCTGTGAGATCCCCAAATGAGAACTCCACTGGGGGAACTGGATTCTACACAAGACTCACTGTAACCTGAGGATTTAAGCAGGAAAACACATGGTGTCTGGGGTTGAAGAAAACAGCTGTACCAAGAGCTGTGTACTATTGGTTGTCAAACAAGCAAGTCTTGGTACAGCGAGGGTGCTGTGTTAAGACATATTATCCTGGCAACCCTGTGTGGATGTCCTGTTGCAGTCTGCTTATACTCATCTACATTAAACTGTGTCTGAGAGGTGTGCCGCCATTGGGGCTCACCATCTTGAAGCAGTGTAATTTGTTTTATTATTTTTCAGAAAATGAAACCTAGGGATGTTGAGCCCACAGGGAAAGAAAGTATAACAAGGGTTTAGGGTGGGTGCTTGAAGAGTGGAGGAGACAAAAGGGAGATGATTTCCAAAAGTCTAGGAAGAAACCCTATCATTTGGAAAACATATATGAGTATGCAAAAAATTGCACAGTTTTGACAGAATTGAACCATGGAACAATATGACCTACACAGTGGTTCCCAAGTTCAATCACTTTAATTTTGTCAAATAAAAGGAAATAAAGAAATAGATCAAGGAATGGGTTTGGAGCTTGCACTAAATCCTAGCCCCCAATTTAAGAACAATAAGTTCTTACATCATGGCTCTGCTTGATCCTCAGCTTCATGAAATGATCACTTGATGTAAGGTGCTACAGCAAAGTGGTGAAGAAACCAGATGGTGCCTGACTATCAATCAGAATGGTGTCTGCGCTCTTAAAAGCTTGTATTCAAACAAGCAGCCATCTAAGCAAGGAGTCTGCTAACTCCACACGGAGAAAGCACAGCAGCTCGTGTGACCCAAAAATGGCAATTACAAACCATCAGTACAGTGAGGAGAAGAGCATCAGAGCACACATTGTGAACACCCAATTTGGGGAGGCCTATGGGGTTGGTGAGAGCCCCAAACCCATCTGCAGAGCATCTGGTCAGACTGAGCCACTGGCAGATGGCTCTAGTCACAGGCAAGAGTCTCCATCATCCTTACTATCAGACAGAGACCATGGTCATCCTGATTATGCAAGGTTGAATTAAACACTTGGCCAGGGGACCACCCAACAGACAAGACTTGAATATGTTCTGGGTGCAAGAATTTCTTACTGGTTCTATGACAGAAATCTCTTCCCTGACTTTTTAAATACTTTTGGTGGTCTTTTCCCTCTTACACATTGTATGTTTGTCGTTATACTATTATTTTTTTTCTCTTTACCACCTCAGCAAATTTTTGTTTGTTTGTTTTTGTTGGGTCTCCCAGCAGTGAAGTACAGGTATAGTGGATGCATGTTGATAATAATGTCTATAAGGGGCTACAGGAATAGGTAGGGGGAGATCGGGAGGGAAACTGGATTTGGGGAGTAACTAATGAAGATGGGAGGGGAGAGGGAGCACCAGGACAGATTGTGATTGCATAAATCATCTTAGAGGCAATTTACCTATTGCAGGGCGGGGGGGCGATGCTCTAAAATTGATGTGGGGCGGATTCTAAAATTCTCCATGGCAGGATTGAGTAAATAAAATATAAACAACATAAACCATTAACATCTTAATGAAGATATTATAAATGATCTCATAATTGATGTGACAGATGAAAGGGCATACTTGAAATAAGAGTGCCATGAAGAAAATTCTGTGGAGACCAAGATAATGGAAAATTAGAACAATTCCTGACAATAATATTAAATACGGTTAAACAAAATACAGAACACACAGAAAACAAACTACTGGAGAAATGCAACCAAAATAAGATACAAATTGGAAACACAATTTCCATAACTCACTGGCACCAAGTGAACCCACACTAACAGTGACCCTCTAGGACCGAGGAGACTGCTCCTTAGGGTTGTTTCAGCTGCCAGAAATCTTTTTCTTTCATTCAGAAATTGACACATTTTCCTATGAAATATGTATTATATAATATATAAATTTTAAACTCCCTTTTGAACGTGCAACTGTATTTTATAAACGTAATTTAATTTTTTTAATTTTTAAATATTTTCAAAATAAAAATGTTCTAAAACATTTGTGTATCGACTAAGATCCTTTAATATTGTCTTAAAACATTTCATGAGCATCTATTTCAAACATCATACTATTCTATAGTTCAATCATATTAAGCAGTGTTGTACAATCACTACTACAATCCATTTCAAAACACTGTCTTCCTTCTTGAAATCCTTTATGTTAACTTCCCTTTACCTGCCACATCCCCTGATATAGCCCCCAGAACCCTTATTCTAAATATTGTCTCTGTAGATTCAGCCATCCTGGGGTTCAAAATTTTCAAAATACAGAAAAAGACCTAACCAGGAGTCAAAAAGATTACCAAAAATGCCAAAATACAGTAGCAATAAACCTATATCTGAAAAAACGCACGGAAAATATTAAAAACCAAATCAAGCACAAAGGGTATCAAAAGAGAGATCAAATGATAACGTTGTAATCATTCAAGTCAGATTTGCCATTTTAATTTACTTTAGTCCTTTCTCCAATGCTCTCAGTCTGAGCACCAGGTTATTCCCATTCCTCAATTATGTTTAGAGGGAAGTTTCCGGAGGCTTATAAACTGTGTAAATCCTGTAAGTGTTTTCACTTTTCACTGTCACCCATAGCTTGCTGCACACCAGAATCTCACAATTTAAGCCATGATACTCTTCCCCCATTTGGATTTTAATGATATAATTTACAATCCTGGGACACCTTTTTAGCGCCTTATAGCTCTCCCTTGGATTGGCATGTGATTTTGAACTACTATTCTTATATATCATCTTTATTTATTTATCATGTTTATTACTTATTTATTACACTTTGTTTTCCTAATGTTTGATAGTCATATAGTTAAATTTAATAAGGAATGGTATATGTATTGAATTTTATATATTAAATAATTTATCACCTTCTAATATAAAGTCTCACTATTCTCAATTCTAAAGAGAATTCTTAAATATTAGTCTGGAATTTCCTTCTCTTGTGACGTATTTGCTATTTTTTAAATCCAAACTGTCCTTCCAAAGAATGTGGACTCTTTATTACTCCAAAGAGGAATCTCACAAAGGACTCCTCCAAGCAGATAGGCCACTGCAGTGCACCTGTTCCCGGTGTCGAGGGTCTCCATATGCTTTGTTTCTGCATCAAGGGAGACAATGGGTAGCAAGCAACCCTGAAGACATGTCACAAGTTTAGGCCCAGAAGTCACCACAATTATTTTCTCAGACCTAGATATCTTTTGTCAATCACTACCCACAGCACACAGGGAACAATGCAGAGACACATCTCCAGAGACCTGACCCTTCAACAAACTTAGATTAAGAGATAGGATGAGAATGACCATGTTAACTTGTTTGCCAAGAAAGAAAAAGGATCATTGATGACAATGAAGGATCAGAGTCAGGTTTAATATTTGTACTGCCACAGAAAATGCTTATTTCAAGCCTTCAGTGAGGAGAGAATTCAGAGAAAAAGAAAAACCATCCTTGGGGATGCTGAGAGCTAAGAGAGGATTTCCAACAGGAAATCCTCCCTGTCATCCATCTGGGCTTGTCTAGGGCTGGGTGTCTGTGCTTTGAGGGTCCTGAGTGCCCCCTGCTGCCCACTGTCTTCCCTGCAGGGGAGGTTTGTGTCTGGGCTCACACTGACTTCCCTTCACTATGCTCCTTGCACAGTAATACATGGCTGTGTCCTCAGCACAGAGCTCAGCTGCAAGGAGAACTGATTCTTCGATGTGTCTCTGGTGATGGAGTCGGCTTTGGAAGGATGGGTTATAATATGTATCACCATCATACCATATGTTTCCCATCCACTGCAGCCCCTTCCCCAAGGTCTTGCGGATCCAGTTCCAGCTGTAACCACTACTTGTGATGGAGAAACCAGAGACAGTGCAGGTGAGGGACCGCTTCTGGGAAGGCTTCACCAATCCTGGACCTGACTCCTGAAGCTGCACTGGGACAGGGCTCCTGCAAGCAAACACAGATAGTCCATGTCAGTCACTTGCGGTCAAAAACATCCCCATAGACCCAGGTCAGATATCTGAATCTCCCACCTTGGGGAACGGTCACCAGGCACAGGAGAACACACAACAATAGCATCTTCAGACCGTAGCCGGGCTTTTCCAGGAGACCTACACCCGTGTCTGAAGAGAACTGATAGCCTTCCCAGACCAATGGTGAATTTGACCTTAGTGTCTGAAGAATAATTTCCATGTGAGGGAGCCCTGTCCTTATAAGCAGAAAGTAATGGATATCAGCCTCCCCATCTTCCTTATGAGTCCATTGTAGGGTAACTGTTTGTTTTAACTCATATGCATGTTAATCTATAATGAAAGAAGGTTTTTCTCAAGAGGTGTGTGGGAAAGGTCAAAGAATGGCCAGAATTTCTGAGCCCAGTGTTCTCTCCTTCCAGTCCTTCATTGCCCCTGCCCTGCCTTGGGTTTCTTTATAAAGTTTGTTGAAAGCCTCTTCAGTCTTCACACTCTCCAAGACCCATTTTTACTGTACACCCTGACATCTCTTAATTAACCTCCTCATAGCCCTTAGTAGTTTTCCATGTGTGAGAGTAACATCTTTTAGAAATACGAATACCGGGATCAGTTACCAGGCATCAAAGAACAAAAAATCATATCATTGACTGCACCCCTCCATGATAGGATCGCTGAAGACAAATGGGTGCATAAGCAAATGTGGTGAAGAAAGCTGATGGTGCCCGGCTATCAAAAGAGATAGTGTCTGGGGTCTTAAAGGCTTGAAGGTGAACAAGCGGCCATCTCACTCAGAAGCAAATAAGCCCACATGGAAGAAGCACACCGGCCAGTGCGATCACGAGGTGCCCAAGGGACCAGGTATAAGGCATCATGCAAAAAAAAAAAAAAGATATAAGTGTGTGTATGTATGTGTATATATGTGTATATGTATATATGTATGTATGTATATGTATATATATATATCATATTAAATGAAGGGGGAAGTTCAGAGTGGAGACCCAAGGCCCAAGTGTCGACCAATGGAGATCCCCTCATAGAGGGGTTTAGGAGAGGAGATGGGTTAATTAGGGTGTGAGGTAGTATCGATGAAGAACACAGCTTTCCCCCGGATCCTGGATGCTTCCTCCCCCCAACTACCATGATCCGAATTCTACCTTGCAGGGCTGGATAGGACAGAGGCTGTACACTGGTGCATATGAGGGTTGGAGGTACAGGGAATCCAGGGTGGATGATACCTTCAGGACCAAGGGTGTGAGGGACGATGCTGGGAGAGTGGAGGGTGAGTTGGTTGGAAAGGGGGAACTGATTACAAGGATCCACATGTGACCTCTTCCCTGGGAGAGGGACAGCAGAGAAGGGGGGAAGGGAGACTCCGGATAGGGCAAGATATGACAAAACAACGATGTATAAATTACCAAGGGCATATGAGGGAGGGGGGAAGGGGGAGGGAGGAGGGGAAAAAAAAGAGGACCTGATGCAAGGGGCTTAAGTGGAGAGCAAATGCCTTGAGAATGATTGGGGCAGGGAATGTATGGATGTGCTTTATACAATTGATGTATGTATATGTATGGATTGTGGTAAGAGTTGTATGAGTCCCTAATAAAATGTAAAAGAAGAAAAGAGAAAAAAAAAATTAAAACAAATACTAAAAAAAAAAAAAAAAAAGAAATACGAATACCAAATTTGTTCCAAGGATTGATAATGCCCGAAAGGTCCAACTCTTCAATGAAGCCATTCAGCTCCAATTCCCACCCACTCCACCCTTGAGGATATCCCCTCAGATTTCTGGGTTCTGAAAATCAGTACAGCATCCAACAGAAATTAATAAAAGTTTGAGGAAATGAATCATGGTGGAGGGTTCTGTTCAGTCAAAATTCTGAAGTTCAGAAAAGGGTAAACCAGATGCTGGGTCTGAAGAACAGTCTCCATTCCTAGCTTTGCATTTTATTTATACACACATGATCTGCAGCCTCTGACAGAATGTTTCCAGTAGGAGTTGTCCTGCTACTAATCTTATTTAGCCAGGATTTTTCTGACCTGGGGCCATGGTCTTTACCAATCCCACCACTCTTACAAGCAATATCCACACTACATCCCAGAGCCTGATGAATGAGGTCAACCTCAATGTAAGTAAAGAGATTCAAGTGCCATAGGGTCTCAGGGTAGAACGTGCCACCAAGAAAAGTTGGTCTTCATACAAGTTAATATTTTAACTCTGTAGTCTCTAAAAAAGTAAGATTCTGAATAGACACCCCCCCCCACCCACACACCTTTGCTGGAATATCCAAAATGATACACAATAAGTTGAGTCCTGATTTCAAGTATAAAGATTCAGTAGAGCAGTAGATGGAAAATAATCATTTCTGAAAATAATCAGAGTAAGAAGAAAAGCCAAGCGCAGTATTTTAGTTCTTCAACAAAAAGACATTTTCCTGAGACCCAGTAGGCACTTTCCACTAAAATTAGGTTCATCCATACAACTGATCCTCAAAATTTAGAGAATGAGCTCAGACACTCTTGTAAATGTACCTTACCCAGGGAGCTCTGGTTCAATGGAAGTGTGAGCATCTCCAACCAAGGACAGCCTCTCCATTTGTGCTCTGGACACAGCCCCATCACAACTGCGCATGGATCTCACCTTACATTTATTGCCTAAACTCAAGGATTGTCTAATTTTGGAAAACTGCTCATACTACTGACTCTAGAAGTTGTGACATTATCTTTAACCATGCAGTTTTAGAACAGAAACCCCTTCAGATTCTTTCTACATAATGTTGCAGGTTTGAATAAATGACAGCCACTATAATTTCTTCATAATTTATAAGAGTCTTTATTTACTTATAACTAGACTGCTAGAATCTAAAAGTGAGTCCTTGGTTGAATTCCTAAGTCCACGTTTCAGTCCTTTTTTTTTTTTGTGAAGTTGAGAAAGATTTTTCAGTCCATCTTTTAAAGGCAAAAAATTTCGTTATCATTTGTCTAAGACTTAAGCAAACATGAATAGAAGCAGAAAGCAAAATTAATGTTACTATTCTTTAGGGTTAGGGAGCCTTAAAGGGTACAGCATTGATTATAACATTCTGGTAACTTCAAGAAGACCACGTATGCATTACATGGTACATTCCTTATCAGAAGAAACAATACCAAAATTGACTATAACATCCTGGTTACCATAACAAGATTAACTACACCGTTCAGATTATCGCAGGGAACAATTTCGAATCAGAACAAATGATATATTGAAGAATAGCTCAAAGTAGTTGTAGTATCCAGAACCTAGGAACACATGGAATTACATGCTAAAATTAATCACCAGCAGAGAATTTCCCATAAGGGGAGGGAGAACAAGAAGATCAATTAGCAGTCAACTTTCTGAGATGAGAGGGAGGAATGGGCAAGTTACTTAGCAGCTTACAAAAATGGAATTTCTTTTGATATCTGCCTCAATAACAAAGTTTAAAATATTTTCCTCAGACTAAGGTTTGACACCACTCATTTACTGAATTAGAATATCTTTATATCTCCAAATTAATATATATTTTTCAATGGGGAAATCCAAGCACTCAGTATTGGTCACTGTCAGGGGAAGCTAGCCCCTAACACATCATTTCGGGTCCAGTAGGTGCAATTGTACAGCGATAATAAGTAAGATCATAGTAAAGTTATAGAGAACATGAGAGATAGAAGTGAAGTATTGAAATAAATGGGAGTCGGACACATTTCATGGTAGCATGCTCACCTCTGCCCTGCATGATGGTCCACGTGGAGGGAGAGAGAGATCTTTAATGCTAGCCCAGGCTTTTTTTCGTCTCTGGGGACATGCAAGCCCCCTAATTACAGGTGAGGACATACGTCACAGGAAGGGGCTGTACTATAGGTAATACAGTAATCAGAAGGGGTGGTCTAGGGACATACATGCAATAGGAAGAGGGATTGGGGGTAGACATGTGACTAGATGGCGACCTAACCTTGATCATCCTTGGGCGGGTTTGACCTCTCTAAGGTCTCCCACAAGTAAACAGACAACTACTATCCTTATCAGAAAGGAGTGGGCCCTATTTGTTGTGGGATAAACAGTGGTGACTACTTGCTCTAGATGGCTGATAGCTCTCAGGGGGAATAACCCCTGAACTACTTCTGATGACCTCCAAGTATAGTCATTACCAAGCAGTTGTCTGGCATATATTTGGGGGATACAGCTTGGGAGAAATCCTTCTGTATCCCACAATTACCCCCTTTGGTTTATACATAAAATTCAAGAGCCACAGTGGCTACGTGGTTATTTTCTATACATTAAAAGCAGTCAAGGCAAAACTTCATGATCCAATTAATATAGCCACAAATTCAGACTTAATAGAAACATTTTGAATCCAGGCATGGAGGATAAAGTCCCCTATGCCCATCTGCTATTGGAGAAAGATATGAGAGAGATTGGATGCCATGGCAGGAAGAAGTAGAACCAAATAGGAATGTCTGCTCCTATAGTTAAAGCTGCTGGCAACACAGCAACCCGCTATGTGCTTGTAAGACACAACCTCAGATCAGCACCATATAGGAGGGTAAATTGAGGAACATTGCCATGAGAATGTGATTAGGACTTACCTATAACTTACAAGGGTAGGGGGTGTCCCCCCACCACCACCACTAGAAACCTAGCCTTCCAGGCTCCTTTGCGAGACAATGAAGGATTCGTCCTTAAACACTCTCCCTGTTCTCTGCTCCTCACAGTATACGTGAACTTCAAAAGTGCCATAGAGGCCGTATGATCCTCCTTCATACGCTTAGCTTTCTATAGAAGTAACATGTGATACCCAGGACAAAAATTGTGATACTGAGCAGCACTGTTAGGCTGGAACCCAGGCTATGAGAAATACTTTGAACTCAAGCATGAGGGTCCAATCCTTCCATGCCCTTCACCGATTGCTTAATTACATCAGAGCCAGGAGGTGCATCAAGCCTGTCTGTGAATGTATAGAAAATATCCTTTTTAAGCTGTTCAACATCTAATGAAATGTTTCCCTTAAACCCTTGCAAATGTTTCCTAATCAAATCCCAATCATGCAATGTCTTATTATAAGGATAAGGGGTTATACAGAAGTCAATTACATTCCAATCACATTTCAGCATTAACTGATGTTGCAAGTCCATGATTTGATCTCCCAACCACTGAACAGTCTGCTGCAACTCCGCTACTTTACCCCCCAGTTCATCGTCCACCTTTGTCTGAGTGGCCCAGAGCTGATGCAAGTTCACTTGCCACTTCTGCACGAAATGTTCAGTTTTGAAGGACTCCTGTAGCACTCCCCCCACGACGGCAGCAGTGGTGGCAATGGCTATGAGTCCAATTATAGCTGCGATCAGCATTCCCACGAATCGGCGAGGTCTCCTCAGCATCTCTGACACCACTTGCATCAAGAAGGACGATTCCGGACTGCTCTCCCATCTGCGCTTCATCTCCACCGGGATCCACACCCCCATCCTGCTCTTTAGGATGAGGATGCTGTGTTTTGAAAGGTTTACAAGCATAGCATGGTTAATGCAAGTGAACAGTTTACAATTGTGGCCAGTGGCACTGCGAGCAGTTTCATTTATGATGATGTTTCCTACAGCAAGCACATAAGGCAGCTTTACACATGAGACTATGCATCGAGTCTCATTTTTGTGAAACATCTAAGTATAGCCAGAACGACTGGTGCCTGTAAGGCTTCCTGTATAGCCTGTTAAAGGCTTAGTGGCAAGTGGTAATTTCCACAGGTCCCACTGGTCAGGTCCTGTCACAGGCTTCAGTAACCTGGGGCAGGGAGGCGCGAGGCCTCCTTCATGGCACGCCATCAGTTCTTACCTGGTAGTAGCAAAGTCATCAGAGGCTTTTTGCCACACACAATTACTTATATAATCACATGAGGTGATATTGGATTCCTCTGAGCAATTAGTCAGAAACTTGCTTTGAGGGCCCCAATCAATAATAGTCACTGTCATTTTTTAATGCTTTCATGTGCCCCCTGACATTTGAGCCATGTGAGTCTGTCAGCAACGACATACCAGTAACTCATAACTTTATAGGTTTCCTTATCCCTCTTCCCTCCACAGTAGTGGAGTTTTCATATTCTGCAAATGCTTTGCCCATTATCATATAGAAGCCATAGCTGGTTTTATTAAAGGTCAGCCAGTTATTCCATGCCTGAGAGTTAACGTTTAAACAACTAGGGCTGGCACCCACACATAAAGGCAGAGTTTCAAATCCCAGAGTGAAATGAAAATCTCTGCCCTCTTCATCGGGTTGTCTGCCTATTCCATTTCCCCAAAGCCCTGTGGTCTATACTGAATCATTTACAAACACGACGGGGCCAGCCTGGGTCCACTCCACGATTTCTAGTAGAGGGGGCTGGGGGACATAAGCCCAATAAGCGTGATTGGCACTTACCTCTGTGGAGACAACCGACATGACAGCAAGCATTGCCAGGAGCACACTCTCACGGGTGACAGGCCTGCCAGTGTTGGCTAGTGTTGTTCGTGCCTCCTAGATCAAAGCTTTTATCTGTCCCCAGTTAGGGGGGTGTATTGTAGGGCATTTGATCCTACAATGTCTCTTATTTATAGAGGGGGCTGTCATCTCCTTGACTGGGACAGAGTCAGGGTTGGAGTGGCTAGGTGGATTTTTCCTTTTCCTTGTTCCTCTCAATCTGTGGTTGGACTCTTCTAAGGGGGATCCATCTACTTTCTCTGCCATCTGAAAGCATATAAGCATAGCCCCTACCCCTGGTCACCAGCAAGCCTGGTTTCCACACCCCGTCGTCATTTCTCCACCAGATTTTCTCCGGGTCGGCTTTCTCTGTGGAGGTAGAAAAGTATTTCTCTGCCCTAGTTACATTAGAGTCCTTTGGTAGTGAGAAGAAATTTAGAGTCAATAGGGTCAAATGGAGTCTATTATGTTCTGTCTCACCTTTCATTTCCCCCTTCTGTTTAGATAATTGTGTTTTTATTGTGCCGTGTGCCCCTTCAATGAGGACTTTGCCTTAGGGGTTGTAAGGGATACCTGTTATGTGATGGATGTTCCAATCTTTGGAAGAAATTGTGAAATCTCTTGCTAGTGTAGGCAGGGCCATTGTCTGTCTTTAAGTGTGTAGGAGTGCCCATCACAGCGAAACGGGCTAGCAGGTGGCTGACGACATATTTTGTGGACTCGCCAGCCATGGCTGATGCCCATAAAAATCCTGAGAAGGTGTCTATGGTAACGTGCACAGCTCCTAGACGTCCAAATGAAGGTATGTGAGTGACATCCATTTGCCAGATAGCGTTTGACTGGCCACCATGTGGGTTGACTCTGTTAGGTCCTTCTCTGTGTGAGGCGTGCTGGCAGTGAGGGCATTCTCTGACAATCTGCCTGGCCTCTGCCCATGTCAGGTGAAATCTATTCCTAAGGCTGGCAGCATTATTGTGTAACCTTTGGTGTTCTGCTTGCGGAGGCTCTAGGGTAGTGAGTGCCTTTTGTGTTAGCAAGTCTGCATTGGCGTTTCCCAGGGAAATCAGCCCCGGCAGCCGCGTGTGTGCTCTCGTATGTCCTATGAAGAAGGGATGAGAGCATGTTCTTACCTGTTTCTGTAAAGTGAGGAATAATTTGCCAATGTCAGAGTGTGGATCTACCTTCAACTTTGCTGTCTCAATAAAGGAAAAGACCTGCACTGTGTAGGCAGAGTCACTAATTATATTGATAGGTTGCTTTACCTCCTTAAGTAATAAAATGATAGCAAATATCTGTTTTCTGAGCAGAGGTGTAGCGAGAGAGGAGGGAAAAGCATGAGAGGAGGGACCCCAGTAGGCTGCTATGCCATTACTGGAGCCATCTGTGAAGTTAGTGGGCGCTCCTGTAATCGGCTTGTGTGAGAACACTTTGCTGAGGGTCCAGTGAGTCTGCTTTAGAAAGCTCCAAAGCTTCCCTGGAGGATAGTGACAGTCTAGCTTATCATAAAATTCAGCTAGAGCTATCTGAAAATCCGTGGCAAGTTCTAAAAGGTTCCTCACTTGAGCAGGAGGGTAAGGCAGAATTATGACAACTGGATCAAAACCACACAGCTGTAGGCAGCGGAGCCTGCCTTTGGACACACGCTTGGCTACTTGCTCCCAATAAGGCCAGATGACCTTTGGACCTGTGTTCCCTAAATGTATCCACTCGAAAGGTTTGTCCTCTTGGGCCAGAGTTGCAGTGGGAGTGACTGGAGTGTGAAAGATAATAAGGTGTATGCTCTTGTCAGGATTGACATGATAGATTTTCCCCTGGCTGAGCCTCTCCTCCACCAACTGTAGTTCCAGGCGAGCCTCAGGGGTGAGCTCTCTGGGACTGTTCAGCTGAGGGTCCCCCTTTAATATGTCAAATAAGTGTTTGAGTTCTTCTGTGGGGATTCCTAGGTAAGGCCTTACCCAGTTTATCTCTCCTAGAAGCATTTGGAAATCATTTAATGTTCTAAGGTGGTCTTTCCTAATCTCAAGTCTTTGTGACTTTGTGGCTTTACTGTGGCTTTACTTTGTGGCTTTACTGTCCCAAGATAGATGTGGGGATTGGTAGTTTGAATCTTATCAGGAGCAATTACTAATCCCACCTGAGAGACTGCTTCACTGACGTGCATATAAGTCTGCCGCAACATGTGACTATCATATAGTGTATTATATATGCTTCAGAGAATAGTCCTCTGACTGGCTCCAACACCTTCCCTATGAAGTATTGACACATAGTAGCACTGTTTTCTATGCCTTGAGCCAGAGTTTTAAGGTGGTATCTCTTATTCGGGGCTTTATGGTTTAGTTCAGGTACAGTGAAAACAAATCTTTCATAATCAGCAGGATCTAACTGAATAGTGTTAAAACAATCTTTCAGGTCTATCACAATCATATCCCAGTTTTTTGGAATCATGCTAGGTGAAGGGAGGCCTGGATGTAGAGTCCCCATAGGCTGTATAATAGAATTAATAGCTCTCAAGTCTATGAGCATCCTCCATCTGCCTGATTTCTTTCTAATTACAAAGACAGGGGAGTTCCAGGGGCTAAGAGTCTCTTCAATATGACCCTCTTTCAGCTGTTCTTGTACTAGATCATTCAGAGCCTGCAATTTTTCATTATTAATGGACCACTGCTCTACCCATATTGGGTCATCAGACTTCCAAGTCATCTTGATGGGTGCAGGCTTTATGACAGCGGCCCTGACTAAAAAATTAGATATCCTAGGCTATGACGGTCATTTTTGTGAGTCACCTCAATGGGCCATGGATCTCCCTGCTCATCCTTTCCAAGTCCATTACTTTTGTATCTCATATTCCTCATGATATTCTGTGCCCCTGAATCTTGTGGAGGGATATATAATCTAGCCCCACTGCTGTAATAGATCTCTTCCCCACAGATTAATGGGGGTGAGAGTTACCACCGGTTTCATGAGCCCAGATTGTAAAGACATTGGCCCCTGAGTCCAAGAGTCCTGAGAATTTCTTTCCTTCAATTGTTAGCTCAATAAACGGGCACTACTGCTTATCTAGAACAGGGCTCCAAAATACCTCCTGACTCCTAGAGACACCTGTCTCTCCCTCAGCAATATTATTTTCATTTATGGGAGCATAAGGGAGTAGCAATAGCTGCCCTAAACTGTCTCCTTTCCTTATGGCCCAGGGCACGCTGGATCTAACCATCACTTTAATTTCTCCATCATGATTCTGATCAATCACATCTGTGATAGCTTGTATACTGAGTGCATTTAAATCAGATTTCCCTAACAAAAGCCCAATTGTGCCCTAGGGTAAGGGACCTCCAATTCCTGTTTTGACTGCAGTAGGCTTATTATTGGGTAAAAGCTGGATGTTTTCCCAACTGGTCAAATTTAGTGAAGAGTTCCCTTTACTAGAGGAGGAGAGCCAAATGTCTGTTAGGCGCTGGAAGTAGTGGACATCGGACTGAGAATCCGTAGCACTTCCAATAGAGCCCTGCATCTGAGGGTTATCTCCTGCGCTTCATTTAGAGGGGCTGGGAGCACACCCCATTACACGTTTTTTGGCTGGGTGCTATCTCCTTGTACATGTCCCTTACTGTTAAGCTTTAAACGACAATTCTTTGCCCAGTGCCTGCCTCTATTGCAGCGGGGGCAGAGTCCGGGTTCCTTTGAACCCATCTCGGGCCCGCTCCCTGGGTTTCTTCTGTTGTAAACTTCCCTGTTCTTTTGCGATATCTGCCTGCAGTCTCTCTGGTAATGTCCCTTGCTCCACATGTAAAGCATCTCCCTTTAGGTCTGGCAGAGATTGTCAAAGCAGCAGCCATGAGGTTGGCTCTATGCTCATCTGTCCCTACGTCTTTGCAAAGCCTGATATAATCTAACAGCATGCTCTGTTCTTTGAAAGGGCCTATGGCAGCCTGACAAGTAGTATTCGAGTTCTCTGTGACACTGTGCCCTGTAACAGTAACAGGCAGGGCACCGCCCGGTCAGGAATGGGTGCCCTATAACAGTAACAGGCAGGTCACCACCTGGTCAGAAATGGAAAAAATTTTAAATTGCAGCCTGGAACAGGTGTAGCCCAGCCCAGGATGTTTACGCTCCAAGAAGCAGCCTAGCCTAACTACAGTATCGGTTGGCAGACCACTGGGGACAAACTGACCTTAAATATAGAACTTTACTTTGTTAGACTTAAAAACTGTTTTGTTTCACTTTCCTACGAATGTTTTACCAGTTTCACACAAGAACTTGCCTTCCCCCTCCCCTTGTTTGGCAAGACGCCCCACAAGGAAGTATAAAACCTTCTGCTTTAATGCTGTTCAGGGCCCTCGCCTTACAAACTGAGCCTGTCTCATTTGCAGGGTGTGGGCCCAGATTCGTATCTGTCTGAATAAAGCTTTACTGTTTCCATCTCTGTTTCAGTTTCAGTGAGTGGTCTGGGTGAGGGTCTTGCTCGCTAACATTTGGAGGCCCCAGCGAGATTTCCCAGACCCCAGGGATGGGGGTCCCTGCCTGCAACTCACTCCTGGAGGGTCCGGACCCAGCAGCCCAGTTACTGCCTGCATGGCGCTGGTAAGTCAGGCCTGTTTTCATTCCTGATTCCTGGTTAGGAGCGCTCCACAGTGAGACTTACGGGGGACGGGATGCCGTCGCAGCCCCAGAGTCTGACCGAAACAGTGACGACTGTGGAGGTCCTGGTTTATTGGAAATTCCAAATTTTGAAGTGAGAGTGAATGTGGCCAGCCACGAATGCTGATAGGAAGTTTGTGTATGTCTGTCTAACTGGAAGCTTGTCATTTTTGTTATTAGGATTGTCCGTATTATTTGTCTCTTTAAGCTTAATTATGGGCCAGGGAAATTCTAAGGGTTCCGATAATGCCCGAGAATGTTTAGTGCGGGACCCGCCCACCCTGCTTCAATGTCTGTTAAAAATTTTTTCTGATTTCAGGCGCCGGGGGGACGGATATGGTGTTTCTGTAAACGCTTTTAACTTGAGAAAATTCTGTGAATCTGAGTGGCCCACATTTGGAGTGGACTGGCCCCTGGAGGGCTCTTTTAATCCCCTCCAAGCTTCATCCATCCAGCGGATTTGTTATGGCACTCCGGGTCACCCAGATCAAATTCCCTATGTTGATATTTGGATTGATATCATTTATGATAGCCCTAAGTATTTAAAAGCTTGTGGGTGCCCACCGGACCCAGCAAACCGTTTAGACTCCCACCTGCGAAGGCCAGTCCTTCTGGTCGGAAAACTGCCGGGACGAGGGCGGGTCTCCATACCAGTCTTGCCCTCGCCCCCAGAGGATCCCCCTGTTGCCCGCCGGGACAGACCTCCCCTGTACGCCAATCCAAGACTGGCTATACCGGGAACCCCTACACCAGCCACCACCACTGGAGCCGTTTCCCCCGACTCCACCCAACCCGATCCCCTTAGTTCTCCCCAAACCCAGTCAGGAGCCCCTTTTGACGACAACCCCCTAGCTGCCCAGTTCCCACTATGCGAGGTTGGAGAAGTTATAGCCGTGGGCGCAATTTAAGAGTCTATGTCCCTTTTACCACTTCTGACCTTTATAATTGGAAAAATCAAACCCCCCCCCCTTCAGCGAGGACCCCCAAGCCATGAGTGTTCTCCTAGAGTCTGTCTTTTACACCCATCAGCCCACCTGGGATGATTGCCAGCAGCTCTTAAACACCCTGTTCACTGCTGAAGAGGGAGAAAAAATTAAAATGGAATCTAAGAAAAATGTTTTAGATGAGGATAGAGAACCCGTCACTGACCCAGCCCTCATTGAGGCCGCATTCCCTTCCACTTGTCCCGAATGGGACCCCAGCACCTCTACGGGGGAACAGGCTCTCAATCGCTACCACTGTATCCTACAAAAGGGGTTCAAGGGGCGGGCAAAAAGCCCATCAATCTTTCAAAGATAGTTGAGACCAGGCAAGGACCTACAGAGAGCCCAACAGCATTTCTAGAAAGGCTGTATAAGGCCTATCGGACTTTCACCCCTATCGACCCCACTGCCCCGACGAGCCAGGCCACCCTAGCAGTTCAATTTGTAGCCCAGCCTGCCCCAGATATTAGAAAAATGCTCCAGAAATTAGAAGTGTTCAAAGGAAAGTCTTTGCCTGAATTATTGGCCATAGCTCAGAGGGTTTTTGAAAATAGAGAAGACCCCGCGGAAGCCACTCGCATGCTTACTCAAAAGATGGCCGGAGTATTGCTTTCCAGTGACAGGCCTTCACAAAATTCCAAACATCCGCTTGGGAAGGACCAATGCGCCTATTGCAAAAAATTGGGCCATTGGAAAAAGGACTGCCCAGAGAAACCCCGGCCAAGAAAGGACCCCCCAAATTTGTTGACCCGGTCCACCACGAGGACACTGAATGAGGACGTCAGGGCTCCAGCACCCCCAGGGAGCCCCGGGTAACCTTAAAACTGAGGGACCAACCAGTAAGTTTCCTCGTAGACACCAGGAGCTACTCACTTAGTTTTTCTCTGACCCCAGGGCCCCCTTTCAAAGGAATGGACAAAAATAGTGGAGGCCACGGGAAAAGTAAGAGCCTACCCTTGGTCTGAAACCCACATCACCAACTTGGGAAAGGGAACCATCACTCATTCCTTTTTGGTTATCCCTGAATGCCCAGAACCTCTTCTAGGACGAGACCTGCGACATAAACTCCAGGCCACCATTTCCTTTGAAGAAAAGGTCCCTCAGGTCCACACAGGAGAAGGCAAAATTTTACTCACCTTCCCAGCTCAGGAGGAATACCGGTTACTAGAGAGCCCAGAGAATGCTCCAGAAAAAGGTGACTTGCTCCAAGAGTTCCAGAAAGAAATACCCAATGTTTGGGCAGAGACTAACCCACCTGGGCTAGCTAGCCACAGGCCCCTGATAGTGGTCCAGTTGCTCAGTTCGGCCACCCCAGTCTGTGTCCCACAATACCCTATCAGGGGAGTGGCTAAGGCTGGCACAGCCAAGCACATTAACAGGCTTTGAGAAGCCGGCATCCTAGTATCCTACTAGTCACCATGGAATACACCTCTGCTCCCGGTGCAAAAGCCAGGCACCGGGGACTTCCGGCCAGTCCAGGAGCTAAGGGAAGTAAATAAAAGAGTGGAAACCATCCACCCCTCCGTGCCTAACCCGTATACCCTGCTAAGTTATTTAAAGCCTAAGCAATGTTTTTATACTGTTCTGGACTTAAAGGATGCCTTTTTCAGCCTGTCCCTGGCCCCACAAAGTCAACCCATCTTTGCCTTTGAATGGGTGGACCCCGAACGCGGACAGTCGGGACAACTCACGTGGACCCGCTTAGTTCAGGGTTTCAAAAATTCCCCAACTTTGTTTGATGAAGCTTTAAGCCAGGACTTGGAGGAGTTCTGGACTCAGCACCCCAAGGTAACACTGCTCCAATATGTGGACGACCTCCTCCTGGATGCCAAGTCCGCCCAGGAGTGTAAGGACGCCACCCGGGACCTGCTAAAGACTCTGGGAGCACTGGGCTACCGAGTATCAGCGAAGAAGGCCCAACTATGCCAGGATAACGTCACATACCTCGGATACCAGATAACAAAGGGGACGTGGATACTGTCCAAAAGCCGAACACAAGCGGTGCTGCAGCTCAAGACCCCCATCACGAAGAGACAGGTACGGGAATTCCTTGGGGCAGTGGGTTCCTGCAGACTCTGGATCCTCGGTTTCGCAGAGATAGCCAAGTCACTGTATGCCACGACGGGTGGAGCAAGCAAAGGACTCAATTGGAGTGAGGCTGAGGAAAAAGCATTCCAGGACCTCAAATCAGCACTGGTAAGCCCCCCCGCCCCCCGCCGCCCTAGAGCTCCCCAACTTAGATAAAACTTTTCATTTATTTGTGGCCATAGGCCAAGGAGTGGCTAAAAGAGTGCTAACTCAACAACTGGGGCCATGGAATCGGCCGGTGGCCTATTTATCAAAAAGACTGGACCCAGTGGCCGCGGGGTGGCCAAACTGGTTGCGAGCCATTGCCGCCACTGCTATCCTGGTTAAAGAAGCCTCTAAGCTAACTTTTGTGCAGGACCTACAAGTCACGGCCCCACACAATGGGGCACAACTGCTGCTCTCACCTCCTGACTGATGGCTCTCAAATGCCCGCATAACCCAGTACCAAGTCCTTCTCCTGGACCCACCAAGAGTCAGCTTCCTTAAAACAGCAGCCCTCAATCCAGCCACACTCTTCCCTGACCCAAGCGAGGAAGGCGGAACATGATTGCGTGGAGGTAGTGAGTTCTCTCACATCTCTCCGAGCCAATTTGACTGACTTACCACTAACAAATGCAGAAGAGACTCTTTTTACAGACGGTAGCAGCTTCATGGAGGACAGGGTCCGGTTTGCAGGGGCTGCTGTGGTGACACTGGAAAAGGTAATCTGGGCCCAACCCCTAGCAAAAGGGACTTCGGCGCAGAAAGATGAACTCATTGCCTTAACCCAGGCCCTTGAATGGGCTGAAGGAAAGCGGGTAAGCATTTTTACAGACAGCCATTACGTGTTCTCCACAGTCCATGTGCATGCAGCGCTATTCAAAGAGCAAGGCCTTCTCACAGCAGGAGGCAAAGACATTACAAATTCACAAGAAATTCTGCAATTGTTGGCGGCCGTCTGGAAACCTGCGCGGGTGGCAGTCGTTCATTGCAAAGGCCGCCAAAAGGAGGACACCCCAGTGGCCAGAGGAAACCGGTATGCAGATGAAACTGCCAGGGCCGTCGCCAAGCAACCCCAACTTGCAACCACTCTAGCTCCGGTCATCCTTGACAATGAAAATCATCAACCTAAATATGATCCGTAGGACACTAAGGTCCTGTGCAAAAAAGAGGAAAATTTTGAATCAAGGATTTGATTCTCGGTCAAAAGAAGTGGGGATTGTGACACTGTGCCCTGTAACAGTAACAGGCAGGGCACCGCCCGGTCAGGAATGGGTGCCCTGTAACAGTAACAGGCAGGTCACCACCTGGTCAGAAATGGAAAAAATTTTAAATTGCAGCCTGGAACAGGTGTAGCCCAGCCCAGGATGTTTACGCTCCAAGAAGCAGCCTAGCCTAACTACAGTATCGGTTGGCAGACCACTGGGGACAAACTGACCTTAAATGTAGAACTTTGCTTTGTTAGACTTAAAAACTGTATTGTTTCAACTTCCTGAGAATGATTTACCAGTTTCACACAAGAACTTGCCTTCCCCCTCCCCTTGTTTGGCAAGACGCCCCACAAGGAAGTATAAAACCTTCTGCTTTAATGCTGTTCAGGGCCCTCGCCTTACAGACTGAGCCTGTCTCAGTTGCGGGTGTGGGCCCAGATTCGAATCTGTCTGAATAAAGCTTTACTGTTTCCATCTCTGTTTCAGTGAGTGGTCTGGGTGACAGTCTCGCTCACTAACATTCTCAAACGCTAATGTAAGAATAAGATTTTCCACTGCCCCTTTGTCTGTTACATTCTTATGGACAGCATCTGCAACCTGGATATAAAATCTATGTAAGGCTCATCATTTCTTTGCTTTACTGTCGCGTAACTTGGCCTCCTGCTTCCTGATGGTATTAATCTCTTCCAGGCCTTAAGACAGATTTTTCTAACTTGATGGAGCAAAAGTCTGCTCATCAACATTTAATTGCACCTCAATTGTGATATAATGCCCTCTTCTGCATTTTTGTGTGCTAGTGCAAGGGCTGCCTCGTCCCATAGCATCTGATATTGCAAAGATTCTGAAGGGGAAAGGCAGACCTTCGTCAAAGATTTCCAGTCTGCTGGGATCCAGTATTCCATATCTGCCATTTTTTTGACCATACCAATTACAAATGGTGAATCTGGACCATAACTAGATACTGCTCGCTTGAGATCTTTCAGTATCTTAAACGGAAAGGCAGTATATTCCCTTTCTTGATTCCCTTCGGGGTGCTGCTCGTCGCTCTCCCTGTGTATAATTCTAACAGGATAAGCCATTCCGAATTCTTTTTTTTAAGCATTTTATTAGGGACTCATACAACTCTTATCACAATCCATACATATACATATATCAACTGTATAAAGCCCATCTGTACATTCTTTGCCTTCATCATTTTCAAAGCATTTGCTCTACACTTAAGCCCTTTGCATCAGGTCCTCTTTTTTCCCCTCCCTCCCCGCTTCCCCCTCCCTCATGAGCCCTTGATAATTTATAAATTATTATTTTGTCATATCTTGCCCTATCCAGCGTCTCCCTTCACCCCCTTTACTGTTGTCTGTCCCCCAGGGAGGAGGTCACATGTAGATCCTTGTAATCATCTCCCCCTTTCCAACCCACTCACCCTCTACTCTCCCAGTATCACCCCTCACACCCCTGGTCCTGAAGGTATCATCCACCCTGGATTCCCTGTGCCTCCAGCTCCTATATGCACCAGTGTACAACTTCTGCTCTATCCAGACTTGCAAAGTAGAATTCTGATCATGGTATTCGGGAGTGGGGGGAGGAGAGGAAGCATTTAGGAACTGGAGGAAAGTTGTATTCTTCATCGGTGCTACATCATACCCTGACTGACTCATCTCCTCCCCTAGACCCCTCTGTGAGGGGATCTCCAGTGACCGCCAAATGGGCTTTGGGTCTCTCCTCAGCACTTCCCCCTTCATTCTCTATGGTAAAATTTCATTTTTTTTATGATGCCTTATACCTGATCCCTTTGGCACCTTGTGATCGCACAGGCTGGTGTGCTTCTTCCATGTGGGCTTTGCTGCTTCTGAGCTAGATGGCTGCTTGTTCACCTTCAAGCCTTTAAGACCCTAGACACTATCTCTTTTGATAGCCGGACACCATCAGCTTTCTTCGCCACATTTGCTTATGCACCCGTTTGTCCTCAGCGATCGTATCATAGAGATGTGCACCCGATGATATGATTTTTTGTTCTTTGGTGCCTGATAAGCCATTCCGAATTCTAAGTCTGCTTCTTAAGCTATCCTCTACCCCACTCATGAGAGCAAAGATGCTTTCCTACTCCCTGACTCTTTGCCTCTCACTTTCCAAGGTTCACTTTCTAGGTTAAATCTCTCTATTTGCATTTCTTTGGATCTAATCTCTTCTCCTCCAGCACTGGATGGCTTGATAGTATTGTGATTCCCTTCATTATACTCTGCTGGGGCAGATGCTTCTACTCTGCTCTCTCCTGATTCAAACTTCACCTTCTCAGCTACACTTAAAATCTTTTCATTTGCCTGAAACTCATTCTGCCTGCTTCTTGCCTCATTAAGTCTGCATAGCTTAGAGGTTTCTCACTATTCTGCTGGTTTTGATCTTTCATTCTCTCACCTTGCAGTGGCTCCAGCACTGCTTTAATCTGCACCCACAGATCCCAGGTCTCCATAGGTATGCGCTGTCCTTCCCTGTGAACTTTTCTTAAATTAATGGCTACCTTTTCCCAGATCTCCATATCAAAGGTACCTGACTGGGGTGGGGGGTGAGAGAAGAAGGATTACATTTCTTTACCAATTGAAGAAACTCTTTCATCCTCTTATTCTTTACCACTACATTTTGATTCTTCAAGAGGTGGCAAAGAGTGACACCATACTCCGTATCCTTGCTCTTTGCCTGATCCATATCTCACTCGGACTAAAACACACAATTAAAAAATAAACTAAAAAAATGTCCTGATTCACCCTCACTGTCCGATTGAGGCCGTACAATTGTTACACGGGATATAACTCAAAAGAGTTCTTTTCCTACAGGGCCCCATGTAATGGGCGCCATATGTCAGGGGAAGCCAGTCCCTAACACATCATTATGGGTCAGGTAGGTGCAATTGTACAGGGATAATAAGCAAAGATCATAGTAAAGTTATAGAGAGCATGAGAGATAGAAGAGAAGTATTGAAATAAATGGAGTCAGTCATGATTCATGGTAGCATGCTCACCTCAGCCCCGCTTGATGGTGCACGTGGATGGAGAAAGAGAGATCTTTAATGCTAGCCCAGGCTTTTTATATTCTCTGGGTGCATGCAAGCCCCCTAATTACAGGTAAGTACAAACATCACAGAAAGGGGTTGTGCTACAGGTAATACAGTAATGAGAGGGGGTGGTCTAGGGACATACGTGCAATAGTAGGAGGGGGGATTGGGGGCATACATGTGATAAGATGGGCGAATAACTTAACATTGGATGTCACAGAGTCAGTTCGGCCTGTTCCCTGACTCAAATAATAGACATCATTATTGGTAGGGTGAGATCGCTTGGTTGCAGGCCTCAGGGAGGAATAGTTTATTGTACCCAGTAGCAGGAAGTGAGGCCTGCCATATAGTCTAGTGACTAACTGCCCTAGAGGCCTACCCTGTAGTCTGGTGACTAACTGCCCTTGGGGAGGATATCTGTAAGCGTCTGACCTCTCCCCACACACTTATGCTTTATATAAAACTCTCTCTTATGTACATGTGAGTTTCTATGGGTTTGTTTCTCTAGTCTACCAATACTAACACAGGTACTTTTAGCAAAAAACAATTTAAACTGTGCTGGACATTGCATATAACTTATCACAAATGGTACCCCGTGTATATTTTCACAAATTTTGACACTGAACGTCTAGCAGGAGTTAGGTTATTATCAAGCCCCAAGGGAAAACATCATAGATAACATAATATGCTGACATGTATGGTCATCTTGAACCTGTTCATCCATCCACAAAAAGTGATGAGTCATACAAAAGAGTAAGAAAAGGGTCATAATTCATACAACATCAACATGAGATTTACACTTTACACAGAAATGGGTCCCATAAAGTTAAATATGAAACTGAAACTAAAGATCATGGTTATGTTAACAAATATCAAGGAAAATGTCATTACATATGTTATAAATAGTATGATAAACAAGTCATAAAGAAGATGACGTAATAAAAAGAGAAAAATAAAGTGAGGGTTTATTTCTTTAGAGACAATTATAATAGAAAAATAAAGAATGTGCCAAGACAATAATGTAAAACATACTCAAGGAAAACAAAGAATTCACAGAAGAGTAAATCATGGAGGATTGTGCAGCTCAGACCCCTTTCTTCACCTGGAGTTCTGGAGTCACACTGCCTTCTCCAGGCCTCCTTTCACAGCGATGCATGACAATGACCCGCACGGTAATGAAGCTCAGCGTTCAATGCATTTGACTCTAAAGGGCTCACTGGGGATGTGCACTCAAGACAACGGGATAGAAGCATAGTCTGTGCTTTCACCTCTCTCTACTATACAGACTCATAGAGGATTTAAGAGGATCCAGAGACATAATGGGGCGGGGGGCAGGGGCAAATGTCTGTGAGTTTTACAAATCCTGGTCCAACCCCTGCAGCTGTACCTGGAGATACAAACACCTGAAGGTACATACCTGAGGCATGTGATCAGATAAAGCATTCCCAAACCTTCACGTTTCAATTCCTGAGCTACTCACCTCAGAGAGCTGCCCCAGGAAGAGGAAGAAATGGACATATTCTCGGGAACGAGTCCCATGATTCCAAGGTGTGCTACACAGAGTGAGTGAGAACTAAAATGATGCATCATGAGACTCTAGCTGGTGACTGATACTGAGTGGTACCTTTATAACAAAGTTACAAATGGGTTCATCTGGGATGAGAATGTTGACTGTTTCCTCAGAGAATACAGTCCTGTCCATGACTTCAAGATTCACTAAGGCCAACGTCCAGTTTTTCCAGGCCACAGAAAGTGATGAGGAAGATGGTTGAGGAGGTAGACATGGCTCAGGATTGAGGATGACTTTGGGAATAAACACAGTGGTCTTCTACACTCAGTGATTTGGATATTTATAAGGTACTCACAATGAATGCAAGGACGTTTTAATTGTCAGATACACATTTTCTCTTTTGCCTTAGATTATGGTAACATTGTTAGATATTTAAAAGTTTGAAGGTCAGTTAAATCTACCAATCTCACTAACTTAACCCAAAGTGTCTCCAGCTCAATGTTTGCTGTAAATAGGAATGGCTTTTGTAAGTACTAAAAAGGAACAACTTTATTTCAACAACTACACTGCTATTTCTACTCAAGAGTCATTGTAATGGTGAAAGAGTACATGTCACCCTAAAGCAATTTACCTCTGACACAGGAAGATATTTTGTATACATAAATAACGTTATTTATACATCAGAATACATTTCATACCAAATCTTATACTGAAATTTGTGAAATTGCTCACTTAAGGTTGTGGGTCCCTAGAAATTGGGAATGTTAGTGATATCATACAATAAATTAGTAGCAAAGTCACCAGAAGTAGGGTGAGTTGATTAAAAGGACAAATGTGGATCTGTAGCTGAAACCAGAAACAGTGGCTTGACATTCTGTGGGATTGTGAAAGTGAAGATACAACATCTGACATGAAGAACTAAATGATCTCATTTGGTCCTAGAGATCTCCCTGAATCCTGAATTTGCACAGATAATTTAGTGTCTGTCTTGGCCAGCATGAGCTGAAGGTTCTGAAGTATAGACAGCTACAAAATATTACACACACCCCCAGATAATAAAATACAATTGATGAATATATTTGATTGCACATGGGATTCCCGAAGTGAAAGTCTAATTGGAATGTATTTCTCTGAACTTCATGAGAACTCTGATATGGAATGCCTAGCAGAGTCATTTCCTGTCCTTAAGGGAAAGGCTGTTTGTTGCTGTAAGACAGACTATATTATCCTGTTACAGTTTTGAATTTATAGGGATCAGGAGTAGGCACAGAATTATTTTTAAATTAGGGAGAGATTCCCTAGGGAAACTGTGTTTTAGAGAAATCCTCAGGTCACCACAGGAAACCAGCCTTGAAGCTCCAACTGTACCTGTTCCTGGGTGTGAGTCCTCTGCTCTGTGGGTCCTGAGCACCCTCTGGAGACCAGTCTCTTCCCTGCAGGAAAGGTTTGTGTCTGGGCAATCACTGAGTTCCCCTCACTGTGTCTCTTGCACAGTAATACGTGGCCGTGTCCTCGGCTTTCAGGCTGTTCATTTGAAGATAGAGGGTGTTCTTGGAGTTGTCTCTGGAGATGGTGAACCGGCCCTTCACGGAGTCTGTGTAGTATATGTAACTACTGCCATCACCACTAATGTAGGCGACCCACTGCAGGCCCTTTCCTGGAGCCTGGCAGACCCAGTTCATGCCATAGCTACTGAAGGTGAATCCAGAGGCTGCACAGGAGAGTCTCAGAGACACCCCCCCAGGCTTTCTCAGATCGCCCCCAGACTCCACCAGCTGCACCTCACATTGGACACCTGCAAACACAGAGGCACTGTGATTAGGTAGAACACATACAAACTAAGGCACTTACAATTACACACATACACAGAAGGGTTTATTTACCACAATTACCATGTAAAAGGGCTAAAAATGAAAGCCAAGGTTGATTCAAAATTCATTATGTGTCGCTGAACTATTTCCGGGACACAAAATGGAAACAGCAGAGGCCCCAGAGACTGGGACTGTCCTCTGAGATCTCCCACATTAGGGCCGGTTTATCAGCAGATGGAGAGCTGCATTTGCATGTCCCCTGGTATTTAGAAGCAGCTGAGTAGAGAATATGAGCACGAGTTCTCCCTCAGACTCAGAGAAACACAAGCACTCTCAGGGGGAAACAGATTTTAAACATGCTGTTCATCAAGCATTCCTTTAGTTGTTATATATTATCAATATTTTTAAAAGCAGTTTTCAGTTTATAAACTTTATATTACACAACGACGTTGTGATATTAGAGCTCACAATGCATCCTTTCATTACCTTTAATATGTGGATACACGTGAAAATAATGGACGATTCTATTATTTGTTTCTTTCATGAGAACATTTTTTCCTGCTTTCCAAGGAATTTCTCCATTGAAGTGATATTTTAATACTGTGGGCACGAACTTATCCATAAAATATGTGAAATAGCATCTCCTGTCTGGTTTCCTCCCTCTTTTGTCATGATCAGGAAAGTGGATGTTTGTCACCTTACTTCATCTTCTGACAGTCAGTCCATTATCGTTTAATCAGCTTACTAATTGTATTCCTTTAGTTTCATTTATTTCAGTTCTTATACTTATTTATTTTCCACTGCTGCCTATGCTGGGACGTACTCATCCTTTTTTCTAGTTTAATTAGATGGAAGCTGACATAATTAATTTCAGAGCTGTATATCTATCACACAGAAATTTGTGGCGATGAATTCCCCAACTAAGTTTTCTTCAGTTGAATCCCACAGTTTGTTATGTGTGCTTTCATTTTCATTCAGTCCAATACAGCCCTGCAGGACATAAAAATCATTGAATACATGTCATAGCTATCAATACTATAAATAGTGTTTGCACATCTCAATGTATGCATCACTCACACTCACTCACACCCATCAAGCAATGCAGGCTCATAGCGACTGTACAGGACTGGGGTGACCTGCCCCTGAGTATTTCTGAAACTGTAACTCTTTATGGGAGCAGAAAGCCCAGCCATTTTCCTGTGGAGCAGCTGGTTGTTTCAAATTGCTGACCTTCTATTTTTCATCCAAATAAGTAACCACTATGCCGCCAGGACTCATGTAATTTTGTATATGCATATAATGTATAAATGAATGAATATCATAAAGTCTATCCGATTTTGCCATAAATACTAAGGTGGACTATATCCATGGAGAAAATATTTTAGATGGAAGGAAACCCTAGGTCCAAAGAGGAAGCTCCTTGCTCCCATGACTCTGCTATTGCCTTTGCCTGAGAAGCCTGGCCCTGTGCTTTGCACAACCCATTATTGCAGTGAAGTTATTGTATGGGATGGCACTGGGTCCTCTGACTGTCTGTCTCATACAGTAATGGACAGCTGCTCCCTCAGTGGTCATTCAGTCAGCTGCAGGAAATGTCCACTCCTGTGTGGACAGTTTTTGGAGCTTTAGAGTCAACTCCTTTGGTTTAAGGGATTGTTGTCTGCTACAGAAACATATCATTAACAGATGTTCCAGAATCGTCTGCAAATTTTGGCAGATCCAGTTCTGGTAGTATACAGTCGCCAAGATTGCCAAGCTTAAGCAGGGCCCATCACTCCTGGGCTCAAATCACAGGACATCTAGGATGAGGGAAAACAGGCAATGATGAAAATTTCATTAATGTCAGCCCATTTTTATAATTTCTTGACACCACTGGAGAGAAGGAAACTTCAGGCTGAAAAATATCCAAAGTAAAACCAGGAGTTATGGACAAGGTCTGTAAATGCTAGAGAACTTGGCCCACTGTATGATTTTTCACCAAGTTTTAGATTTAACCTGGAAATTGGAAAAGTGATCTGATGTGTGAAGCCCTGGGGGTAGGGTGGGGGAAGTAGAGAAGTTTCCAGTCTAATGCCCACCTCTTTGAGATGAGCCTTCATTTATTGAGAAATCAAGATCCTTATCAGAAAAACCATTGGTCCACAGTGAGCACAGACAGTGTAAATAACATGTGATATCATTAGAAACCCTGACTGATAGTGGACATATATTCTACCCTGTGTTCGCATTTCTCAGTACATTCTCTGGGGAGTTCACCCTTCTTTCTTTATCCTAACATCTCACTTAACATCAATTGACACAGAACATGTGGTACAGTTTTGAGTCTCAAAATAAACAAGGACTTGAATAGGTACTGTACCAGAGAATACATTCAAGTTGCAAAGAAACACAGACAAAAATATATAACTCAAATTATTCATTGGTTCTGTTATTGTTAGATGATGTCCAGTTGGATTCAGCTTATTCTGATGACACAGAACACGTCCTGATTGATGGCATTGCCTCAACCATTCTTCTGTTCAAACCCATTCTTATAGAAATAATGTGAATTAATATTGTGGAGGGTTGTCTGTTTGTTTCTTACCTGAACCCCTATTTTAGAAATCTCAGCAAGAAAACACAACTGCCTCTCCAGGGACTCGTCCTACTGATTACATATGCAAAGTATATGGCATGACACCTCCCATTCGGACTTCTAAAGAGCATTCTGGCTGTACTGCTTTCAAGACAGATAGATCCTTTCACAGGCATGGAATGTTACTGATGTTCACAAACCCCATAATTTTAATCCCTTGATCCTTCCTAGTGTTTCTTATATTCCCATAGCCCAGCTCTCTTGTGGGCTATATGAGGCCATTGAAAATACCAGGTGTTCCTGAGTTCTCAAACAGATTTTTTAAAAACAATTTTCCTGTACTATATATCTTTTTTGTCCTTTTCTTCTCCTTTCTCCTCAAAGGTGTTCATAAACATAAATTATTATATTTAATACTGTCCCATAAAATTCTTATATTTTACTAGGATTTAAAAATAGAGATAGTTCTTTTAATTTAGTCTCACAAGAGTTGTCTTCAAGCTCATTGATTCAGACTTCCATTGTTTAAATTTCACTATTTTTATCTTTCAGACATTTATTTCAGCTATCTTAGTGTTTACCTTCTGGGTATGTTTCTGCAGTTGTTGAATTATTACTAAATTTTATCAGTTTTGTTAGATATTAAAAATTTTTTTCTTCTACTTTTTTTGGGTTTTTGTTTTATGTAGCTTTTTTGAAATATCCCTACATTTGTTTAAAGCAGCTGAACATCATTCTTCTGAACTCCATCATGAGTAGCTGTAGCTTTAATCTGGAAAATCTCCAGTATCTGTAACAGACTCTTTTTGCTGGTCATATGGAAATGGACTTGGTACTATTCCCTTTGCACTGGTTGTAGCTATGGAAAGTTCAGGTGTCATAGCTAGTGTATGTTCAAACTTATTCAGAGAAAGGATTGATAACAAACTAAAGATGGTCCCTAACCCCCTTCAGAGTTCCAGTCTCAGGTACACTTCTGTAGTTGCCAAGAGGTGGAAGTGAATGACAAAAATGGTGCCTTCTAAAAAATATGTCTTGAAAGAAGGGAGAAAAATATACCTGAGACATTCAAACTGGCCACCAGGCATCCAACTCTGTCCCAGTGGAGGGACTGGAGCTTTCATCTTCACCCCAAAAGGATGTCACATCAGGGCTCCAGTTCCATGTAAAGTTTCCTTCTTCAACAGGGAACTAATGTGTGGCTTACCCACTAATAAACTCTAGGGATCTTGGAAATAGTACAGCCAGAATACTCCTTAGCGGTGAGGTTAGAGAAACTTCATGTCCCATATTTTGGACATGTTGTCAGAAGAGACCAGTCCTTCAAGAAGGACATCATTCTTTTTTTTTTTAACAATTTATTAGGGGCTCATACAATTCTTATCACAGTTCATACATATACATACATCAATTGTATAAAGCACATCTGTACAGTCTTTGCCCTAATCATTTTTTCTCCTCTTTTCTTTTTTTACATTTTATTAGGGACTCATACAACTCTTATCACCATCCATACATATACATACATCAATTGTATAAAGCACATCCATACATTCCCTGCCCCAATCATTCTCAAGGCATTTGCTCTCCACTTACGCCCCTTGCATCAGATCCTCTTTTTTTTCCCCCTCCCTCCCCTTTCCCCACTCCCTCATGTGCCCTTGGTAATTTATACCTCATTATTTTGGAAGGACATCATTCTTGTTACAGTAGAAGGTCAGTGAAAAAGAAGACTCTTAACAAGATGGATTGACATCGAGGCTACAAAAATGGAATCAAATAAAGAACAATTGAGAGGACAACGCACAAGCAGGCAGCATTTCTTCAGTTGTACATATGAGTGAAAACCGACTGAATGGACCCAAACAACAACAACAACAGAGATGCAGGATGTAACTAATCACAGCCTTTCTCCTGCTACATCCAGCCAGTTTTCCTCTTCTTGAGGAAACTCTCTCTCAGGGAACAGGAGAGGAGGTGGTTCCACTGTCCTCCACAGCAATTGGGGATGGAGGACAGAGCTCACCTCTCTCTCTCAGTCCTGAGTAAGAGAGTGCTGGGTGAGGGATTGTACAGCATGGACTTTTGTCAGACCACCTAGAAATTGCCATTTTTTGGACTATTTGAACAAGCTTTTTCCTTTCAAAATGACTGAAACTCAAAACTTAGGGTTTTTATTTTTCTCTGGTTTTTGAATTTGTTTGGTTTTTGTTGTTGTTTTGCAGGAGGTGTTTGTTTGTTCTGAGATCTTTATTTGGAATAGGTGGTTACTGAGTATCTGGCTATGTTTTTCTCGAAGAATTTTGAACTCTTTCATGGACTCATTTCTAGTCTGTATTCTCAGTGCAATCTGTGGTGTGATTTCTCATTTGTTTCTTATATGGATGCTAATCATGCATGACAGTAATATAGCATCATTGAAACTTCACTAGTTTCTCTGTGCATCATGCTATGCTGAGAAAATAATCTAAGAAGTTGTCCTAAATATGGAATAGCACGCAAAGAAGATTGGATTAAACCTTATTAATAAACTGTAGTGTGCAGATGACATAATACTGCATGCCATAAGGTAGTATGACCTGAAAAAACTTATTGATTCAGACCAGGGACTGGTGTCTTAACTACAGATTACAGATCAATGAAAGAAAACCAAAATTCTCACTATGGGACTAATACAAATTGCCATGAACAATGGAGATAAGATTGAAGTTGTCAAGGATTTCATCTCACTTGGATCTCCAGTCAATATTCTCTGAAGCCGTAGACAAGTGATGCATTTCCTTGGACAAATCTGCTGCCCAGACCTCATTAAAAGTTTAAAAAGCAATGTGTACTTGAGGATTAATATGTACCAGGCCCAAGCTATTTTATTTTTAATTGTCTCATATGCCACTGAAAACTGGACATTGAATGAGCAAGTTTAAAGGTGAAAAGATGTATTTTAATTATAGTACTGGTGAAGAAATTGATAGGGCAATTCACAATTCACTATGTACATCTTGGAAGATGTACAGTTACAATGCTTCTCATAGTGGATACTCTGAATATTTCATCTAAGTATATTCGACATATGTTGACAGATCAGTCCATCCAAAAGGACATCATGCTTCATAAAGCAAAAGGTCATTGAAAAAGGGATGAACTTCAAGATAGAACATCACAGTAGCTGCGATTGAGAGCTCAAACTTGATAACTGTGAGGATGCAGCAGGACCCATATATGTTTCATTCTGTTTTCCTAACATGATACTGACATGATTTAATAGGACTTAAACAGCAAAATGCAATGCCAATGACAAACAGTTTGCTCAATGGTGAGGTAATGAAAGTGTTCCCATTACATATTGGAACCTGATAAGGATACCATCTAATACCACTTTTATTTAATATTGTACTGCAAGTCTTGATGGCAGTTATAATCAACAAATGTCTGATAAAGACATTCAAAATGGTGGCAAAGGTGTAAACTGTAATTGCAGAGGATATCACTCTAAATATGGACAATCAAAGGCTTTATAAGAAAATCATTGTCTCTCATTGAAATGTTCAGAAATTTCACAGGATATAGGTCAATATAGAAAAGTCTATTTGGATTCTGTGTACCAGCAGACAAAGCTTTGGAAAATAAATCAAGAAAATAATACCATTTACAACAGACACCTATAAGATAAAATGGAATAAACCTAAGCAGAGAAATAAACGTCTGTACAAAGAAACCACAAAAATAATCACTATTACAAGATACCATAAGACATAATTCGAAAAGTTGGCCATGCTCTTGAATAGGGAATTTAACTTTCCAATATTATCAAACACACCATAAGTGATCTATAATTATAGTGCAATTGTGAATCAGATCCCAGCACATTTCTGAAAAGACATGGCAAATTTACTCACCAAGTTGAAAAAGAAAGGAAGTCCAGAATAAGAAAGGTAGAGACTACCCCTCTAAACCTAGAAATTCTGATGGTGTAGGGGATTATGCAATGAGTTACTAACTGCGAGGTCTGCAGTTCAAAACTGGCAGAGACTCTTCCAGAGTAAGATGATCCTCTAAAGTTTTACAGTGTCAGAAACCCAAATGGGCCAGTTATGCCTTGTCCTGTAGCAGTGGTTCTCAACCTTCCTAACGTCGCAATATTTTCACACAATTCCTCATGTTTGGTGACCCTAATTATAAAATTATTTTTGTTGATACTTCATAACTGTAATTTTGCTATGGTTAGGAATCGTAATGTAAATATCTGATATGCTGGATATATTTTCATTGTTACAAATTGAACACAATGAAACCATACTGATTGATCAGTAAACATATGTAATTATATACTGTGAAATATATATTTCTAATTAAAAATAAATTAAATTTTGTCTTGAAGCATAGTGTAGCATGTTTATCAGTCTTAATATAATGACAATAAACTATATTGCTACATTTTATCACATTATGCATAAAAAGCCATCCTCAGTGTGAAGGTTAAGAAAGCTTCCTTCTCACCAGATCAGAAATTCATGGGATAGTCTTTGCAAGAGCACAATGAAACCTACATCTGTATTTAGACTTGATAACCAAAAAGCTGGAAAACCCTGTTTCACAGATATGTTGTTGGAAAAGATATGTTGTTGCAAATGGAAGAAGACACAACACAGTCTCAGACACAACAGTATACGACTGCAAACACCTGATCCAGAATTTTGTAACTGGCATTGTAGAGAAATCAGTTCTTGCTGCCTCACTGTTAGTAAGTTCAATAAATTCCTCTTGTACAGTCTCAGGAACATCTTCAACTTTGACTGTGAATGGGCATCTAGCAAGTGCAAATTGGGTGTCAGGTAGATTTGGAAAGTACGATGAATATTTCATCTGCAAACATGTGCAAGTGTTCTTTCACAGAAACCATCATTGTCATTCATTTGTCTGGTTCAATGTCATGTTACTCAAAAAAAAGCAGATAAGGCAGGCAACATGTAAATATTATTTTCATCCATTTTTTTTTTTTGGCCAACGCTAAAGTTTCATTTGGAATGATCAGATATTTTCAGCCACATCAAGGTATGTTGCTTTTGGCCCTCACAGTGATCAATTTAACTCATTCAAGGTGGCAAAGATGTCCACCAAGTAAGCTATTTTCTGTAGTCCACTTTGAAAAGTTCTTTGAACTGGGGTCTTGCTTTTTGATTTAAAAAAAGCATTTTGAGTTCATCACAAAACTCAAAATCATATTTTAAAACTTTTCCTCTCGAAATGTCTAGGTATATACCTGACTAAAAGAACCAAAAATCTATATGGGGAAAACCACAGAATACTATTGCAAGAAACCAAGAGCGACCTCAACAAATGAAAGAATATCCCATGATCATGGATTGGAAAACTCAATATAGTCAAGATGTCAGTTCTGCCAAAGGCACTATAAAAATTTAATGCAATTCCAATTCAATTACCCTCATCTCTCTTCAAAGAATTGGAAAAACTGATTACCAACTTCATATGGAGAGGGAAGAAGCCCAGAATTATCAGAGAACTCCTCAAGAAGAAGGACACAGTAGGAGGGCTTGCTTAACATGATTTTAGCACATACTATACAGCCACAATTGTCAAAACTGCATGGTATTGGTACAATGAGAGACACTCAGACCAATGGAAAAGAACTGAAAACACATAAATATAATCACCAGCATACAGACAACTGATCTTTGATAAGGGCCCAAAAATTATCCAATGGGAAGCAAATGCCCTCTTTAACAAGTGGTGTGGAAAAAAATGGATATTTACCTGCAGAAAAATGAAGCAAGACCCTTATCTCACTCCATGCACAAGAATAAACTCAAGGTGGATCACAGACCTTGAAGTTACACAGAATTGGGACCAACTTGAGAACTTTGGCACAGGGAATACCTAGGTTATCAGAAATAGGCAAGGGTACAAACACAGAGGAAACGCAAATTGACAAATTGGATATATTGAAGATGAAACACCTGTGTACATAGAAAGAATTCACCAAAAGAGTAATAAGAGAGCCCACAGACTAGGAAAATATATTTAGCAATGACAAATCAGACAAAGGCCTTATTACTAAAATATATAATACTGTGCTAGCTTCCGATAAGGAAAAAACTAATTGCCCACCGAGGAGGTGGGGAAAGGACGTGAACAGAAGTTTCACAGCGACAGAAATCTGAATGGCCAATAAACATATGAGAAGATGTTCCCGATCTTTAGCCATAAGAGAAATGCAAATTAAAACAATGAGGTACCACCTGACACCCTCAAAGATAGCCCAATTCAAAAAATAAGAAAGCAACAAGTGTTGGAAGGGCTGTGAGGAGAGAGGAACTCTTATCCACTGCTGGTGGACTTGTACGTATGTACAACCACTATGGAAATCGATCTGGAGATATCTAAAACAGATAGAAATCGAGTTACCATACGACTGAGCAGCCTCCCTACTGGGCATATAACCATAAGAGGCAAGAAACAATCCACGGCCAGACATCTGTGCTCCAGTGTTCATGTGGCACCAGTTCACAATTGCAAGGAGTTGGAAACAACCCAAATTTCCATCAAACGACGAGTGGATTACAAAGCTGTGGTATACACATATACCAGTACTACACATTACTGAAAAGCAGTGATGAACGTATGAATCACATCGCTGCATGGGAAGAACTGGAGGAAATAATATTTAGTGAAGTAAGCCAAGCACAAAAGGACAAGTACAACATGAGTCCACTAAGGTAAGCTTTAAAAAAAATTAAAAAGGGGCATAGTGAAAAATCTACTGTATACAAACATTCCTTGGGTGAGGACCAGGTAATATGGCAGGACCAGACAAATACAGGGATACATATGGAAGACAACTAAAAAGAATGTGAGGAAAGGAAAATAATAATAAAGAAATGTGTAGCGGGGATACAGGGCACTAACCCACCCAAGGGGAGGGTATTTTTTGTGTCTCCACAGGGAAAGAGGAACCAAACTTCAACCCAGTGCTCCAAGATGTGAATGCAACATGCTGGCGTGGAGTAGGTAACCAGTAGAGAGGTCTTAGGGGCCGGGCACAATCCCAGCTACTACTTGGACACCTGCCCCTCACCCCAGAATAATTTATTTCAAAGGATGTCATTGAATTTGTAGCTCCAGGAGAGGGACATATCTGATCAGATCACCCAGGAGCAGATGAAGGGGGAGGAGGAGAGAGTGGAGTACATCCTGGCCCACCAGGCCTTGAGAACTATGTTCCTGATTAGAGCAGATAGTTCACAGAGAGGTCCACATGACTGGCCCCACTATGAGACATGATGCCCCTCACTGACCCATAGCCCTACAGGGGACAACACTGGAGACACATTGTGGGAATTGCGCCCAAACGAGTCCCGCCACACCAAGGCAAAACACTAAGGGTTGCAACAGGACAGGGAACAGAGCGGCAAGGTCCCTGGGGAATACTAAAGGTGGACTTTGGGGCCAGGGCGTGGTGCCCCAACAGACTGGACTGTAAAACACACCTAAAGGCCAACACACAGTATCTGAATTAACTACAAGCGTTTCTTTCTAGTGTTTTGTTCTTTTTTTTTAGTCATTGGTTTGTTGTTGATGTTTTGTTGTATATTGTTGCTTGGCTTTCTGTGCCTTTTTTTGGTGCATGTTATTATCCCCATAGGTCTGTCTAAATAAGATAGACTGGATGAACAATCTGGAGGAGAAAAGAACGGGACCAACATTTCCAGGGGGACATGGAAGAGGGGCAGGTGGGGTGAAAGGTAGTGGTGTTAACAAACCCAGGGACAAGGGAACAACAAGTGATCCAAATCAGTTGTGAGGAGGGTGTTGGCGGCCTGGTAGGGTGTGATGAAGGGTAATGTAACCAAGAGGAATTACTGAAACCCAAATGAAGGCTGAGCATTATAGTGGGACAAGAGGAAAGTAAAAGGAAATAAAGGAAAGAGCTAGGAGCCAAAGGGCATTTATAGAGGTCTAAATAAAGACATGTACATATGTAGATATATTTATATATGAAAATGGGGAAAGAGATCTATGTGAAAAATTTATAGGTTTAGTATTAAGGTAGCAGCTGAACATTAGGCCTCCACTCAAGTACTTCCTCAATGCAAGAAAACTTTCCTCTATTAAATTGGCATTCTATGATGCTCACTTTCCCTACAAACCCTCTGAAGCAAGTAAAGAAAGCTGTGCGGCAATCAAAAGATATAGTGTCTGGGGTCTTTAAGGCTTGAAAGTAAACAAGCGGCCATCTAGCTGAGAAGCAACAAAGCCCACATGGAAGAAGCTCACCAGCCTATGCGATCACGAGGTGTCGAAGGGATCAGGTATTAGGCATCATCAGAACAAAAAATCTTATAGTGAATGAGGGGGGTGGGGGAGTGCCAATTTGTAGGCCACTGGACATTCCCTTACAGCAGGGTCTTGTGGAGGAGATGAGTCAGTCAGTGTCTGATGAAGCAACAATGAAAAATACAACTTTCCTCTACTTCCTAAATCTTCCTCCTCACCCTGTATCATAATCCCAATTCTACCTTATAAATCTGCCTGGACCAGAGGATGTACACTGGTACAGATAGGAACTTGAAACACAGGTAATTCAGGGCGAATGGTCCCTTCAGGATCAGTGGTGTGAATGGCAATACTGGGAGGGTAGACGGAGGGTGGTTTGGAGAGGGGAAACTAGCTACAAAGATCTACATGTGACTTTCTCCCTGGGGGATGGACAACAGAAAATTGGGTGAAGGGGGACATTGGACAGGGCAAGGTATGACAAAATAATAATTTATTAATTATCAAGGGTTCATGAAGGAGGGGGGAGCAGGAATGGAGGGGAAAAATGAGCTGATGCCAGGGGCTTAAGTGGAGAGCAAATGTTTTGAGAATAATGAGAGCAATGAATGTCCAGATGTGCTTTACACAATTGATGTATGTATGGATTGTGATAAGAGTTCTAGGAGCCTGTAATAAAATGATTATATATATAAAAAAAAACTTTCCTCTCAACCATCTCACTTCAGTGTGAAATAGCAGAGCATTTTTGGGTGCATCCAATTCGTTGTGCAGTTGCAAAAAGGCCAACTGTTTAAAGTGCTCACTTTTACAAAATTGACAGAACTTATGACACTTTTCATTACTTCTTGTAATATTTGCCGATGAATCATACAGTGGATTCTGTTGACTTTCGGTGACTCATTCAGTACCAAACGTTGAAATTCAGGTTGACATCCTTGCATAGCTGGAGCACCATCTGAAAAAACACTACAAACCTTTTCCCAAGAGACATTATGCTCACTCAGAAATGAACCAGCTATGTCAAATACATCACCTGCAGTAATTGTTGCTTCAAGAGATTTGCAAAAAAAAGAAACTCACTTTTAAAGTTGCCATCATTAATATACCTCATGCAAACCAGTAAATCGGAACAGTTTGAAATGTGTGTAGATTCATCAAGCTGGATACTAAATATTGGAAGTGGAGCAGATTTAATTTCCTGGATGACTTGATCAAGAACATCAGCAGACACGTCATCTATTCTTCTGCAGACATTATCATTAGATAAGGAAATTGCACTCAATTTCATAACAAATTTGTCTTCAATCCTAACTCAAACAATGTCTTAGGCCGCTGGCAACAGTAAATTCTCAGCAATGGTGTGAGGTTTCATAGCTCTGGGGAGTCTGAGTGGCACCAAATATGAAGCTTCAATGGCTGCTACATTTTGTTTGTGGAACTTGCTACCAGTGTCAAGACTGGATTTCTTGAGTCCATCAGCTTTGCTTCTAAAATAGTTGTTATCCTTGTTGGCAAAGCTCAGGTGCTAGCTATCAAAATGGAGTTTTAGTTTGTTCTGCTAGAAAGAGTTGGCTGATAGAATTTCACAACAAATGACACATTGTGGTGCATGCTGTAATTATTGAGGTAAAACCATATTGTAAAAAAAATCGCACAATATTTTTATTTCTTAACGTTCTTCTCTACATGATCCATTGTGATGGCATGGTTTGCTAATGAAAATAGTACATAACAATCACTTTAATAACATAGAAGATGATACACAGCACAATTCCGTCAATACAGTTCATTATAATTTCCTATGATTTACCATCTGTGTTTTTTTTTTTTTTTAACATACCTGTTACTCTCACAAGGGGGCAGGATTCACATCAAACACAGCTGAATATAAAAAAGACTGATCAGCATCCGGATTAAGTTCCCATGATTCAGATATTTACATATATTTGTGGTAGTTGATTTCACAGTACTTGATTTTACATTTACCCGATAATTATAATTCATGAAGTGTCATTTTACTTCCAATACTGCTGCTTTCAACAAAGTAGCTGCTTTTAAAGACTAACTACTTTCAACACAGCAGCTACTCTCTATACATGTTTCACTGGTCAGCAAAAGCACATTATGGCACCACCCCTGTCACATACACTTGCATTTCTATGGGATATATGTGATTGAGCTGGTAAGGACATGTCATCATGCAAGTTACTCACACGTGGGTGTATCTTCATGTTGGAGGACCCGCCCAGAGACGGATAGAGGAGTGATTTCTTGGTTACTAAGACCATCAGAAATATGTGTTTTCTGATGGTCTTAGGCAATCCCTGCAAAAGTTTGTGTTAGTCTGGATACTTTAGAGAAACAAATCCAAAGAAACTCATGTATAAGAGAGAGTTTTATATAAAGGTTAAGTGCACATCAAGAAAATATCCCAACCCAGTGCTACCCAAGCCCACAAGTCTAAGATTAACCCTTAAATCTGACACCAATCCACAAAGTCCTCCTCCATCTCACAAAATACACACAATGACACCGACTGCAGGAGGAAAGCCAAATCAGAGAACATGTAAGCATCTCTGTGCTGGAAGGGGTCTCCACACGGTTGCTCCAGCACCCAGGGCTGTATTGGGTTAGGTCCATGCAGCTTCTCCTTGGGGATGTCTTGCAGGAAGTGAGCCTTGCCAGCTAAAGCAGAGAACTGGCCAAGGCAGCTGCACACTGATCCAACCATCACAAAGCAAGAGACCTGAGAACTAGAAAGGTGAGGCTCACTGAGCCATTTATCCTTCAGCCCTTCAATTAACCCCACATGTGTTTATTTGCCAGGTCGGCACAATAACCTACCTTAAGAGTCATTCGACCCCCAAAGGGGTCTCGACCCCCCAAGCTGAGAACCACTGCCCTATACGGTTTCTATCAATCTTAAGTGACTGGACAGCAGTGAGTTGGATGTTTAGGGTCCAGCCTCTATCGCTGTACCTGAGATAGACCCAAGGGAACAAGGACAATGTGTTCAAGAGGATCATCACCACACTCTCATGTCTGAATCCCTAAGGCACTCTCCTCTGGAAACAGCTCCCAGAATAGGCTCACTGTGAATTGATTTTTCTAAATGTAAATCATCCAGTTTTTAGGGAAGAGGCTGAAAAGGATTTATTTCTATATAAAGCCAATGGTCACAAAACATAATATGTGTTATAAAGGAAAGGCAGATGAACCACTCAAGAGAGATTTTAAAAGTTTCCCCTTGCAAATTAATGGATTGAAACCTGAGGACACAGTCTTGAATGACCCAGCAAACTATACTGATGACAAGTAATTGTGAACTCCAATGAGGCTAACCCTACTCTCTACCCCTGGTCTCTCCAGCTTTCTACCTGACCACTTTTTAGCACTTATTTCATGTATTGTATTTGTTTTCCTCTTTTCAGAACTTTTTGCCTTACTCTACTATTTCCTTTCTAAAGCTTTACAGCCTTCTTCTTCTTCTTCTTCTTCTTCTTCTTCTTCTTCTTCTTCTTCTTCTTCTTCTTCTTCTTCTTCTTTTCTTTACTACTACTACTACTACTACTACTACTACTACTTCTGCTTCATCTTCTTTTTCTTTTACATTAAGAGACCATAGAGTGGTTCCTACTGGAATTCCCACTAAATCTGTTGTGAAAATCCAAATTTTGTTTGAATAAGGTAAACTAAAAAAAACAGTAGACCATTCTATTTGTGCTCCCACCTGCACCTGCTCCTGGATCCTGAACCTGTGCTATTTGGGCCTGACATCCATTGCCCCGAATTCCCTTCAGTCCAACCCCACCCCTGTGCTGCAGGGTGGTTCGTGTGGGAACTCACATTGAACTGCCTCACTGTGTCTTCTTGCACAGTCATACACAGCCAGGCCTTCTGTGGTCACAGAACTCAGGTGCAGGGAGAACTGGTTCTTGGATGTGTCTGGGTTGATGACTAGATGATCTCTGAGAGATGGTGTGTATTCGCTAAACCACTCTGACCTGTAGAAACTCCTCTCCATGCACTCACGGCTTCTCCCAGGGCTGCCTGATCTGCTCCCAAATAGCGCTGTTTCTGGAGCCTGAGTCCCCAGTGATGGTGCAAGTGAGAGTGAGGGTCTGTGATGGCCTCACCACCTCAGCGCCTGAATCTTGAAGCTTCACTTTGGACAGGACACCAGGAGTCTTACAAAACAAGCATTAAATATCCTATCTGTCATTGAAACTGTTATGACCTACTGCATCTCCCTGCCACTGACATGATTAAAGACCCAGTACCATCAAAATGAGGAAGAGAATGGAGGCAGACATTTCTTATCAAAGTCTCCCTGGTTCAGCAGACTCTGGACTTCTGCTGGTTCCACAGGGAAATCTTGAGGGGGGTAGGTTTTTAAATAATAAATCACTCCAGGCTTTTGCTTATGAGTGTTACTGGCTGTTATCAGGGCGTCAGAGAATGACTATTAACTGTGTGCTAATTGACAGGGCTCACAGCTCCACACGGAAGCTTCCCAGAGCTGGTTCTTGAAGCAAGTTGTATGGCAGTCATATGTAAGCAATGACAGTGAGGTGGCCCACAGGCATACACTGAATTTGTACCCTCCCCAGATCCCAATATTTGCAATCATAAAATTATCAGAGTTCTAATGTACCTTATATTGTTTGATTTGAGCACATGTATCTACTAGTGTGTGCATTAATTTATTCATTGTGAGTTCTGAGAGCTATGAACACGTCAGACATTCTTCTGCACTGAGGGAATATCAATAAACCAAGCAACTGAGCTAGGAAACGAATGATCTCTTCCTCAAAAACTAAACCCGTTCCAAGTGCACCTATCTTGATTCATGGGAACCTTATAAGACTGATTAAAGCTGCTCATGAGAACTTCTCTGACTGTAAATAGGTACAGGAAAAGACAGACTCATCTTACTCGGAAAAAATAGCTCGCTGGTTTGTGGTGAGTATCCCAATACTTACCCCACTGTGTCACGGCATCTCTTTATATTGCTATGCCAAGAAGCCCATATTAAAGGGCTTTATAAATGTCACACTGATAAGCCAAATGGTGATATTTTCAATATTATAATATGAATATGAGCCCTGAATTATGAATAAGGGGGTCCATAAGCAAATTTATGGCCATTCACTTGCCTTTTGGAAAAGAATGTTGAAAATACCATGGACTGGGCTGTCAATATAACAAACATATCTGTTGCCAGGGAAATACAGCCTGGGAGTGCCTTAGAAAGGATGGTGAGACTTTGTTCCATGTACTTGAACATGCTGTCATGACACCAGTCCATTGAGAAAGACATCATCCATGATAAACCAGGGTATCAGTGAAGAAGGAGATGGTTTGACACAGTGGCTGTAACAATGGGCTCAAAAATATTTATTGTGATTGTGGTACTGAACTACGCATGATTCAGTTCTGTTTTGCATTGAATTACTGAGATTTGAAATGGACTCTGTGGCACCTAACACCATCAAAAGAAAATGAAAAAACACAATATTCTTCCAAGGTTGAATTACAGTGCTGGGGGAAAGGATATATGTTTTATTTTCCTTAGCAAAAAAGGAAATATGTAAGAGAATACATTCTTTATAATTGTTCTTATGTTGAATTTCACTTTGCCTTGGTTAATTTTTGGTAGCAAAAGTCTTGTCTACATATTTATATATTTATATAACATTAAGCATCCAAGGTTGTTTGGGTGCAGGAACATAAAGACTAGTCGTGACACTACATGAAAGAGAAGAACTGTCTGAAAGGATTTTCTTTTCTATAATACTGGTGGGATAACGTTATGATATCTTTAACCACTGAGTTTCCATGTGGTTTTGAACTGCCAACCTTTTGGCTAGAAGTTGAGCATTTAATCTTGCCCATATAGTTTTGTGGTCCAGGTTCGACTATGTATAATTTACATGCATCTACTTTTACTTCCTATTGGTGAATATTTTTGTGCATGTTGACTGGTCTTAAGACATTATGTTGAGTTCTTCTAGGTCAATACTATTACTATTATTTGTTCCTTGATAGAAACCGTCCTAGATTACTCCGGTCTGAACTCAGATCACGTAGGACTTTAATCGTTGAACAAACGAACCTTTGATAGCTGTTGCACCATCAGGATGGCCTGATCCAACATCGAAATCGTAAACCCTATTGTCAATATGAACTCTTTAATAGGATTGCGCTGTTATCCCTAGGGTAACTTGGTCCATTGATCAATTATTGGGTCAATAGAAGATTAAAATTGCGACTTGTAAATCTAGATATAATATCTTTCGGAGGTTTTTTTGTTCTCCGAGGTCACCCCAACCAAAATATTTATTTACATAAATTGAGTGTTTTCTGTTGATTAATAATAATTTATTTATTTATTTTAACAATTTATTGGGGCTGATACAATTATTTTCACAGTTCATACATATACATACATCAATTGTATAAAGCACATCTGTACAGTCTTTGCCCTAATCATTTTTTTTCTCTTTTCTTCTTTTACATTTTATTAGGGACTCAAACAACTCTTACCACAATCCATACATATACATACATCAATTGTATAAAGCACATCCATATATTCCCTGCCCCAATCATTCTCAAGGCATTTGCTCTCCATTTAAGCCCCTTGCATCAGGTCCTCTTTTTTTTTCCCCCCTCCCTCCCCTTTCCCCCCTCCCTCATATGCCCTTGGTAATTTATACCTCGTTATTTTGTCATATCTTGCCCTATCCGGGGTCTCCCTTCCCCCCTTCTCTGCTGTCCCTCTCCCAGGGAAGAGGTCACATGTGGCTCCTTGTAATCAGTTCCCCCTTTCCAACCCACTCACCCTCCACTCTCCCAGCATCATCCCTCACGCCCTTGGTCCTGAAGGTATCATCCACCCTGGATTCCCTGTACCTCCAACCCTCATATGTACCAGTGTACAGCCTCTGTCCTATCCAGCCCTGCAAGGTAGAATTCGGATCATGGTAGTTGGGGGGAGGAAGCATACAGGATCTGGGGGAAAGCTGTGTTCTTCATCGATACTACCTCACACCCTAATTAACCCATCTCCTCTCCTAAGCCCCTCTATGAGGGGATCTCCATTGGCCGACACTTGGGCCTTGGGTCTCCACTCTGCACTTCCCCCTTCATTTAATATAATATATATATACACATACATATATACATATACACATATATACACATACATACACACACTTATATCTTTTTTTTTTTGCATGATGCCTTATATCTGGTCCCTTGGGCACCTCGTGATCGCACTGGCCGGTGTGTTTCTTCCATGTGGGCTTATTTGCTTCTGAGTGAGATGGCCGCTTGTTCACCTTCAAGACTTCAAGACCCCAGACACTATCTCTTTTGATAGCTGGGCACCATCAGCTTTCTTCACCACATTTGCTTGTGCACCCATTTGTCTTCAGCGATCCTATCATGGAGGTGTGCAGTCAATGATATGATTTTTTGTTCTTTGATGCCTGGTAACTGATCCCTTTGGGACCACTCGATCACAGAGGCTGGTGTGTTCTTCCATGTGGACTTTGTTGCTTCTGAGCTAGATGGCCGCTTGTTTATCTTCAAGCCTTTAAGACCCCAGTCACTATCTCTTTTGATAGCCGGGCACCATCAGCTTTCTTCACCACATTTATTTGTTCACCCACTTTGGCTCCAGCCATTGTGTCGGGAGAGTGAGCATCATAGAGTTCCAATTTAGTAAAAGAAGGTATTCTTGCATAGAGGGAGTGTTTGAGTAGAGGCCCAAGGTCCTTCCGCCACCTTAATACTTGACCTATAAATATAGACACAACGATCTATTTCCCCAACCTCCTATATATATTTGCATGTACATGTCTTTGTCTAGACCTCCATGAATGCCCTTTGACTCCTAGCTCTTTCCTCCATCTCCCTTGATCTTCCTCCTGCCCTACTACCATGCTTCATCGCCACCTGGGCTAGAGTATACCTCTTCTCTAAGCAACCTTACCCTTGATCATTTCCCACCAGGCCTGCCACTCCCCCTTCTCTACCATTTGGGGTCCCATGTTTTTCCCTTGTCCCTGGGTTTGTTAACACCACTTCCTTACCCCCCCCTACCCCCCCACCCCAAGTCCCCCCGGAACTGTCGGTCCCGTTGTTTTTCATCCAGATAGTTCATCCAGCCTGTCCTATTCAGACAGACCTGTGGAGTCACTAACATGCACGGAAACTAGACAGAGGAACACAAAGCAACAGTATACAACCAGACAACAAAACAACCAAAACAAACCACTGAAAAAGAACAGAACAAAACAGTTCACAAGAGAAAAGCTTGTAGTTAGTTCAGGGATCTTTGCTGGCCCTTAGGAGCGTTTTCCAGTCCAGTCTGTTGGGGCACCACGCCCTGGCCCCAAAGTCCACATTCAGCATTCCCTGGGGACCTTGCCACTCCATTCCCTTGCTGTTCCGCTGCACTCCCCCAGTGATTTGCCTCGGTGTGGTGGGATCAGGTCAGGTGCAATTCCCACACTGTGTCTCCGGTGCTGTCCCCTGTATCGCCCTTAGTCACTGAGGGGCATCATGTCTCATAGTAGGGCCAGCCATGTTGTTCTCTCTGTGGACTGGCTGCTCTACTCAGGAACATCATCATCACGGCCTGGTGGGCCAGGCTGTGCTCCACTCTCTCCTCCTGCCCCTTCATCTGCTCCCGTGTGCTCTGATCAAATATGTCCATCTCCCATAGCTGCAGAGTCAATGTCGTCCTTTGGAACAAATTCTTTTCGGGGGAGTGCAGGAATCCACTTAATTTATGGTGCTGGGGCCAGCCTCCCAGACCTCTCCACCGGTTCCCTCCTCCACGCCGGGATATTGCATTCACACCTTGCGACACTGGGTTGAAGTCTGGTCCCACTTTCCCTGTGGAGATATAAACCATACCCTCCCCTTGGGTGGATTAATGCCCCATTTCTGTCATGCTGATTGTACTTACCTCAGGGGACTCATGTTGTACCTGTCCCTTTGGGTCTGGCTTACCTCGCTTAACATAATTCCTTCTAGCTCTTCCCATGAAATAACGTGTTTCATGTGCTCATCGGTGCTTTTTAGTGCTGCATAATACTCCATTGTGTGTATGTGCCAAAGTTTGCTAATCCACTCGTCTATCGATGGAAACTTAGGCTGTTTCCAAGTCTTTGCTATTGTGAATTGTGCCGCAATAAACATTGGAGCGCGTATGACTGGTCGTGTTTTATTTGCTGCTTCAACCGGGTATATGCCCAGTAGAGGGATGGCTGGGTCGTAAGGTAGATCAATTTCCATTTTCTTTAGGTATCGCCAGATTACTTTCCACAGTGTCTGTACAAATCTGCACGACCACCAGCAGTGGAGGAGGGTTCCTATTTCACCACAGCCCCTCCAACACTTGTTGCTCTCTGATTTACTGATCTGGGCTAGCCTCAGGGGTGTTAGGTGGTATCTCATGGTTGTTTTGATTTGCATTTCTCTTATGGCAAGGGACTTCGAGCACTTTCTCATATATTTATTGGCCATATTGATCTCCTCTCTAGTGAAAGTTCTTCTCATTTCTTTTGCCCACTTCCTTAGGGGGTTAACTGTTTTCCTCTTTTTGCAGGTCATGATGGTGTTGTAGATTTTAGTAATGAGCCCTTTGTCTGACGTGTCATTACTAAAAATCTTCTCCCAGTCTGTGGGTTGCCTTGTCACCCTCTTGGCAAAGTCTTTCGAGGTGCACAGGTGTTTTATTCTTATTAGATCCCATTTGTCGATTTCCAGATCACCTGTGTGTGTCCCCTTCCCTGTTGCAGTGAGCCTATGTGCTCCCTGGGCCAGTGCTCTGAGATTAGTCCCGATTCCCTCCTTAATGATCCTGATGATTTGGGGTTTGACTTCTAGATCTGTGATCCACCTTGAGTGTATTCTTGTGCATGGGGTGAGGTAGACGTCTTGTTTCAACTTTCTACATGTGGATATCCATTGTTTCCAGCACCACTTATTAAAGAGGGCATCTGCTTCCCACTTGACGTTTTTGGGACCCTTGTCGAAGATCAGTTGTCTATATGCTGATGATTTTACTCCTGGGCTTTCTATTCTTTTCCACTGGTCTGAGTGTCTATCATTGTGCCAGTACCATGCTGTTTTGACCACTGTAGCTGTGTAGTAGGCATTAAAATCAGGCAGGGCGAGTCCTCCAATTGTGTCCTTCTTCTTGAGGAGTTCTCTGCTACTTCTGGGTTTCTTCCCTCTCCATATGAAGTTGGTGGTCAGTTTTTCCAATTCTTTGAAGAAGGTTGATGGTAATTGGATTGGTATAGCATTGAACTTGTAGAGTGCTTTAGGAAGAACTGTCATCTTTACTATGTTCAGCCTACCTAACCATGAGCAGGGGAGCTTCATCCATTTGTGAAGGTCACTTTTGGTTTCCTGTAATAGGGTTTTATAATTATGCTTATAAAGGTCTTTAGTATTTTTTGTTAAGTATATTCCTAGGTATTTCAGTTTGTTCTTGGCTACTGTGAAGGGTACTTCCCTCTTAATCGCCTCTTCCATGGCCCTGTCCGATGTGTATAGAAACCCTACCGACTTCTGTTTATTGATCTTGTATCCTGCTACTCTTCCGTATTCCTCTATTGCTGTAAGTATTCCAACTGTGGAGTTTTGGGGGTCTTCAATGTATAGGATCATGTCATCTGCAAATAACGATAGTTTCACCTCCTCCTCTCCCAACTGGATCCCTTTGATGTCCTTCCGCTGTCTTATGTTGTTAGCCAGAACCTCCAAAACGATATTGAATAGAAGAGGGGACAGGGGGCATCCTTGTCTTGTACCCTTTTTCAGTGGTATTGTTCTTGTCTTTTCTCCATTGACTATGATGTTGGCTGTTGGTCTTTCATAGATAGCTTGTATGAGCTTGAGGAACTTACCTTCCAATCCTATCTTCATGAGTGTTTTGATTAGGAATGGATGCTGGATGTTGTCAAATGCTTTTTCTGCATCTATGGATATTATCATATGGTTTTTATCCTTTTTCTTCTCGATGTGGTGTATGATATTGATGGATTTTCGGATGTTAAACCATCCCTGCATCGCTGGGATGAATCCTACTTGGTCGTGGTGAATGATATGTTTGATGTTCCTTTGTATTCTATTGGCCAATATTTTGTTAAGGATTTTTGCATCTATGTTCATTAGAGATATTGGTCTATAATTCTCTACACCTGTGGGGTCTTTTCCCTGTTTGGGTATCAAAGTAATGCTGGCTTCGTAAAATGAGTTTGGGAGCTTGCCGTTCTTTTCTATGTTATGGAATACTTTGTGGAGGATCGGTGTCAGCTCTTCCCTGAATGTTTGGTAAAATTCTGCTGTGTAGCCATCTGGCCCTGGGGCCTTTTTCCTTGGTAGGTTTTTGATGACACTCTCTATTTCTTCCTTCGCTATGGGTTTGTTGAGGTTCTTGATCTCTGTCTTCAGATAATCTAGGGATAGATTGTTTTTCTAAATATTTATCCATGTCTTCCAGGTTTCTGAATTCATTAGAATACAAACCTTCATAGTACTTTGTGATTATCCTTTTTATCTCATTGGGGTCTGTTGTTATTGCCCCCGATTCATCCCTCATCCTGGCTATTGATGATTGTTCCTTTCTATCTTTGGTAAGCTTTGCCAGGGGAGTGTCAATTTTATTAATTCGTTCATAAAACCAGCTTCTAGTTGCGTTAATCCTTTGCATTGTTCTTTTGTCTTCCCACTGGTTTAACTTCGCCCTGATTTTTATTATTTCTTTTCTCTTGCTATTGGAGGGGTAGTTCTGTTGACTCTGTTCTAGTTGTTGGAGGTTTTGTGTTAACATATCTGTCATATGCCTTTCTTCTTTTTTCATGTATGCATTCAGTGATATCAAGCTACCTCTGATAACTGCCTTTGCAGTGTCCCATAAGTTTTGATATGTTGTATGCTCGTTCTCATTAGTTTCTAGAAATTTCCTGATATCCTCTCTGATCTGGACCTTAACCCATTCATGTCGCAGGAGATCGTTGTTTATTCTCCAATTGGTGGCCCTTGCTTTTCTGGGTGCCCTCCTATTAATCTCCAGCTTTATGGCATGGTGGTCTGAGAAAGACATCTGGATAATATCTATGTGTTTGAATTTACTCAGGCTGGCCTTGTGCCCCAGCATGTGATCTATTCTTGAGAAAGATCCGTGTGGATTGGAGAAGAATGTGAAACCTTTTGCTTTTGGATGAAAGGCTCTATAGATGTCTATCAGGCCCTGTTGCCTAATTACATTGTTTAGCTCTCTGGCCTCTTTGCTGAGCTTCTTTCCCTGTGACCTGTCTTTCTCTGATAGTGGAGTGTTGAAGTCCCCCACTATTATTGTTGTTTCCGTGATTTCTTCTGTCATTTTTTTAATAGTTTGTTTGACGAAATTTGCCGCACCATTATTAGGTGCGTAAATATTCAGTATGCTTATTGCTTCCTGGTTTACTGAGCCTTTGAGCATTATGTAATGTCCCTCTTTGTCTCTTTTTATGTTTTGGATCTTGAGATCCATTTTGTCGGCGATTAAGATAGCTACTCCTGCCTTCTTGGAGTTACCATTTGCTTGGTAAACTTTCTGCCAGCCCTTTATTCTCAGCATATGCTTGTCTGCTTGCTTAAGGTGTGTCTCTTGCAGGCAGCAGATTGATGGGTTATGTTTTCTAATCCAATCCTCCAGCCTCTTTCTTTTAACATATGAATTGAGCCCATTTGTATTCAAAGTGATTATTACAATCTCTGGCTTCATGGTTGCCATATTCTGTTTTGTGTTTTGGGTCTTTGCCTATCTTCCTTCATATCAGTGTACTGCGTTTGAGTGGAGGGTTTCTATCCTGTCCTCTTTTCCATCTGAGACCGTGTTGTCCTGGTACGTGTTGCAGGCATGTTGGCTTCTAGATGGAGATGGGCTATATGGTGGTCTCCTGGTGGTTCTAGTTGGAGCTTGATCTTCTGGCCATAGTGAGTCAGCCAGTATGTTCTGCAGGGTCGGGTGACTTGCAGTATATTTTTTGAGTTCTTCCTTGTCCTGGAAGACCCTTATCTTACCCTCTATCTTAATGGATAACTTGGCAGGGTATAGGATTCTGGGGAGGCATTTTTATCTTTCAGTTTTTGGAAGATGTTGCTCCATTCTCTCCTCCTCTTCATGGTTTCTTTGATAAGTCTGAGCATAATCTTACCTGCGCTCCTTTGTATGTGACTGTCTTCCTTTCTCTTGATGCTCGTAGAATTTTCTCTTTTTCCTCTAAGTTGGATAATTTTACAATTATATGTCTTGGCGTGTTCTTCTTGGTGTTTAGCTTAGCCGGCGTCCTCTCTGCTTCCTGTATGAGAGTCGGATTCTCCTTTGTTAGGTTGGGGAAATTTTCTTCCAGGAATTCCTTTGCTATCTTGGCGGTCGATTTGTGTGTTATGTTGTGTTCCGGTAGACCGATTATTCGAATATTATTCCTCTTCATAGCATCTGTCATTGATCTCAGGCTGTCTTCTGTTTCTTTAATTTTCCTATCTGATTGTTTTTCTCGCTTGCTTCGTTTGGTTTGAGCGTCCTCGAGTTCACTGATACGGTTCTCAGTCTCCTCAAGCCTAGATATAGCTTCTGTGACCTTTTGTGTGGCCTCTGCTACCTCCTCTGTTAGTTTCTGCAGTTCCTTTTGGTGGATAGTATTCATCCCCTCTATTGTGGACTTCATCCCCTCTATTGTGCATTTCATCCCTTCTATCGTTGCATCCTTATTTTGGTTTGCTTCTCTTAGCTCCTGTATTACTGCAAGCAGAGTTCTGAAGATTTCCTTTTGTGGCTGATCTATATCTGTTTCTTCTATGAGTGACGTTAGGTCTGTTAAAGTGCCTCATTTCTCTGATTTTTTTGTTGGGAGTGATGTGGTCTGTTGATTTTTCCTTGATCCTTTAATAGGCCCCATGCTTCTGGGAGACAGGAGTAACCTTATTGTGTGGAGGCTCAGGCCACTGTGCCGTCTCCTGGGGTGGCTGGGGCGGGCTGCGGCAGGCTTAGGGCTGGCACTGGGGACCCAACAGGGCCCCAGGTGGTGAGAGCTGGCTGGAGCTCACTGACGGCTCCTCAGGGACTGCAAAGCCGAGACCCAGGCTCCACTGCAGGTGGGATGTTTGATCTGCCCGGGCTGTGAGCGGGCGCGGGGAGGCCCCTTGGATAGCTGCGCAGGCAGCTGCGGGACACTGCAGGGAACAATGGTGTTCGCTCTCCGCCCTTTTGGCGCGAAACCGCAGGGGGTAATGGCGCCGGCAAAGGAGGCTTGGCGCGAAACCGCAGGGGGCAATGGCGCCCTTCCTCCGCTCAGGCTCAGAGTCGCGGCCACCGGGGTCCCCACAGCACCCTGGGGAGGGCACCTACTCTTGTGCCTTGCGCAGGGAGGGGCCCTTGGTGGGCAGACTCTGCAGCCCGGGGCGAGGCGCTCCGCGGAAGCTCAGGGTCCGGGACAGGCGCGGGTTGGGCTATGGCTCCTGTTGGCGGGAAGTGCTCAGCGCAGGGTCCCCGCCAGGAGTGGAGCTGGCGCTAGGCTGCCAGGGGCTGGCGGGGGCGGGCGGGGGTGGGAGGCCGGCGCACGGAGGGCAGGTGGAGAGGTCCGCGGCAGCGGTGCGGGTGGATGGTCCCCCGTGGGGGTCGCCAGACAACCCGCGGGTCTGCTCCCCTGAGCTTGGATGAATGGAGGGAGGGACGTGGGCCCGAGGGCAGATCGCTGCCCTGCGGGGAGAGGGGAACTGCGGGAGAGGAAAGCTTCTCTCCCAGTGGGGATCCGCGAGTGGGGAGTGGGCCGCTGGAGTAGGGGAGCGTGACCTGCTGCGCCTGTCTAGGCAGGGCAGGCAAGCGGCTCTGGGCTGGCGTCCGGTTTGGGGATGGAGCCTAGGCCGGTCGCCAGTGAGCTCACGGCAGCTTAGTGGCCAGAGATGTCCCACTAGTCCGGTCCTCTTTCACCTAGACCCCTGCTCAGGACAAATACGTGGGGTAGGACTGGGGTGCTGTCCCAGGGGGATATTTCACTCACCAGACTCTTACTATTCAGCTGCCTGGTCGCCAATCCCGCTTTGTTTGGAGGAGCTCTCAGAGTATGCCGGTGTCCCTGTCGGCCATCTTCCCCAGCCTCCCAACAGTTTTAATATAACAATAGTGAACTACATTGCTACATTTTGCGACAGTGTGCGTAAAAAGCCAGAAGGTTGAGATAGTTTCTTTCTCACTAGATCAGAAATTCTCCAGACAGTCTTTGCAAGAGCACAAGATCATCTTCCACAACAAATCTACTTCTTTATTTAGACTTGATAACAAACAAGCTGGAAAACCCTCTTTCACAAAGATAAGTTGTTGGAAATGGAAGAAAAAGGTGCAACACGGTCTCAGACAGAACAGGACCTGACTGCAAACACTTGATCCAGAATTTTGTAACTGGCATTGTAGAGAAATCAGTTCTCGCTGCATCGCTGTTAGTTCAATAAACGTCTCTTGTGCTATCTCAGGAACATCTTCAACTTTGACTGTAAATGGGCTTCTGGCAAGTGCAAATGGGGTGTCGGGTAGATTTGGAAAGTACGATGAAATTTCATCTGCAAGCATATGCAAGTGTTCTTTCACAGAAATTGTAATCCTTTTGTCTGGTTCAGTGTCATGTTCTTCAAAGAAAACAGATAGGGTAGGCATGTAAATTTTATTTTCTTTTTATTATTTTTTTGGTAAATTTTATTTTCATCCAATTTTTTCCCCCAAAGCTGATGTTTCCTTTGGAATGATCAGATATTTTCAGACAAATCAAGGCATGTTGCATTTTGTCCTTGCAGTAATAAATTGTAACTCATTCAAGATGGCAAAGATGGCAATCAAACTATTTTCTGTATCTCACTTTTATCGCTGCAAAATGCTTTGAACTGCGGTCATGTTTTCTGATAAAAAACGTTTTGAGTTCATCACCATGCTCAAAAACACCTTTTAAAACTTTTCCTCTGGACAACCGTCTCACTTCAGTTGCGAAAGCAGTAGACTGTTTAAAGTGCTCGCCTTTACAAAATTGACAGAATTTATGATGCTTCTCATTACTTCTTGTAACTCTTTTGGCCGTGTATTTGTTGCTAATATTTTCTGATGAGTTATACAGTGAGTTCCGGTGACTTTCGGTGACTCAGTACCAAACGTTGAAATTCAGATTGACATCCTAGCATAGTGGAGCATCATCTGCAAACACCACAAACCTTTTCCCAAGAGATCTTATGCTCTTTCAGAATGAACCAACTATCAAATACATCACGTGTAGTAGTTGCCATTTTAAGAGGTTTGCAAAAAAAGAAACTCATATTTAAAGTCGCCATCATTAATATGCCTCAGGTAAACAGTAACTGTGAACAGTTTGCAACGTCTGTAGATTCATCACGCTGGATGCTAAATATTGGAAGTGGAGCAGATTTACTTTCCTGGATTATCTGATCAAGAATATCAGCAGCCTTGTCTGCTATTCTTCTGCAGGCAGTGTCATTTGATAAGAAAATTGCGCTCAATTTTGTAACAAATTCATCTCTGATCATAACTCGAACAATTTACTGGCCCCTGGCAACAGTGAATCCTCAGCAATGGTGTAGGGTTTCATAGCGCTGGTGATTCTGAGTGCCACCAAATATGAAACTTCAATGACTGCTACGTTTTGTTTGTGGTACTTGCCACCAGTGTCAAGTCTGGCTTTCTTGAGTTTATCATCAGCTTTGCTTTTAAAATAGTTGGTATCCTTGCCAGCAAAGCTCGGATATTTGCTATCAAAATGGCATATTAGTTTGTTCAGCTTCATAGATTCAACTAATAGAACTTCACAACAAGTAAGACATTGTAGTTTCTCAGTTCCTGCTGTCATTGAAGTAAAACCATACCATAAAAAATCCTCACTATCTTTTCTTAACGTTCTTCTACATGATCCATTGTCATGGGATGGTTGGCTAATGAAAATAATATATAACCATAGCTTTAATAATACAAAAGATGGCTCTCCCTCCTCCACCACTGCCACCTCCTCCTGCTGTTCCTGCAGCTGCCTGTGTGCTCGTTTGGTGCGGACCTGGTACCTCTTTTGAGAAGACTTCAGCATTCACCCTGGCCAACAAAAAACTCAAGGGAGGAGTCAAGACTGAGAACAATGATCAGATTAACTTGAAGGTGGTAGGGCAGGATGGTTCTGTGGTGCAGTTTAAGATTCAGAGGCACACCCACTTAGTAAGCTAATGGAAGCCTATTGTGAACAGGGTTTGTCAATGAGTCAGATCTGATTTGATTCGACAGACAGCCAATCAATGAAACAGACACACCTGCACAGTTGGAAATGGAGGATGAAGATACAATTGATGTGTTCCAGCAGCAGACAGGAGGCATCTTCTAAGGGAGCCTGCTCCTTTCCTCCAGAACTCTCTTCCAGCCGACCAAGAATCCATACTCGATTAGAAAACCACAGTTTGATTCCACCACCTCCTGACAACTACAGTATAGTTTTCTCTTTATTTCATTTCCCCTTCCTCATTCCTTTATTGTACACAAAGTAACTGGTGCATGTACACAAGCATATTAAATTTTTCCCTTTGTTTATTTATTCGTTTACTAAATCACCAATGGTATGTTTTGATCAACATCAGGTGGAGATGGGATGGGGAAAACACTGGTTCTGTGAAAGCTCCCCTTCTCCATCAGTGGCTTGCTCATTCAGCTTCTCTCTTTGTATTTCAGTAGGTTATTTTGCTCTCACTGTTTAACAAAAACCCCAAAAATGACATGAAAAAAATCCTTGCATGCCTTGTTCGATTGAAGAATTTTTATGTTTTTCATTTATCATTGTAAAACCAAGGACAGTTTTATAACATTTTTGTATGTAGCTATTACATGTAGGGCAATCTGTCTTTAAGTAGGCGTAAATTACTCTCAATGAAGCCTAGATAGTTTTCCCTTCAAGTCAAGCGTCTTGTTTAAATTTCTTATTTAAAAAAAATAGTACTAAAGATGATACATAGCACAATTTAGTCAATACAGTTTATTAAAATTTCCTATGATTTAACATTCTCTATGTTGTGTTTTTACATACCTGTTACTATCACAAGGAGCAGTATTCACATCAACCACAGCTGAATATAAAAAGACCAATCAGCATCCAGATAAAGTTCCCATGGTACAGATATCGATTTTTTTGCAGTAGTTTATGATTTTACCCAGAAATAATAATTCATGAAGTGTCATTTACCTCCAATACTGCTGCTTTTAACACTGTCGCTGCTTTTAACACAGTAGCTGCTTTTAACACAGCAGCTGCTCTCTACACATGTGTGACTTGTCCACATAAACACATTGTGGTGCCAACCCTGTCACATCCACCTTTATTTGTACAAGTTGAATGTGATGGGGTTGTCTGATTATGTCATTACGCTGCGTACTCGTATGTGGGCAGACCCTCCTGGAGATGGATAGAGGAGCAGTGACTTGGTTCCTAAGACCATTGGAAAAACATGTTTTCCAATGGTCTTAAGTGACTCCTGTGAAAGGGTCCTTTGACCCCAAAAGAGGTCGTAACCCACAGGTTGAGAACTGCTGTATTAACAGGGTTGTTACAGGATGATTAAGGCTGCCCATTTGGAACATAGCATAGAACGGAATGTGATCAATGCTGTTATTGTGTGAGTTTGGTATAGTATATCACTTATGAAAGAAAGTGTTAGTCTGGGTTGGCTAGAGGAACAGTCATAAACTCATGTGTATAAGAACTTTATATAAAAGAGCAATTATATATTGAGAAAACATCTCAGCCCAGTTCAGATCAAGTTCATAAGTCCGATATTAGCCTATATGTTCGGTACTAGTCGATAAATTCCTCTTTAGATTCACAGTATATGTAATGATGCCAAATGCAGGAATATCACAGGCCAGTGGGTAGAAGGTCTTGTGGATCCAGTGGCAGTGTATGCATTTCAGTGTTGGCCCGGGTCTCCTCCAGCTCTCTGACTGTCTCAGCGCAGAAAAGGAAGGCAGAGAGACTGGGTTTGATCTCCATTGAGCTACTTATTTCTGTCATGCCTCAAAATGAGGTCATCAAGCTGCAATTTTATTGACAGGCTGACAGGATATAATGTAATTGCCACGGCATGTATTCAGTAAATTTGCCATGAGTTTTATAAACAATTTACTTGCTAACTGCATTTAAAAAATTTAACTTGAGTTTAATTGACATAATTCATATACCACACAACCCAGTGGTTTAAATATATTAAAAAGAGCTGTGCAGTTATGATCCCCATCAATTTTAGAACATTTTCTTCAGTCTTAAACTCACCATTTGCCCCAGCCTGCCCTGTCCTAACCCAAAGAAACTTAATCCATTTATAGTCTTCACAGTAACTAAGTCCTATCCTAGATTTTATTTAAAGAAAATCATATGCGTATGGATTGTGATAAGAGTTGTATGAGCCCCTAATAAAATGTAAAACACAAAATTAAAAAAAAACACCTAACTATCCTAAGTCATCATGGCAAAATATTGAATGCTCAATAAACCACTGAAAACTCCAAAAAAAAAGAAAGAAAATCATATGCAAAAAAAAGAGCCCTCAATCCAAAAGAAAATATAAAAACTAGAACAAATTTAAAAGGGACCAAAAGAGAGAAAAACAATAACGTTAAAAATTATCTGTGTTAATCTACTTTCCAATGCACTCAGTGTATAACAAGACTATTTCCATTCTTTGTTCATGGTCTAAGGAGATTCACTGGAGGCTTAATCTGTGTGGGAACTGTGCAAATGGAGTTTGGGCTTCCACTGTCATCCGCAGTCTGCTCAGGTTTTAATCTCTAATACCATTGCCTCCTCTGATCTTGGATTGCTAAGTACATTTCCATGCTTTATTTTTATTCTGTTCATGTTCTGGAGAAAGAAACAAAGTACCTCAGCTTCTTGAGGGAACTACTAAATAATTACGCTACCAGTTAATTTTTCAGGTTCTTTTTCCATGGTCTTTGTGCCGGAATCTTACATTAAGTGGACTTGAGGGGTGCCTCTTTATTATGGTGAAATGAACACAACATGTTCTTTCTCTAATAACAATAGCTATAGTATTTTTTTAAAAACATAGAGTGTTTAAGAGTAATAGTTCTTGTAGGATTTTATCTTAAAATTTAAGTAACCAATAGATGAGGATTTTATTTTAAACATAAATACATGAACTTGTCGTGCATAAACTTTTTTAGTTTAGTACAAGGTAGTCATGACAAGGCACACAAGTAAGACTTCAAGATGCTGATTTTAGAACCAGAAAATTATAATTAACAATTATAATGTTAGTCTTGAGATTAGATTTCCATACTTTAGACTTCATTTTGACCTTGAGTTCAATGGAAATCCCTTATAGCTGGGGTCCAAATTCTGTGTTAATAGAGTCTCTACAAGGTCTAGTCTATGGAGAGAATCACTGCCTCTGCCTTTTCCTTCTCAGAGCATAAACCGAAATTCAGTTTCTATATGTGAACATTTCACTTTGAACTCACTGATAAGGGATAGGTGATGCCATCTTTAACAAAGATTAGTGTATTATTTTTTTCCATAAAGGTAGACAAATAGTAGTTTACAAGTTAGAGACTCCAAGACACTTTAGAGAGAGATAATCTTATGTCATAATTTCTTTTTTAAAAATCATTTTATTGGGGCTCATACAACTATTATCACAATCCATACATACATACATTAATTGTGTAAAACACCCACTGCCATTGACTTTTAACAATCCTTAAGGATGAGCAAAGTAGAACTGGCTCTTTAGGTTTCTGAAGCTGTATTTCTTTATAGGAGCAGAAATCCCCTTTCTCCCTAGGTGTAACTGGTTGAGTCAAACTGTTGACCTTGGCTTTAGCCAACACATAACCCAATACTAACCAACATAGTAGTGGTGGGTGCCTTCTCGTCAGTTCCGCCTCATAGTGGCCCTGTCTAGATCAGCATGAAGTACTACTGGACTCTGCATCCTCACAATTGTTATGTTTGAACCCATTGTTGAGTTACCGTATCAATTCATCTCCTTGAGTTATTTTTGTTTTTCCCACTGACTTTGCACTGTACCAAGTATTGTGTCGTTTTCTAAGGACTGGTCTCCTGAAAACATGCCCAACACTTGTGAGACAAGTCTTGCCATACTCATCTCTAAGGATCAGTCTGGCTGTGATCTTCCGAGACAGATTTGTTTGTTCAGTTAGCAGTCCATGGTACTTTCGGTGTTCTTTGCCAACATGCTAATTCAAAGGCATCTATTCTTTGGTCTTTATTAATTGTTGTCCAACTTTCATATGCTTATGAGGCAATGGAAAATCCCATGGGTAAGGTCAATGGAAAATCCCATGGCATTGCTCAGTCCTCAAAGTGTGACATCCTTGCTCTTCATCACTTTAAAGTAGAATTTCAGAAATCCAAAATATGTTTAGTGAAAGAAATTTGTCACAAAATAATAAATACTGTGTGGATCTATTTAAAGTACAAATAATGAACAGCACTAAACTAGTGTTTTAGGGATGCATTCTTGGGTGATAATGTAAAATTTTCAGAATGGAACAAAATGATAAGTCTCCATTTTGGGGCTGAGGATGTGTTACTCCTTGACCAGGGTGTTTCTTAATAATGTCATTAACCTGTACATCTTTGTTTTGCCTACCTTTCTGTAATTATACATAAATAAGATTCTGAGGAGATTGCAACTAATGTCACAAAACAAAATATATATAAATTATTGTATAAAACATGAGTTTTCTCTGTAAACTTTCATCCTAACCATAATAGACTTTAAAAAATAACAAATGCCTTTTATTATTATTTCCTTCCCCCAGCCCTTTGGCAACTCTTAATCTACTTTTTTACATTTATAGAATTCCGATGACTGACTTTCCTACAAATGCAGTCGTAAAATAATGTGACCTCTTGCGCCACTTTACATGTGATAAAGGTTTACCCTTGTCAGATACAACTTAGAACTGAATTCCAAAGTAAGCCTCACTATCTTCTATTGTGTGCACTCCTCATTTTGCTTGTCCTTCCTTCTCTTTGGGGACATTTGCATTGTCTGCTCAAGCATGTTGTTCCATTCTTATAAAAAGAGTCCGTGCAGTATTTAAAGCGACCATAACTGAATCATGTGTTTTTCGTAGTGTTGTTTCTGGTTGAATGGTTTTTTTAGATCTGTGCTTAGGTCTACCGGTTTGTAAGCTATGTGATAACAAGAATTTTGTCTGTTTTGGTTGAATGCTCCATCCTAAGTGCACAGACAGTTCCTGACTCGTAGAAGACAACCATTAATGTTCGCTATATAAATACAGGAATGTCACACTCATGATCTACATGGGCGTATGTGCTGTTTGAAGTCACGATTACACAATGTTGGCAAGCTTGTTTTCTTTGTCACTTGGTAAAAAGACCATTTTTCTGTTTTCAGATAGAATGGTTCAATTGTTATAAGAAGTCCCTTGCTACTTACATGAGGTCATTGGGAGGAAATGAAGGTTTGGACATAACACAGGATATGAAGCCTCCCAAAAGCTTATATATTGAAGTAAGTTTTACCTCTTGAGAATGGATTTTATTGAATGTGTGGATTATGCTCCTATTATGTAAGAAGGAGATATGAATATAGTTTTGTTAGGTGCCACCAAGTCCTATTCATAGTAACTAGATGTACAACAGAATGAAACACTGCCTTGCCCCGCACCCTCTTCTCAAACATTGCTGTTTGAGCCCATTATTGCAGTCATGGTGTCAATGTATACCACTGAGAGGCTTCCTCTTTTTGACCATCCAGGGACTTGCCATCCAGATGACATATACACGGAGTCGGCCTCTTTAAGGGGCACTCCCGCTGTAGCTCTTCCAGCATAGCTTTGTTTGCTCTTCTGGCTGTTGATGTTTTGTCAGTGCTTTTCTGCGATATCATAATTCATAGTTATCAATTCACCTCTGTCTTATTCATTGTTCACCTTTCATATACATATTAGGTGATTAAAAAATAGCATGGCTGGGGTCAGATAAACCGAGGACTAGTTTTCATAGTTTTACTGAGATAAAAGGACCCCTGGTGGTACAGTGGTTACACATTGGGTTGCGATCAGCATGGTCCGCAGTTCAAAACCCACAAAAACTCTGTCCCTTGACTCCACCCCTTGAGGGATAAGATGGGGTTCCTGCCAGGTCTAGAGGCCAGGTGTGTGGATTTCTCACCCAATGGGGGGGTTAAATTAAACCTCTCAAGTCTACTTTGAGATTGGTGCGGGAAGTGCTAGGCTTCTCTTTCCCCCTTCCCCCCTAATTGTGTTGTTTTGCTAACACATTTCCTGCTTGGGGGTGGCAAGTTGAGGAATGTTGAGCAAGGGCTGGTGGAACTGTAGAACAAAGCAAAAGTTAAGCTTGGCTAGTGACTGTCTGCACCAAGCTGACTCTGCAAAGCTGTTCTTCACCAGAGGACAGCAAGCCAAGAGGCTTGGTCAGCTGGGTTAGCTCAGGGACCAGAAAAAATTGGCTATGCCAGGCAGGAGGGAAGCTTCCCCAGCGTGTGGACAGCCTATAACAAAGAGGGGAATCTGTTAGTAGTTGCTACTGCTCTCTCAGTTTAAGAAGCTTGGATGTACTTCATATTGAGATTCTCTTCCATGAAGTTTAGGATATCGCTCCTAGTGGACCTTCTCTATAATTGCTGAGAGTTGTCCGAGTTTGTTGTCTGACAGTCATTTTGCTGACTCTGCTGCTCTTTAACACTTTAAAGAAGTCTTTTGCAGCATTTATCTCATGGCTTGATTTCTTCACTAATTCCATGAATGTTGATTATGCATTGAAATAAATGAAATCCGTGTCAATTTATTTTTTTCTCTTTTTATCATTGTGTTTATTGGCCCGAGCATGAGGCTTTTTTCCCCATCGAGCCATAATCCCTACAGAAAGCTTTAGTCTCAGTTCTTCATTAATGTGTTGAATCCTCTTATCTTTCCATAAGCAAAGTTGTATCATATGCATATCACAAGGTCTCTGCTTTTACACTGGACATTTTAATACTTTCATATTGAAAGTTACTACCACTAAGGAAGTACTTACCAAGGAGCTTCAAATGTTTCTGGGACTTTTTTCAGTTTTTAAATTCCATATTTGCACACACTTGAAGTCCCTGTCATATAGTTGTCATTTTGTTACTTGTTAAGTGGGTTATCCTCTCTTTGCTCCTCATTTCTTCCAGTAGTACCACGTACTTTGGCGCTTAGTTAATTTTTGGATTTTGAACCATCTTTATTATCCTCTTTTGTATACTTTTGAATATTGAATAAAGAAGACCAAAGAAAAATGGATGCATTCAACTTAGGTGTTGGCTAAATATGTTAGGTAGCCAGAATAGGGGCCATAAAGGGGGAGTGTTAGTCTGGGTAGACAAGAGAAACAAATTCATAGAAACTCATGTTTATAAGAAAGAGGTTTATATAGAAGAACAACTGAATATTGCGAAAACGTCCCAGCCCAGTCCAGGTCAAGTCCGTGAGCCCAATATTAGCCCATATGTCTGATACCAATCTGTAAAGGCCTCGTCAGACTCACGAAACATGCAATGACTCCGATTGCAGGACGATCTTGAACCAGCGAGTAGAAAGTTTTTGGATCCAGTAGCATTGTAAACATCTCAGCGCTGGCAGGGTTCTCTATGTAGCTTCTCTGACTCCAGAGGTCTGTTGCATCAGGGTAGGTCCGTGTGGCTTTCCCAGCTACCAGGACATAGTGCCATGTGTCTTGCCAGTAGAGCATCTCCAAGGAAGTGAGCTGAGAGAGAGAAGCGTCTCCTGTTTAAGGAGGAAATACTGGAGTTCCCAGAATTCTCAGGCGAAGGCAATGCCCACACAGAGGCCTCACTGGCTATCCTGATTGACCAACTAGACTCCACCACTTCACTCGTAATCCTCTCAAGTCCCAAATTGACATCAGATTACATAAGCACCACAAGGGGGTTGTCTCCGCAGTAACTGCATAAGGCTAAAGCAAAAGGATTGGAAGAAATCAGGCATCCATTAAATTTTAGAACAATCAAACTGAGCATGCTCAGACACGAGCTCCCTCCTCCCCGAGGGGAGGTCCACCAGGGCACACAGATTAGGCTCAGTTACATTACCTCACACAGGTGGGCCTAAACTCAAGCCAGTGGAACCAACCAATACCTTCAACCATTCTTCCCCCAGCCGTTGTGGAGAGGAGGGAATAAAGACCCTGCCTTGACTTCCTTCCATTCCAGCATTCTCCACAAGTGGGGGGTGGGAGCCCTTTTGGCCCCTGGGATTTCCTGGCTCCACGTGCTGGGTTATGTGTTCCTGTTCTTTCTATGTGTTTTTTCCCCATTCAGCAGTGAACCCATGTGCAGTTCTGCGGATCCTTGTATGCTTTCTTAAAACAATGTGTATTTTTTGAGGCTGTAATACCTGAAACTTCCCTTTTCCCCATAAAATCACTTGGATTACAAACCTGCTTCTGCTGTGTGAATTCTTTCAGGTACCTGAATCCAGGAACCTAACACCTTTTTCTCTATATTGCTTCATCTTGCAATCTACTATCCTTGTATTTCAATCTAAAGGAATGTCTCAACATTCCCTCAGGTTTTATTTGTTTTCTTGAATTTTATCCTCATTTATAAAGGAAAGTTTTGCTGGCTATAGGAATCTTGGATGGCTGTTCATTTCTTTCATTATTTTAAATATGTGACTCTATTACCTCCTGGTTTCCAGGGTTTCTATATATGTAAATTGGTACTTCATTTTATTTGATATTGTCAAGATTTTATCTTTTTTTTAAAGAGTTTGATGATAAGATATTTTGGTGTGGATCTCTCAGGCTTTCTTCTGATTTGGAAATTCTTAAGTGTCATTGATATGTACATTCTTGTCCTTTGTCAAGTTTTGGTAATGTTCTGCTGTTGTCTATTAAGTTTTATTTAGTTACCCTTTGCCCTCTTCTGGGACTTCCATAATATTTGCATTGATTTGCTTGATGGTGTTCCTTGGGATCATGTTTCTTTACTTTTGTTCCTCAGACTCAATAAGCTGTTCTGTTCTTCTGCCAACTCAAATATCCTGTTGAGTTATCCAGTAACGTTGTTTCTCTTATTTGTTAGTGCTAGTAATTGGATTGGCTTCTTTAAATGTAGGAAGACATATCAGAGGGCCGTATTTGACTTTCTCTGGCTTCACTGTTTCCATGAGGCAGAGTTCAGACATGCCTCCATCCTTCATCCTTCAATATCTATTCTGACACCACCCACTTCTCCCTCACACACTGCCTTTCTGTCGGGTTCAATTATCGGTCCCAGTTGGCCTCACAGAACTCACAGACAATATTCACAATTTAGTGGGCTTATTAAGGAAGGTAACTAGTTACCACAAGTCAGCATCAGGAAACAGTAAGTGTACCTCTCCTGTCATCCAGCAGTCATGTCTTTAGCCCTTAGCCTCTCAGTCACATAGTCCCTTTGCCTCTTTGGGCCAGAAACGCAGCCCACTGCTCTGCCTCAAAGTATCATAGTCTCAGTATTGCTCCTCTGTTTTATGTCATGGACGCCTTGCCTCAGCCTCTGGTCTTGGCCTAGTTCCTCTGTTCTGTCCCATGGTCTCTGTGCTGCAGCCTTTGATGCCTCCATCTCAGTCTCTACCACTTCAGACAAAGATCTCAAGTATGTCCCACTAGGGCCTCTTACACCTTGATGGTCCAGCATTTCTCTGTGTTCCTGCTTCTGAGATGGCTTTTCCACATAACCATCCCTCCAAAATGGGATTTTAACCATAGCCATATAGGCTAGAATTGATAATACAATGCATAAGAGATTATGGCTAGATGGGCCTTATTCATTGACTACATCTCTTTCTTAGGATCCCTGCTGGCATTGTAGGATAGGCATTGATTGGACTGCTAACCATAAGGTTCCAGAAAAAAACTCTCTGGTATTGAGTCAATGCTGATTCCTAGGGATCCCCTATGGGTTTCTGAGTAGAAAGCCCAGGCTTTCTCCTACTGGTACTGGTAGTTTTGAACTGTCGACCATGCAGATTGCAACCCAGTGATTAACTGCTGTACCACCAGGGTTCTGAGGTTCTTAAGGTTCAAATTTACCAACTGTTGCTCAGGAGAAAGATGAGACTATTAGTTTCTGTAAGGATTTACAGCCTTGGAAAACCAATATAGGGTCATTGTGAGTTAGAATCAACTAGAGGGCGGTGATAGAATCTCTTTATAGATATTTTAATTTGTGTATATATATTGCTAACCAAGTTTTCTTTTGTTCTTTGGGCCTGTTTTTTTCCTAATTGTTTTATTAGGGGCTCATAGAACTCTTATCACAATCCATATATATACATACATCAATTGTATAAAGCACATCTGTACATTCTTTGCCCTAATCATTTTTTTTACATTTTATTAGGGGCTCATACAATTCTTATCACAATCCACACATATACATACATCAATTGTGTAAAGCACATTCCTACATTCTTTGCCCTAATCATTTTGAAAGCATTTGCTCTCCACTTAAGCCCTTTGCATTAGGTCCTCTTTTTTTTCCCCCTCCCTCCCTTGCCCCCCCTCCCTCATGAGCCCTTGATAATTTATAGATTGTTATTTTGTCATATCTTTCCCTATCCGGAGTCTCCCTTACCCCCCCCCACCCTTCTCTGCCGTCCATCTCCCAGAGAGGAGGTCACATGTGGATCCTTGTAATCAGTTCCCCCTTTCCAACCCACTCACCCTCCACTCTCCCAGCATTGCCCCTCATACCAATGGTCCTGAAGTTATCATCCACCCTGGATTCCCTGTGCTTTCAGCTCCCATATGCACCAGTGTAGAATTAGGATCATGGTAGTTGGGGGGAGGAAGCATCCAGGATCCGGGGGAAAGCTGTGTTCTTTTTTTTTTTTCTTTCTTTTTTTACATTTCATTAGTGGCTCATACAACTCTTATCACAATCCACACATATACATACATCAATTGTATAAAGCACATCCCTACATTCTTTGCCCTAATCACTCTCAAAGCATTTGCTCTTCACTTTACCTTTGCATCAGGTCCTCTTTTTTTTCTCCCCTCCCTCATGTGCCCTTGGTAATTTATACATTGTTATTTTGTCATATCTTGCCCTATCCGGAGTCTCCCTTACCCCCCCCCCCACCCTTCTCTGCCGTCTGTCTCCCAGAGAGGAGGTCACATGTGGATCCTTGTAATCAGTTCCCCCTTTCCAACCCACTCACCCTCCACTCTCCCAGCATTGTCCCTCATACCATTGGTCCTGAAGTTATCATCCACCCTGGATTCCCTGTGCCTCCAGCTCCCATATGCACCAGTGTACAACCTCTGCCCTATCCAGTCCTGCAAGGTAGAATTCGGATCATGGTAGTTGGGGGAGGAAGCATCCAGGATCTGGGAGAAAGCTGTGTTCTTCATCGGTACTGCATCGCACCCTGACTGACCCATCTCCTCTCCTAAACCCCTCTATGAGGGGATCTCCAGTGGCAGACAAATTGGCTTTGAGTCTCCACGCTGCACTTACCCCTTCATTCACTATGGTGTGTGTGTGTGTGTGTGTAAAATTAAAAACTTTTATACAATAGCCTATACTCCAGGATAAAGTGTAGCTATCTGCTTTATACTCCTCCTGGATCATTGCAGTATCCCCACTTTGGGAAACACTGCTATAGAGGGACAGGAGTATGGAAATGCTTATAGTGCCCTCTCTGCAACAAACTTTGATTCACAGTTTTAAGGTAATAGTGATGTGTGAGCTGAACTATATTAAGCTTACATTTTATAGGTCAAAAATGATTGGATGTTGGCACTTTAATTTCAAGCATCTTAATGTAATCTAACGTTCCATCTTCCATAAATTTTGTTTTATTTTTAAAATACTAAATGAAAATTAATTGATTGCTAAGTTACTGTGTAAGCAAAATGAAAGAGCATGAAACTGAATCTTTTAAATGTATTTTTAAGTATTCCTGAGAAACAAGAGATTGGAAGACTTGATTTCCTTTGAAAAACAGTTTGTTCACTCCCTCAATGCATGAATATCTCCTTTTATTAAATTGGAACTCTATGATGCTCACTCTCCCGACACAACGGCGGGAGCCAAAGTGGGTGAACAAGTAAATGTGGTGAAGAAAGCTGATGGTGCCCGGCTATCAAAAGAGATAGTGACTGGGGTCTTAAAGGCTTGAAGATAAACAAGCGGCCATCTAGCTCAGAAGCAACAAAGTCCACATGGAAGAACACACCAGCCTGTGTGATCGAGTGGTCCCGAAGGGATCAGTTACCAGGCATCAGAGAACAAAAAATCATATCATTGACTGCACACCTCCATGATAGGATCGCTGAAGACAAATGGGTGCATAAGCAAATGTGGTGAAGAAAGCTGATGGTGCCTGGCTATCAAAAGAGGTAGTGTCTGGGGTCTTAAAGGCTTGAAGGTGAACAAGCGGCCATCTAGCTCAGAAGCAAAAAAGCCAACATGGAAGAAGCACACTGGCCAGTGCGATCACGAGGTGCCAAGGGACCAGGTATAAGGCATCCTGCAAAAAAAAAAGATATGTGTGTATGTATGTGTACATGTGTGTATATGTATATATGTATATGTATATATGTATATATATACCATATTAAATGAAGGGGGAAGTGCACAGTGGAGACCCAAGGCCCAAGTGTCGGCCAATGGAGATCCCCTCATAGAGGGGTTTAGGAGAGGAGATGGGTTAATTAGGGTGCGAGGTAGTACCGATGAAGAACACAACTTTCCTCCAGATCCTGGATGCTTCCTCCCCCCAACTACCATGATCCGAATTCTACCTTGCAGGGCTGGATAGGGCAGAGGCTGTACACTGGTACATATGAGGGCTGGAGGTACAGGGAATCCAAGGTGGATGATACCTTCAGGACCAAGGGTGTGAGGGACGATGCTGGGAGAGTGGAGGGTGAGTGGGTTGGAAAGGGGGTACTGATTACAAGGATCCACATGTGACCTCTTCCCTGGGAGAGGGACAGCAGAGAAGGGGGGTAAGGGAGACTCCGGATAGGGCAAGATATAACAAAATAACGATGTATAAATTACCAAGTGCACACGAGGGAGGGGGGAAAGGGGAGGGAGGGGGAAAAAAAAAAGACCACCTGATGCAAGGGGCTTAAGTGGAGAGCAAATGCCTTGAGAATGATTGGGGCAGGGAATGTATGGATGTGCTTTATACAATTGATGTATGTATATGTATGGATTGTGATAAGAGTTGTATGAGGCCCTAATAAAATGTAAAAAAGGAAAAGAGAAAAAAATTATTAGGGCAAAGACTGTACAGATGTGCTTTATACAATTGATGTATGTATATGTATGAACTGTGATAAGAATTGTATGAGCCCCAATAAATTGTTAAAAAGAAAAACAGTTTTTAGATTTATGTTCTTTTATCCTGATGGATTATGGGAAGGATCTGGTCAATCTAGTTGAGGTAAAATGCTCTTTTCTTTCTTGTTTGCCACTGTTATGTCCCTCATTTTTATTCCTTCGGATTAATATAGTGCATTGTTTGACAGGAAAACGTCCAACTATGTAGTCTCCTTTTATCTAAATCCCTGGTTTCCTTATTGGCAATACCATCCATGTATACATTTGCAAAGCTTATTTTTCCCTTCCCGGTGACGTAGGAAATTGAGATCTTTAGGTTTAGGACCACAGTAAATATCTGGGAATAGTAAGGGTCCTAAGTACACAGAGGAGGAAACAGACACATAAAATACAGTACTTTTACTGTTCGGGCATTTATATAATCCCACTTCATGTTATGATCACTGCATATTTTAAAAGGTAATTTGGATAAAATATCTGATTTTCTTTTCAGGTACGATGTCTAAGAGACTATGGAGAATTTGAAGTTGATGATGGTACCTCTGTGATACTAAGAAAAAACAGCCAGGTATTTATTGTCTTAAGAATGTATACTTTGAACTTCAATAAAAGTATTGAATGAAGAAAATTTTCGAATCAATAGTAAAATAATTACCTTGTGATGACAATTTATAGCACAGGCATTATGTTTAATATAGATCACCTTGTTTTGTACTTTTTGTAAATGTTAAGACTTACAAATATTGAATATACAATGGACTGCAAAAAGTGGGAAAATTCCATTCTGTGATTCCATTTATCTACCATGTGTTCTAAGCAATGTACTAGTAAAATTTTTATCTATTAATTACAAACAGATATAATTTTTATGAGTATATTACTTGGGCTTTGTTTGTTGTTTTTTCATTCTCTTTTGTTTTGTTTTTTCTATAGCACCTATATCTTTAGTGACTTCTTTAAGCATTAAAGAGGGCCACATCCTAAGAACTCATAGTTCTTAGATTGGGGCTAGATTTAAATGGGAGCACAAAATCCATTCACATATCTGTGGTTTATATATGTCTCTGGTTCACTTTAGAAATAATATTATCATTTTATGATAACGAAAACTTTTCAAACCATCTTCCTGGGGCATAAGGTAACGATAGTGTTATTCATTTAGCTAATGATACAGAATTTAAAACACGGTTGAGAAAAGCATATAGAAGCATAGGCTGGTTTCAGACATCAATTCATGCTTGAATTGTTGACTTATATAGATTAAATTCAAGTTTCTGAACAATTTATTAAAAAACTTTTCTGGGGGTACTCATACAGCTCTTATTACAATTCATCCATACATACATTGTGTCAAGCACATTTGTACATTTGTTGCCATATAATTTTCAAAACATTTTCTTTCTACTTGAGCCCTTGGTATCAGCTCCTCATTTTCACCCTCCTTCCCCCACCCTCCCTCATGAACCCTTGATTATTTATAAATTATTATTATTTTGGCATATCTCACACTGTCCAACGTCTCCCTTCACCCACTTTTCTGTTGTCTGTCCCCCATGGAGGAGTTTATATGTAGATCTTTATAATCCCTTGCCCCTTTCTACCCTACCTTCCCTCCACCCTCCCGGTATCGCCACTCTCACTACTAGTCCTCAGCGGGTCATCTGTCCTGGATTGCCTCTGTTTCTAGTTCCTGTCTGTACCAGTGTACATCCTCTGGTCTACCCGTATTTGTAAGGTAGAATTGGGATCATGATAGTGGGAGGGAGGAAGCATTAAAGAACTAGAGGAAAGCTGTATGTTTTATCTTTACTATACTATACCCTGACTGGTTTGTCTCCTCCCCAAGGCCCTTCTGTAAGGGTATGTCCAGTTGCCTATAGATGGGTTTTGTGTCCCCATTTCGCACTCCCACTCATCACAGTGATAGGACTTTTTGTTTTTTGATGCCTGATACCTGATCCCATTGACACCTCGTGATCACACAGGCTGGACTGGACACTATTTACACAAATAATTAGGGTTGATGTTGGAACAAAACTTTCAACAAAATTCATTCCAAAAGGTAGCAACATGCATACCTGACTAATACATGTCATAACAAAATAAGAAGAGCATTAAAGTAGTAAATATTTGGTATTCCTGGATCACCATTCATTAGGCACCCTGAAGGCCAGACAGTCAAACCAAAGTCCAATAACTGCCAATTCCATAACTTGGGATAGCAGTCATCATCTTCTCACACTGATGAATTTCAGTCTTAAATCAAAGGGCTCCTGATGAGTTTGAATGAAAGCCCAGTTTACAAACTCCAGTGAATGTAGCTTCCACATGGATTCTTTCTGGTGTGGCCTATGAAAGATATTGTGTGCCTCAAAAGAACAATATTAAGTCCACTAGTCTGTAGCACACACCCTGGATTACCAAGAGCTGGATAGAAAGTAGGTCCAAAAGGTCCAATTAAGTGGGCCTCTACTCAAGTACTCCCTCAACGCAAGAACACTTTGTTCTAGTCACCTGGCATTCTGTGATAACCTTCCCGCCAGAATTGCTGAAGACAAATGGGTGCATAAGCAAATGTAATGAAGAAAGGTGATGGTGTCCAGCAATGCAAAGATATAGCATCTGGGGTCTTACAGGCTTGAAGATGAACAAGTGACTCTCTCTAAGAAGCAACAAAGCCCACATGGAAGAAGCACACCAGCTTGTGTGATAAAGAGGTGTCGAAGGGATCAGGTATCTGGCATCAAAGACCCAGAACAAAAAGCCTTATTGATGTGATTGAGGGGGAGGGTGGACTGGAGACCCCAAACCCATTTGTAGACAGCTGTGAGAGTAGTGGTACCAAGAGGGGGCACTGATCACAATGTAACCCCTCCTTGGGCATGGGCAGTAGAAAAGAGGGTAAAGAGAGACCTCGGACAGTGTAAGACATGAAAATTTAATAACAATTTATGAATTATTAAGAGTTCGTGAAGAAGGGAAGAGGGAAAAATGAGGAGCCCATGCCAAGGGCTCAAGTAGAATGAAATTGTTTTGAAAATGATGATGGCAACAATGAACAAATGTGCTAGACACAATGGATGGATGCATAGATTGTGATAAGAGCTGTATGAGCCCCCAAGAAAATGATTTTGATCAGAATTGTGTTCTATCTATAGATTTATTGCTTTCAGTAATATTCACATTTTGATTTTTCTGTAGTTTCCTTTGTACAGGTCTTTTGTTTCTTTGGTTAAGTTTATTCCCAGGTATTCATCTTTTGTATGGATATTATAAATGATATTGTTTTCTCTTTTTTTAATTTTTTTTCTTGATGTTTTTATTTTGGAGCTCTTCAATAGCATATTAAAATTGATTTCTGCTTATTAATCTTGTATGCCATTACTTTAACAGATTCGTTAGTACTTTCCAACAATCTTTCTGTGGAGTCCTTGGGGCTCTCACTATGTAAAATCATACTATCTGCAAATAGTGACAGCTTGACCTATCTTTTGCCCAATTATATTCCTTTTATTTTAAAATTTTTTTGCTGTCTGTCTGGCTAAGATGTTTATTGTAGTACAATGTTGAATAAGAATATTGATGAGGGACACTCTTATCTACTTCGTTTTCATTTTTTCTAAATGATCATGATCAGGTTTTGAGGATTATGCTCATTTCATAGAATGCGTGTGGGAGTTTGCTGTCAGTTTCTATATTTTGGAATAGTCTGCACAGAATTAGTTATGGCTCTTCCCTGAATACTTGCTAGCATTCTCCTGTGAAGCCAACATACATACTTCTTTAGAACCTTTCTTGGTTGGAAGTCTCTTGGTGACCTCTAATTCTTCTTTTGCTCTACATGTATCTTTTTATTTCATTTGGATCTTTTGTGATGGCACCCTTTTCATCTCAAATTCTAGATATTTGCATCTTTCTTTTTCTTTGTTAAGTTTTCTATCAGTTTGTCGATTTTGTTAATGTTTTCATAACCAACTTTTTGTCTTGTTGATTTCCCCCCCATTTTTCAGTTCATTTATTTCTGCTTCAATTTTTATTAGTTCTTTCCCTTTATTGTTGAAGGACTTATGTGGTTTCCCTCTTTCTACTTGTTGGAAGTGTTTTATTAGTATTGGTTTTGGATTTCTCTCATATTTCGTGTGTGTATTGATTGCTATAAATTGACTTCAGATAACTGCATTTGTTGTATCCGAGTTTTTGGTATGATGTGTTATAGGTTTGCTTGTTTTAAGGAGTTTCTTAATTTCTCGTTTTCGTTTACTCTAGTGTCCAGTCATTTTGAAATGGTATGTTGTTCAGTCTCCATGTGTTTTTCTTTTTGTTCCTTTTCTTTCTGTTGTAGATTTCCAGTTTTATAACATTGTGATCTGAGAAAATGAATTGTTGAATTCAAAATTCCTTTATTTTTTCCTCCTCAGGAAATAACCTTTATTTCTCCCTTGTATTTGAGGGATATTTTTGTTCAGTATAATATTCTTGGCTGGCTTCCTTCCGCCCCACCCCCCCTTCCACCCGTCACAATTGTATATATGTCATTCCATTGTCTTCTTGCCTGCAGGTCTTTTGCTGAGAAGCCTGAATTTATCCTTATCAACTTTCCTTTGTAGATGACTTTTCCTTTTTCTCTAGCTGCCCTCAGATTCTCTCCTTTTCTTTATGTCTTGATGTTTTCTCTTTGGTTGTCCATTCTTCTCAGCTTGTTGAATAGTGTGTTGAAATTTTCTTCCATGGTTTCTTGTACTATTCTCTGTAGATTTTTTTTTTGGTGGTGTTCTTTTCCCAGCATTTCTTTTCTTTTTTCTTTTCTTAGATGGGTTCTTATGATAGTGTCCTACAGGATTTATTTGGATGCTTCCGGGGTTTTTTGTTGATTGCTTCTCTTGTCTATTGTCGTGAGGGTAATTGTCTTCAAGCTCATTTATTTTATTTTCCTTTTCCATTTTATTCCTCTAGCCTTTTACTATGTTGCCTAATTCATTTATCTCATTGCTTGTCTTCTAGAATCCTTTGGTTTAAGGATTTTAGTTTCTCAATTTCTTCTGTTTTTCTCATGAACATTCCCCAGATCTCTTGACCTAAGCATCATTCTTCTGAAATCTGTTACTGGTGGTTCACAATCACATCTTCAGACTATTCCATTGGTTTGAGTGCTACTTGGTTGTTCATGTTTGTTTTTCTTGAATTTGGAAGCTTTCTGTGCTTGACTGCTGTTTCTTCAGCATTGTGGTGTGTGAGCTGCTGGTCATACAGAGGTAGAGTTTGTCTAGTGACACAGGTGAGTTCTAATAGGAGCTGGAAAACATACAGTGGTGAAATGAAAAGAAGGGGAAAGGTGCCTAAGTGGGGATAGTGGCTGGGAAAAATAGAATAAAATAAAAGTAATGATAAGAATAAAGTAATGATAGTAATAAGTGACTGTGAATAAGCCAACAGACTTACAAAAATAATGGGAAAATATTTTCAGAGGGGTAATCACAATAAGGAGCTCTGGTCATATAATGGTTATGTATTGAGTTGTAATCCGAAAGGTCAACATTTTAAAACCACCAGCTGCTCCGCCAAAAAAAAGGAGACTTTCTATTCCCATAAACAGTTACAGTCTCAGAAACTCACCGGACAGTTTTACCCTGTCCTATAGGATCACTGTGAGTTGACACTTGCGGGCAGAGAGTTAATCTCAATTAATAGGTTTCATGGAAAGATATTTAATGAGAGAACAGCAAGAAACTAGAAAAATAATTGATAGAAGTACAAGGATAAAAAAAAAGACTTGGGTATGGTTGTGGGTACCAGATTCTGCTATTGTGGCAATGTGAATGAATGTGAGCATATCTGTGCACTTAGGAGGTCCTGGAAAGCCCATGCTAGAGTGGGTATGCTGGGATACACAGACCTGTCTCTTCCTGGGAGGAATGTGGATTCTCAGGAGGGTGGAGTCACTCCAGAAGAGGAAGTAGGAGATCAAAAGAGAGAGAGAGAGAGAGAGAGAGTATTAAAATAGAACAAAAGTACAAAATCCAAAAATATATATAATAAAGCTATCTTGTGGGTGGGGATTCCTGCTCTTTTAGTAGTCTGTGTGTACATGTATGCGGTATCACGGCGCTGGCACACGGGATGGAATGCCTTGTAGAACAAAGCAGGAAAAGAGGAGGAAGATGGGGAAATGGTACAAAGCGTACCTTGGGTACTGAGTATGTGTGTACCAAGCTGCCCAAGTGATCTGCTAGATATCTGTGTCCCTAGAGGCCAGGGAGGTAGAGGGTTGGCTGGCTGTCTGTCTTTTCTCAGGGGCCACGAAGAATCACGATGCTTGTAGAAGCAACTCATGTTGCTGCTCATCCGTAAAGGGGAGTCTGTCAGCAGGCCTTGCTGCTTTCCACTTTGAGAAACTTGGGTCAACTTGGCTTTTAAGTTGAATTTCTTGCTACCAGGAAGTGCAGAATCTCTCTCATAGTGGAAACTCTTTGGTAGTTGCTGAGCACATCTTCCCGGGCTTGTTATATGGTGGCCATCTTACCCCATTTTCTGTCTTTTTCTACTTGAGGTATTATAGTAGTATAGATGTATTTTTTTCTCACAACAACAACCTTACATTATTTATTGTTAAACTTGATTAGGAAGCAAAAAAACAAGGAATAAACCAGATTATTTGCCGATTGAAGTTCAATTCATCAGATGGGGACAAAAATCTTAATTCATGATTTGAGCCTGGGAAAATGCGGCCATGCGTGCCATCCTTCAGGGGGCTCCTTACAGACCCAGCTTGGTTCTTCTCCAATGTCTTCTCTTGGAGTTGTACCTGATTTTATTACCGGTTTTCATTAGAATCCATTGGGGAATGGGCAGATTCTGCTTCTGTTTCTTGGCCAGGAATCTCTTGATCCTGAAAGTCTTATGAGATGACATGGTGAAGTCGGAGCACCACCAGACTCGGGGTGGCAGAGAGACGGAGAGGTAGATGTATTTTTTAATATCATTTTATTAGGGGCTCTTACACCTCTTATAGCAATCCATATATCAATTGTATCAAGCACATTTGTACATATGTTGTCACCATTATTTTCAAAACATTTTCTAATTGAGGCCTTGGTATCAGCTCCTGTTTTATTTCCCTCCCTCCCTCCCTCACCCTCATGACTCCTTGTTAAATTATAAATTATTATTATTTTCATATTTTACACTGTCTGCAGTCTCCCTTTACTCTGTTGCTTGTCCCCTGCAGGTGGGGAGTGGCTTATATGTCGATCATTGTGACTGGTTTTCCTTTTCTCCCCTTCCTCTCCCATCTTCCCCTTCCCCTCATGGTATTGCTACTCCCATTACTGTTCCTGAGGGATTTATCTGTCCTGGATTCCGTGTACCAAGAGCTCTGATATGTATTAGGGTACATGTTCCTGTCAAGCCAGATTTGTAAGCTAGAACTGGGGTCAGGATAGTGGGGTGCCAAGGTCAATTAAAGAGCTAGAGTAGTGTGTATTTTGTTGGTGCTAAACTTCACCCTGACTGACTTGACCCTTCTGTGAGGAGATGTCCAATTGTTTACAAATGGGCCTTGGGTCTCCACTCCAAACCCCCCCCCCAATTCATATCTATATGATGGTTTGTTTTGGGTCATCCGATACCTGATCCTGTTGACACCTTGTGATCACACAGGCTGTGTGCTTCTTTCATGTGGGTTTTATTGCTTCCCTGCTAGATGGCCGCTTGTTTAACTTCAAGCCTTTAAGACCCCAAACACTGTATCTTTTCATAGCTAGGCACCATCAGCTTTCTTCACCACATTTGCTAATGCACCCATTTGACTTTAGCTATCATGTCAGGAAGGTGAGCATCACAGAATGCCAGGTTATTAGAAGGAAGTGTTCTTGCGTTGCGTGAGGACTTGAATAGAGAACCAATATTCATCTGCAACCTTGATATTAAACATAAATATATGAACATAGACCCATATCCCTATCATTATATAAGTATATTTTTATATATGTGTGTATATTTACACCTCTATAAATGTCTTTTGCCTCCAACAAACGATCCTTGAACTAACTACAAGTTTTCTTTCTCGATGTGTTTTGTTTTGTTCTTTGTCAGTGATTTGTTGTTGTTTTGTTGTCTGGTTGTATACTGTTGCTTTGTTTTCCTCTGTCTTATTTTCGTGCATGTTATTGTCTCCACAGGTCTGTCTAAATAAGACAGGCTGGATGAACTATCTGGAGGAAAAACAATGGACCAACAGTTCCGGGGGGGCTTGGGATAGGGGAAGTGGGGGGTAAGGAAGTGGTGTTAACAAACCCAGGGACAAGGGAACAACATGGGACCCAAAATGGTAGTGATGAGGGAGTGGCAGGCCTGGTAGGGAATGATCAAGGGTAAGGTTACATAAAGAAGAGGTATAGCTGTAACCCAGGTGGGGATGGAGCTTGGTAGTAGGGCAGGAGGAAAGTCAAGGGAGATGGAGGAAAGAGCTAGGAGTCAAAGGGCATTTATAGAGGTCTAGACAAAGACATGTACATGCAAATATATATATGAGGATGGGGAAATAGATCTATGTTTCTGTATTTATAGGTTTAGTTTTAAGGTGGCAGAAGGACCTTGGACCTCTACTCAAGCACTCCTTCAATGCATGAATACTTTCTTTTATTAAGTTGGCACTCTACGATGCTCACCCTCCCTACACAACTGCTGAAGCCAAAGTGGGTGAACAAGTAAATGTAGTGAAGAAAGCTGATGGTGCCCGGCTATTAAACGAGATAGTGTCTGGGGTCTTAAAGGCTTGAAGATAAACAAGCGGCCATTTAACTCAGAAGGCACAAAGCCCACATGGAAGAACACACCAGCCTGTGTGATCGCGTGGTCCTGAAGGGATCAGTTATCAGGTATCAAAGAACAAAAAAATCATATCATTGGGTGCACACCTCCATGATACGATCACCAATGACAAACAGGTGCATAAGCAAATATGGCGAAGAAAGCTGATGGTACCCGGCCATCAAAAGAGATAGTGTCTGGGGTCTTAAAGGCTTGAAGGTGAACCAGCGGCCATCTAGCTCAGAAGCAATAAAGCCCACATGGAAGAAGCACACCAGCCTGTGCAATCACGAGGTGCCAAGGGCATCATACAATATATATATATATATATATATATATATATATATATATATATATACCATAGTGAATGAAGGGGGAAGTGCAGAGTGGAGACCCAAAGCCCATTTGTCAACCACTGGAGATCCCCTCATAGAGGGGTTTAGGAGAGGAGATGGGTCAGTCAGGGTGCGATGTAGTACCGATGAAGAACACAGCTTTCCCCCAGATCCTGGATACTTCCTTCCCCCAACTACCATGATCCGAATTCTACCTTGCAGGACTGGATAGGGCAGAGGTTGTATGTACACTGGTGCATATGGGAGCTGGAGACACAGGGAATCCAGGGTGGATGATACCTTCAGGACCAGGGGTCTGAGGGGTGATACTGGGAGAGTGAGGGTGAGTGGGTTGGAAAGGGGGAACCGATTACAAGGATCCACATGTGACCTCCTCCCTGGGAGATGGACGGCAGAGAAAGGGAGGAAGGGAGACTCCGGATAGGGAAAGATATGACAAAATAACAATCTATAAATTATCAAAGGCTCATGAGGGAGGGGGGACCGGGGAGGGAGGGGGAAAAAAAGAGGACCTGATGCAAAGGGCTTAAGTGGAGAGCAAATGCTTTGAAAATGATTAGGGCAAAGAATGTAGGGGTGTGCTTTATACAATTTATGTATGTATTTGTATGGATTGTGATAAGAGTTGTATGAGCCCCTAATAAAATGTAAAAAAAAATGTCTTTTGCCTCCTTTCCTCCTCTATTTCCCTTTACTTTCCTCCTGTCCCACTATCATGTTTGACCTTCATTTGGCTCTCAGTAATTCCTCTTTCAGCTACATTGCACTTGATCTAACCACACCAGGCATTCTACACCTTCCTCTCCATCAATTTTAGATCTCTTGTTGTTCCCTGTCCGTGGGTCTGTTGGCTCCCCTCCCCCTTCCCTAGCTCTCCCTTTCTATTATCCCCTGGAACCGTTGGTCCCATTTTCTTCTCAGGATTGTAGGATTTGAATTTTTTCTAATATGGTTATAAAGTTCTTTCCTGTTGTTTTGTTTATATAGTGGATAACATTGATTGTTTTTCTAATATGTAACCATCATTGCACCCTTGTTATGAATTCATGTTGGTCATGATGATTTACTTTACTGAGATATTTATTGTTGGCTTTATTAGGTAGGGTTTTGTTGAGATATTTTTATATTTATGTTCATAAGGGATATTGCTGTATTATTTTCTTTCCTGGCTATGTTTCTGTCTGATTTGGGTATAATGATTTTACAAGTTTCATAAAATGAATTTGGGGACTTTCCATTTTTATTATGTCCTACAATGGTTTGAATAAAATTGGTGCCAACTCTTCTTTGAATGTATTGGGAGTTTTTAATTGCATGACTCGTTTCTCTTTTCAATATGTATGTTTACTTTTCCTGCTTCAGTGTGTTCGTGTATGATAGATGGTGGTGTTGTTGCTGTTATTGGAAGGTGCTGTGGAGTTATTCCAACTCAGTGTTCCTATGGACAATAGAGCAAAACCCTGCCCCATACTGTGCAGTCCTCACTATTGTTCTTATCTTTGAGCCCAGTGATGCAGCTACTGTGTCAATCCATCTGTTGAAGGTTTTCCTCGGTTCTAAAACCCGGTATTTTTATTCATGCGTGGGACACGTCTCCAAGGTCTGTCTCCCTGGACAACATGTCCAAAGTACATTAAACCAAGTCTCGTCATTTTCTGCTACAGAGCCTTCTGGATGCACTTTTTCTAAGACAATTTTTGTTTTCAGTTCCTCTTTTTAAGTAACTTATTTTTCCTCAATTGCTGTCAGGATTCCTGTCATTTGTAACTTTCATCATGATATGTCATGATTATTTTATTTCAGTCAGCCCTGCTTTTGGTTTGTTTAGCTTCATGAGTACATTTTTTACCATGTCATGATATATTAAGGAAGTTTCCTTCTCTCTGCTCTTTTGATTGTTTTGTTTGTTTCTTCCTGTTTTTTTGTCCAATCACACATAATGTACTTGTTGTCCCACAGAATTCTGTGATTTTCTCTAGATTTTCTTGTCTATTTTAAAAATTATTCCTTTACCAAATTAGGTTGAGAGATTTTCTTTAATCTCACTGATGAACTCTCTCTGATTCAATTCTAGTCCATTTGCTCTTTTTTAAAATTAAAAGATCATACTACTGGGGACTCAGTTAGTTTATTGTGCCAACCTGGCCGATAAACACATGTGGGGTTAATTGAAGGGCAGAGGGATAAATGGCTCAGTGAGCCTCACCTTTCTAGTTCTCGGGTCTCTTGCTTTGTGGTCACACCAGGGTGCAACTGCTTTCGCAGTTCCCTGCTTCAGCTTGCAAGACAGACTTCCTGCAAGACATCCCCAGGGAGAAGCCACATGAACGTACCCCGATGCAGCCCTGGGTGCTGGAGCACCCACGTGGAGACCCCTGCCAGCGCTGAGATGCTTACATATTCATTGACTCAGCTTTCCTCTGCAGTCGACATCATTGTGTCTGTTTTGTGAGATGGAGCAGGACTTTGTGGACTGTTATTGGACTAATGGGTTAATGTTGGACTTGTGGGCTTGGGCAGCACTGGGTTGGGATATTTTCTTGATGCGCACTTAACCTTTACATACAACTCTCTCTTATACACAAGTTGCTGTAGATTTATTTCTCCAAAGTACCTAGACTAATAAAGGGGCTCTTAGAGCTCTTATAACAATCAATACATCAATTGTATCAAGCATATTTGTACATATGTTGCCAAGATTATTTTCTAAACATTTACTTTCTATTTGAGTCCTTACTATTAGACCCCAGGGACTCTCAAGGGGCAGGATTGTACTAGGAGGCCAAGCGGTGCAGTCCATATGCCCTTGTGATGATACTGGCCTTGCTGTGCCCCAAGGTCAGTTAGCCCCTAGGGCAAGGCAGGGCATGAAGTGAGACCAGTGTTAAGAGCTCCGCTGGTGTAGGCAGTCCCCAAAGGAGAGAGGGCCACCGTTGATCCCAAACCCTAGTGAGGTGATCTCCTGGCTGTCTTTTCAGGCAAGTGGGGGAGATATGTCAGTTACGTGGGCGCTGACAGAAAATGAACCAGCCATGTGATGGACATGGGGCTTAGAGGAGCCAGCAGAGAGCAGGCTGCCACGGTCAGGCCTTATCAGGGGTTTAGAGGCCAGGGTCAAAATATCAGTCCCTCTTTTTCCCCTCCCTCCCCACCCCACCTTGACCCCTTGATAAATTATAAATTATTATTATTTTCATATCTTAACCAACCACTCTCTCCCGTCACCCTTGGTTTCTGTTGATCGTCCCCCTGGGGTGGGGGTGTGGTTATGTGTCAATCATTGGAGTCACCTTTCTCCTGCCCTCCTGGTATCACTACTTCCATTGTTATTCCTTGTTTCAGTGTGTGTCTCCAGCTCTTATCTGTATCTGTGTACATGTTCTGGTCTAGCCCGCAGTGAAAGGCAGGACTGGAGTCATGGTAGTGGGGGGTGAGGAACCTCAAGGAACCAGAGGAATATTGTATATTTCATTGGTGTTATACTGCATCCTAGTTGACTCATCCCTTGTGACCCTTTTGCAAGGAGATGTTCCATTATCTACAGATGGATTTGGGGGGTGGGGTGGGGTGTGTGTGTGTGTGTGTTTTGGGTCTTCTGATGCCTGTTACCTGATCCCATCTCATGATCACACAGGCTGGTGTGCTTCTTCCATGTGGGTTTGTTTATCAGCTAGACAGCTGCTTGTTTAACCTCAAGCCTTTCAGATCCCAGATGCTATATCTTTTGATAGAAGAGGTACCATCAGCTTTCTTTTTTTTTTTTTTTTAATATTAGCATGGTGTGTTTTATTTTTGCAGTATTTTCACATATCCTGCTCCAATTAGTGATACTTATTTTCCCCAGAGATAAAGAAAACAAGGGAATGGGTTATTAAGCTAAACTGAAATAAGGTATGAATAGCAAACTAGTAAATGTACAAGTATTTTTCTCACATAACACTTGATCACTAGAGTATGAATAGCAGCTTCTCCAACTCTGAAACCAAGCGATTACATTTAATGCGATGGAAAGTTAATGTCCAAGCCTGGGTGAGCAGCATCTGACACTTGTCAGAGCCAGTCTTAGTTTTCTGTTGTTGTTGTGGTCGGGTGCTGTCGAACCAGCTCCACCTCACAGTGACCCTCTAGACAAGAGAGCACACCCCATCCAGTCCTGAACCATCCCCAGTATCGCTTTATTTTTGCATCATTGTTGCAGGCAATCCATCAGCTTTCTTTACCACATTTGCTTGTGCACCCATTTTGTCTTCACCGATCATGCCAGGAGGGTGAGCATCACAACATGCCAGGTTCTTAGAACAAAGTATTCTTGTATTGAAGGCAGGCCCTGAGCAGAGACCTAAAGTCCATCTACTACATCAATGTCTTGCCATATATGATGTACATAGACCAATACCTCTATTTTTATGAATTAATGTATTTACATAGGTACACACTTAAGCTTATACCTCTATCTATAGCTTTGCTTCCTAGATCTTTCCTGTTTCTTTTTACCTTTCCTCTACCTCACCATCACACTCACCCTTCTTCCACCTTAGTAGTTCTTCTCAGCTAAATTGCTGTTACCCCAACACCACCAGGATCTCTATGTCCTCCTCATTGTTGATTTTAATTCCTTAGTTATTCCCCTGTCTTTGGCCTTGTTTGCTTACCACTCCCTTCCCCTGCCTCCTTCTACTCGCAAAGTCCTTTGCTCTTCTAATGCGTTATCTGTTTCTCTCATCTTAGTATTAATCTTCTGAATTTCTCTTTGCTGTGGTGTACGGTTTCTAGTTTCAATTGATGTGTTATTTTAGTGCTTTCCTGAATTACTCTAAAGTGTGTGTGTGTGTGTGTGTTCAGTTTTTCTTTAGGTTCGCAATCTTTCCTTTCTCCCGGTTCATTGATAGTATAAAAGTATAATTTTTAATAGTTTATCAGGTAATTTCAATGCCTTTTCTTCCTGAAAAAAGGTCTTCTAGCTCTATATTGGTCATGTGCTTCAGCTGTTCTGTCTTGTTTCTTCATATAAACTTAAATTGCCTTTGCCACTGAGATGTTGTAGTATTAGTGTTTTTGTGTTTAATTGATCTTAGTATCTTGAGACTGCAGACACTCCACCTATCTACTGGTTGTTGTAAAGGATAATTTGAGAATGTGTGTGGTACTGTTTGTTGTTATTATAGCACAGTTAGCAATGGTTTGTTTGGTGGTCTCACTTACGTAAAGATGATCAGGTGGTACAGGAGTATGTAGTGTCTGTCACTGTATAGGTATGACTACAGTCATAGAGGTGGCTAGGCCTGCGATTGCTGTCCACTGTCAGGTAGAACAGGAAGGGACAAAAAAAATTGCCAACGAAGAAATAATTTTTGAAAAAGAAACCAGCAAGAGACAGCGGACAAACAAGAGCAAGTGAAAGGAATTTAATAACTAGAAGTGTGTGTGTGTGTGTGTGTGTGTGTGTGTGTGTCAAAAACCAAGGTAGAGAAAAATAAAAGAGAAGCTAATCAAAACATAAAAAAGGAAAGGAAGGGAACTGGAAAAGTAAATTAAAATGGAAAGAATAGAAGTAGAAGCAGAAATAAAGAAGAAAGCAGAGTGCAGAAGTGATTAAAATAAATAAAAGGAAGTGAAGGAAAAGGAAAAACAAAGAGAAAACTTGGGGTGAGGACCTTTTTGTATAGGTCACAGCCTCTAGGGGGTTGAATATTGATTCCAGATGGAGCTTGGCAGGCCTATCTGTTTTCTGTGGTCCACGCACCTGATCCAGTAGGGTGTTTTTACAGCTTAGGTGATAGCTGAGGGGAATCTTTCTGGTAGAGAAGCAGCTGGGTCAGAATGGCTAATCATGGGGGAACTTTCCATGTGTCCAAGAGCAGTGAGGGATCCAGCATTGTATTTTTTGCTAGTGCTATGAGGAGAATCTCAAGCATTTCTGGGCATGGGGGTGATAATCCATCTCTAGGCATGGGGATGTTAAACCATGAGGGCATAGCTTTGTCTTCAAGCAGAAAAGGACTTACAAGGATATCTCTGTCTGGTGTATGGGTGAAGGTAGGGGCTGGCAATTGTGATATCAGGAGGGTGTGGGAAACAAGTGAGGATCCTTTCTTAGTGCCAGCTACCAATGTACCAGGCTTCTGTCTGGATGGAATGCGTCAGGCTAGCTGACAATTCACCTGTCTGTTCTTGCACCACTTTTGTTTCCCTTCATCTTCTAGTTAGTTTTCAGTCCACTTTTCTATAATTTCTTCTGAAGCTCAAGGTTCCAAGATTACCTAGTTTTACTAGATCTCTTGTATCTTTGTTGTAAGTTGTCTGTATAGTTATTCATTATACCTGATGTCCTTAATTCATAAGTTCTTCTTTTTTAAAAAAAAATATATACTAGTTACACTCCTGGAAAATTCAGGGTTTATTAAAGTTGGGCAAAATACCACTTCTGTGTTTACAAGTTTCTTATTGAATTTAATTTAAACTATACAATTCATTTAAGTAATTCTGATTAAAATACCAATAGCTTTAACAAAATTTGAATAAAGCAATAAATATAGTAAAGTTAACTTAATTCCTTATTAACTACTTGTTGCTGTTGAGTTGATTATGATCTATCACTGTTGGAATTTTAAAATAAGCTATTAGTTTGTTTTTTATTGATGTAAAATATAATCCAAGAGGTTATTTTCCAATAATTTCTTTTCTGTGTCCCTTTTTTCCCTCAGCATTTTTTACCTCGTTGGAAGTGTGAAGAGTTAATCAGACAAGGAATTCTGGAACATGTGCTGTCATAGCTTCACATTTAGACAGAGTCCAGCTCTTGGAGACATCTGTACATCTTTCCATCTACCTGACACCACTGTTTAATTGTTAAAATTACAGGCATTCTTTATGTAAAACCAGAATTACTTGACTACATAGTTTTAGTGCTCATTTCTAAGAATTTATTAGAATCCTAAGAATTCTCATCCTTGCAGTAATCTCTATCCATATATATAACATTTTATATTAGTGGTTTGTTAATTACCTTTGAGTCTTTTTCCTCTTTTCCCCCCAAACACAGTTGCATTTGGCTGTACAAGAAGAAGGCAGACCCTCATGGGTCTTACATTCGGCAGGGATGCTGTAGCATTCCTGGTGAAGCCAAGAAGCCCAAGATTCTTGAATATTTATTAATGTTTCACACAAGCAAGTTACGATGATGTGTAAGACCTCTTGCTATATTTAATGTGTAACCACAATTGTTTTTCATCTGATTTGCGAAGGCAGACAGTAATGGCTAGCCTGGCACATGACTATCAATAAACTTGTGCATCAGCAACAACTAAATGCCATAAGCAAGGTAGCTTAAAACAAAGGGAAGTTTATTCTCGGTTCTGGAGGCCAGAAATCTGAAGGCAAGTGTTGACAGCACCTTGTTCTCTCTCTGAAATAAGGGAGGTCCGTATATCGTTTTTCTCAGCTTTTGGGAACGGCCAGCAATTCTTAGAGTTGCTTAGCTTGTAGTCAATCATTCATTATCTATTTACTTGTGTTTTTGGATTCAAATGCCTTTTAAAGATACCAATCACCATTTTGAAATAACAGTGAAAGCAAATAATAATTTATAAGTGTATGTATATATATAGGTAGATATGAGTTGAACCGGTGGTCTATGGGAGTATACCTGTGTGGCAGGGACTATTTTGATATACTTATTTGTACTGTAAATATGTCAATATGTACTGTAAATATGTCCACGTATGTGATAGAACATACAGGGTACAAAGTTATGAAAACTTTTTCATATCCAAAAACACCTTCAAGTTCTGAGGCACTGGACTGGAAGGGTAAAGACCATAGTTTGGAGACTGTCTAGGTCAATTGGTGTAACAGTCTTTAAACCGAATGTTTTGCATTTTATTTGGATGAGTAGCAGTTACAGGGAGTCTTATAAGCTTGCGTGGTGACCAGTTAAGTTCCAACTGTTAGTCTCTTTCCATTTGGAAAAGAGTTGAAATCAAAGACCCAAACAATTAGGTTAAAGAACTATTGGACCACATGAACTCCTACCTCCTGAGGGGTACCAACTCCCACAATCAAACGGGTCCAGTTGTGTAATTGAGGGGTAAAATTAAAGAGACAACAGACAAAATAAAGTATACAATTGCTCACCTTCAGGACGGCCATGATCTCAACAGCCAGGTCCACACACAGAGAGAAAATGTATCATATTTCTAATCATGCTGTATATACATTTTGAGGACATTCAAGCCCCCCAGTGACAGGTAACCATATGCGTAACAGGAAGGGGCTGTACAATAGGTTTATGCGTGACAGGAAGGGGACGAGCTAGGAATGCACACACAATAGGAAGGGGGAAACACTGGGGATACACCTGTGACAAGATACCCTCTAAGCAACTGACCTCCAAGTGTACAGTCATTTACCATGTGTCATAATAAGGTTGTGACAACCTGGGGAAAACCTTTCTGTATCCCACAACCTCTCTAACCTTAAGACGAGGAGAACTGGAAGGTTCCTGGCTACCACTCTAGTAAAAATCGAAGATCCTGAACAGAGTAGGAGAGAAAAGACCAGCTTCACTGGTCTGATAAAGACAGGTAGAGAATCCCCTCTCCCCCTAAGACTATAACCCTTAAACATCCGTCAAACCTGAAAATGAACCTATTCCCAGAGATCATTTTTATGCCATACTGGACAGACCTGTAAAATAGTAACACTTGTGAGGACTCATGAGAACAAAGTATACTGACGATCATATGAGAAGAAATGTTGCTAAAAGCCAAGTTCAGAAGGCAGGAAGAGGGTGAAATGGGAACCCAAAAAGGATGTTTAAGGGATTACAACTAATGTCACAAAAGAAACAAATTAAGAATTGTTGAATGCGAAACTAATTCTGTAAACAGGTACAATGATGAAGTGTTCTTTAATTAAATAAAAACTTAGTATTAGATTGTTGTTGCTGTGCATGTTGGGTGCTGTTTAAGATTTTCAACTCAGCAACCCCATAAGTGTTTGTTGGGGCTGTAGTTTTGGTCATCTCTACTATATTTTAAATTATGAAATGATGAAATGTTAAGTAAGTGAGTAAAGCTTTTCCAAAAAGTCATGTGGAAATAGAACTAAAAGATAATCAAGAAGGACTTCTGCCAAGATTAAATAGACACCGAGAGATTGAGACAGAGTCACAGAACAGAGGCAGGGTTCAGACAAAAATGAGTGAAAGAGAAAGATTTTATTGAGGGAAAAGAACTCCCAGATGGATTCCGCAACCCAACAAGAAGAGGTTAAGGAAGTCGCGCATGGTGCTAGGGTGGCAGGATATATACATATTATATGAGCTTAAAGGCATATGGGCCGGTAAGGGGAAGGGAGGTTCTTTGTACTGCGGCTGCAAGTTTCGGAGCAGGAGATGACCTGTCCATAAATCATCTTGTTCTCAGCAAACTTGCTTCCTGGCACGCTGGGGGGGAGTCTGTGTTCTGCCCGGGGGTAAGCTTTGTGACATGCTGGAGGCAGCTGCTTTGAAGTTCAGCAGGTCATTTGTCTTCTTGAGAGGCTGGTGCAAGGGGCTGCCTGGTCCGGACCTGGCCCAAACAGACACACTACCAAGATCCTGTACAAGAAATATGTGAAAGACCAAATAAAACACGAATGAAAATCCAGGGACCCTCAGTTTTAGAGGAGAGGATAGAGAGATTATTTGAATGCTGACTACAAGAAGCTGAATAAAATCTAAATATGAAGACACGAGACTAGTAAATTCTCAACTGACATTACAGCACATCCATTATGAAATTTGTGTTTAATGTGAAATCATCACTATAATCAACATTGGAAGATTTTCTTCTTGTACCCATTGCTGTTGAACATTATGAAGTTTTGTGAACAGGGTTTGATCAGAACAATGAGCTGACAACTGCCCCATATCAATAGCTGGCAGCCCAGGTGCCCAGCCCTCCCCCTCCCCCCACCCATTTACCATAGGAGTTCTACCTACAGGTGGGGGCCACTTTTTGACTAATGATAGTGGCCAACATCTTCTAAATCTGTTCTCAACTGCACTCCGCAGTGAACAGAGAATTATAGTCATTCCCGTTCTGTGTCACACCCATAAGGAGACAGGTGCTTAGCACCTAACAACATATAATCACCAATTAAGTACAAATAGTACCATTACAGTACACTGAAGAATTCAATTTCATTTCACCCAAAGAAACAATTCACCAAAATAAAGAACTAGAAACCCTTTCTAAGGAAGAAATGTCATGGGAACTTCCTAATAGTTAATAATTGGGCATTTTACATAGAGAATATTGCAAGGCAAACAAAACTTTGGGAAAATTCAGGGACGACTACAATAACAAAATAAATGAAACATTAGAAATTATACCAACACAGCAAATTAAAATCCAAAAGATTACAGAAGTAGGTAGCATTGAAGGTAAGTCAATGAAATGTAATCAAGAAGAAACATTCATCAAGAGAAGACAAAGCTCATTAAGCTGATCATTTTTAGGTGCTATTTAGTTGGTTCCTCATAGCAACCCAGTGTACAAAAGAGCAAAATACTACCGTCCTGTGCCTCTTCACAATTAGGTTTGAACTTGTAACCATTTTATCAGTCCATTGTGAGAATCTTTTTTACTACCCTATTTTAACAAGTCTGATGTCCAACATCTTGAGACAATATGTTCAAAGTATGTGAAATGAAATCTTGTCATCTTTACCATTAAGGATCATTCTAGCTGTATTTGTTCTAGAATACTTGTTCTGCCTGTCCCTGGTCTTCTCACTGTTCTTCATCAATACCATGATTCAAATGTATCCATTCTTCTCTGGTCTTAATGCCCAAATGCCACACTCTCTTGGGTCAGACAGGTCTCAGTCTCAAAGTGACTCCCTTGCTCTTCAACACTAAAATGTCTTGTGCAGCAGATTTGTCCAGTGCAATACTGTTTGTTTTCTTGACTGCTCCTTCCATGGGCATTGCTTGTCAATCCAAGCAGAATGACATTTTAGATAATATTAGTCTTTACCATAATGTTGACTACTGATTATAAGGGTTTTGGTTTCCTTTGCATTGAGTTGTATTCCATACTGAAGATTGCAACCCTTGATCTTCATCAGCAAGTGTTTCAGGTCCTCACCTGTAGCAGTTGAGGTGTCATCTGTATATTGTAAGTTGTTAATAAACACTCTCTCCAATCCTGGGCCTGTCTTCATATGTTCTTAGATTATTATTTCACCATATATTTTGATTAAATATGGCGAAAGAAAGCAGCTCTGACATGAATATTAGCTGCTTTTAAACAGCCCCATATTGTTCTATTCCAATGAATGCCTCAAATACCACTTGGTTTGTACAGGGATGATCAAGGGTTGAGGAATTCCCATTTTTCCAAATGTGATCAATAGTTATGATCTATGTACCCTGTTACCTTTACAATGCAAGTAGCAACAGTTGTTATCTTTGTTCAGCCAAGATCCATCTCATATAATCAATGATAAATCCTTTGTTCCACATCCTCTCCTGAATCTGACTTGAATTTCTGGCAGCACTCTGTTGATTGTAACCATTGATGAATTTTTTTCAGCAAAAGTTTATTGAACAGATATTAATATAAGAAGTTTGATAACTTCTGCAGTCTGTTGTGTCACCTTTCTTTGACGTAGGCACAGATTTTCAGTTGGCCTTGTAACCTTGTGCCAAATTTCTTAGGCATAGACGAGCCTGTATATTACTTCGCTGAAGAAACATTTCCATTGACCAATTGCAGGAACTTTATTTTTTGCGAATGCCTTTGATAGGGCTTGAATTTCTTCCTTCAATACCATTGGTTTTTGATCAGAAGTTACCTCTTAAAATAGCTGAATGTACTTTTCAGTACAGTGAGTGTTCTTCCCATCATCTTTGGGTACTTCCTGCTTTGTTCAATATTTTGCCCATAGGAATCCTTAATGTTTAACTCAAGGCTTGGATTTTTTTTTTCAGTCCTTCAGCATGAGATATGTTGAGTGTGTTCTTCCTTTTTGGTTTTCTAACTTCAAGTCTGCATATTTGATACTTTGTCTCATTAATCTGCCCTTTGTGATTTTCTGTAAACTTCATTTCTTAAATTTATTACAGTTGATCTATGATCAACTGCAAGTTTTAGGGTCTCTTCTGATATCTGCTTTATTTTCTTTTTATTGGCATATTGCTTTCTTATTATATAACCTTGTCATTTATTTCATCCCACAGCATATCAGTTGTCATCAGTGTTGTTAATATTTAATGCTGTTCTTGATGTGTCTATAAAATTGAGGTGGGATATATGCAAGGTCATATTGGGGCTTTTGTGGGCATGTTTTAATTTTCAACATCAACCTGAACTTTTATGTGAGCAATTGATGTTCTGTTTCACAGTCAGCCTTTTGGCTGCTATTACTGAGCTTCTCTGTCATCTCTTCCCATGGAGGTAGTCAGTATGAGACCTATCTATACATTCTGTATGCTGTCTATCCAAGTACACATTATGTTGTTGAAAAAGGTATTGCATTTAAGTCCATCTCAGAAAATTCTATCATGCAATCAGCAACATTTGTTTCTTTGAAGCCATAGTTTCAAACTATTGTCCCTCTTTGTTCCAGCTCTCATTCCAATTATCAATAATGCATCTTGATTATATTTGTGATCAGTTCAGACTGAAGTTGGTAGAATTCAATTTCTTTATTCTTAAATTAGAATAATAGTCATACTAATTGGGCTTCCTTGTAGGTATATAGATATTTTCATATTACAGAAAGCATTGTACTTTAAGTTTTGAAATTCTCTTTAATCCACATTCACACAATTCAATAGTTCAGTCATATCAAGACGAATTGTACAATCATTACCACAATTTCAGAATATTTTCTCTATACCCCCCACTCCCATGGTTAAATCATCTTTAAATTGAGTTGTGTAATCACCTTGAGTCCTAGTACTCACTCCCCCTCCCACCTTCATTGTTTACTCCCGAAATAGCCTCACCCTCCCCAATCCCTGCTCACCCACCCCTATATCTCCTAGAAACCCTTTCATCAGTTAACTATATTTATCCACTCCTGTGCTTCAACTGGTAAATCCAACAGAAATAATAACAAAAAATAAAATGATATGGATAAGACAATAATATATAAAGACAAAAAAAAAGCACCACCATCATTTTTTTTTTTTTTCCTAACCCACCACCATCAATATTTTAAAGGCCAGGGAAGAAGTTTTTATCATGGAGTAAGCAAGAGATCCTTACACCTAGAACAAATTCAGGATAGATCTAGAAGGTCAACTGATCAAATCCCAAGTTTGATCCAGGATGACAATGATTTTTGTTTGGTAGTAAGTATTTCAGACCTTTGCCTGTAACTGGAGATCTGCCAGTGGCTTAATTTGTCTTGATATTCTGCAGATGGATTTTGGGCTCCCACTGTCCTCCATAGCCTTCCACAAATTGGGTGTTCATAATTTTAGGTCTGATATTACTTCTTTCATCATATTTGAGTTTATTGTCATCTTTGACTCATACGAGCTGGTTTTCTTCCATGTTGGCTTAGTGGACTCCTTACTTAGATGGCTTTTTATTTGAATACACACCTTAAAACCACAAACACGATTCCACTTGAGAGCCAGGCACCATCTGCTTTCTCACCACAATGTGTAGGACACTCTTCAGTGATCTTTTCATGTGAGTGAGTATTGAGCAGGGCCATGTTTTCAGAACTGACTATTCTTGGGCTGGAGCTAGAGTTCATTTGGGGCCCATAATCTAGCTGCTTCTCCCGGGGATATTCATGACTCAGGTTTACTGTGGTGGTTGTGTGTGTTAGTCCAGGTAGAGAGATCCAGGGAGACACTCGTGTATAAAAAAGAACTTTATATAAAAGAGCAACTGTATATTGAGAAAACATCCCTGCCCAGTCCAGATCAAGTCCATAAGTCTGATATTAGTCCATATGTCCAATACCAGTCTATAAATTCCTCTTCAGACTCAAGCAACACATGCAATGATGTTGAATGAGGAAAATCACAGGCCAGTGGGTGAAAAATCCGGATCCAGTGGTGGTGGAAGTATCTGAGCGATGTCATGGGTCTCCATAAGACGCCTCCATCTCCAGGGCCCTAGCTCCATCAGTGTAGCTCCCAGTGGCTTGTCAACAGGAATGTCTCACAGGGAGACAAACAGAATGAATCAGATACAGAAAACCTTAAGAGTAGAAACAACATTGTCAGAGATGGTGCCAGAAGATGAGCCTTCAGTCCAGAAGACACTCAGTATGACTCCAGGAGAACTGCCTTCACAAAGTAGAGTCTATTGTGATGTGGGTGGAATACACCCTACATGAGTAAAGCCTTCAGGACCTTCATTTACTGATGGGACATGACTCAAAAGGAGAAGAGATAGCTGAAAACACCAATTACCATATATGCTTGAGTGTAAGCCACGTTTTTTTTTTTTTTTTAATTTTAACAATTTATTAGGGGCTCATACAATTCTTTTCACAGTTCATACATATACATAAATCAATTGTATAAAGCACATCTGTACAGTCTTTCCCTAATCATTTTTTCTCCTCTTTTCTTTTTTTACATTTTATTAGGGACTCATACAACTCTTATCACCATCCATACATATACATACATCAATTGTATAAAGCACATCCATACATTCCCTGCCCCAATCATTCTCAAGGCATTTGCTCTCCACTTAAGCCCCTTGCATCAGGTCCTCTTTTTTTTTCCCCACTCCCTCCCCTTTCTCCCCTCCCTCATGTGCCCTTGGTAATTTATACATCGTTATTTTGTCATATCTTACCCTATCAGGAGTCTCCCTTCCCCCCTTCTCTGCTGTCCCTCTCCCAGGGAAGAGGTCACATGTGGATCCTTGTAATCAGTTCCCCCTTTCCAACCCACTCACCCTCTACTCTCCCAGCATCGTCCCTCACACCCTTGGTCCTGAAGGTATCATCCACCCTGGATTCCCTGTATGTACCAGTGTACAGCCCTCATATGTACCAGTGTACAGCCTCTGTCCTATCCAGCCCTGCAAGGTAGAATTCGGATCATGGTAGTTGGGGTGAGGAAGCATCCAGGATCTGGGGGAAAGCTGTGTTCTTCATCGGTACTACCTCACACCCTAATTAACCCATCTCCTGCCTAAACGCCTCTATGAGGGGATCTCCATTGGCCGACACTTGGGCCTTGGGTCTCCACTCTGCACTTCCCCCTTCATTTAATATGGTATATATATACATATATACACATACATATACACATATATACACATACATACACACACTTACATCTTTTTTTTTGCATGATGCCTTATACCTGGTCCCTTGGCACCTCGTGATCGCACTGGTCGGTGTGCTTCTTCCATGTGGGCTTTTTTGCTTCTGAGCTAGTTGGCCGCTTGTTCACCTTCAAGCCTTTAAGACCCCAGACACTATCTCTTTTGATAGCTGGGCACCATCAGCTTTCTTCACCACATTTACTTATGCACCCATTTGTCTTCAGCGATCCTATCATGGAGGTGTGCAATCAATGATATGATTTTTTGTTCTTTGATGCCTGGTAACTGACCCCTTTGGGACCCCTCGATCACACAGGCTGGTGTGTTCTTCCATGTGGACTTTGTTGCTTCTGAGCTAGATGGCCACTTGTTTATCTTCAAGCCTTTAAGACCCCAGTCACTACCTCTTTTGATAGCCGGGCACCATCAGCTTTCTTCACCACATTTACTTGTTCACCCACTTTGACTTCAGCCGTTGTGTCAGGAGAGTGAGCATCATAGAGTTCCAATTTAATAAAAGAAGGTATTCATGCATTGAGGGAGTGTTTGAGTAGAGGCCCAAGGTCCTTCCGCCACCTTAATACTTGACTTATAAATATAGACACATAGATCTATTTCCCCATCCTCCTACATATATTTGCATGTACATGTATTTATCTAGACCTCCATGAATACCCTTTGACTCCTAGCTCTTTCCTCCATCTCCCTTGACTTTCCTCCTGCCCTACTACCATGCTTCGTCGCCACCTGGGCTAGAGTATACCTCTTCTCTAAGCAACCTTACCCTTGATCATTTCCCACCAGGCCTGCCACTCCCCCTTCTCTACCATTTGGGGTCCCATGTTTTTCCCTTGTCCCTGGGTTTGTTAACACCACTTCCTTATACCCCTCTACCCCCCCCACCCCAAGTCCCCCCGGAACTGTCGGTCCTGTTGTTTTTCCTCCAGATAGTTCATCCAGCCTGTCCTATTCAGACAGACCTGTGGAGACACTAACATGCACGAAAACAAGACAGAGGAAAACAAAGCAACAGTATACAACCAGGCAACAAAACAACAAAAACAAACCACTGACAAAGAACAGAACAAAACAGTTCACAAGAGAAAAGCTTGTAGTTAGTTCAGGGATCGTTTGCTGGCCCTTAGGAGCGTTTTCCAGTCCAGTCTTTTGGGGGCCATGGCATTTTTAATCATCTCATTCACATGTAAAAATTGGACATTGATTAAGGAAGATCAATGTAGAATCGATGTATTTGAATTATGGTGCTTGTGAAAAATATTGGAAGTAATTGGACTGCCAAAAAACAACAACAAATCTGTCTTGGAAGAAGTACAGCCGGAATGCTCCTTAGATAAAAGGATGGCAAGATGTTGGACATTGGACAGGTTTTCAGGAGAGACCAGTCCCTGAAAGAATGCTTGTTACAGAAAAGGCACAGCAAAAAAGATGGATTGACATGACTGAAATCATAGGCTCAAGGAGAAAACGTGTGTAAGGATGACACAAGAAACAAGCACTGTTTCCTTATGTTGTCGATAGGGTCACCGAGTCTGAACTGACTGGGTGGCACCTAACAAAACAAGATTGAATATATGCCATCAGTTATATCTATTTTTTATGTTCAAATAAATCTTTATTTTTTTAAATCATTTTATTGGGGGCCCATACAACTCTTATCACAATCCATAGCACATCAATTGTGTCAAGCACATTTGTACATTCGTTGCCCACATCATTCTCAAAACATTTGCTCTCCACTTAAGCCCTTGGCATCAACTCCTCATTCCCCCCCCGCCCCCGTCGCTGCCCTCTCTCTCATTAACCCTTGGCAATGTATTATTTTGTAATATCTTGCACTGTCCAACATCGCCCTCCGCCAACTTTTCTGTTGTCCATTCCCCAGGGAGGAGGTTATATGTACATCCTTGTAATCGGTTTCCCCTCCCCCCCCCTCCTTCCACCCTCCTGGTATCCCCACTCTCACCACTGGTCCTGAAGGGATCATCTGTCCTGGATTCCCTGTTTTTCCAGTTCCTATCTGTACCAGTGTACATCCTCTCATCTAGCCAGATTTGTAAATTAGAATTGGGATCATGATAGTGGTGGGGAAGGAAGCATTAAAGAACTAGAAGAAAGTTGTAAGTTTCATTGTTGCTACAATGCACCCTGATTGGCTGTCTCGCCCCACCCCCCAACCCTTCTGTAAGGGGATGTCCAGTTGTCTACAGATGAGTCTCTCTTGGTTCCCTAATCTGCACCCCCCTCGTTCACAATGATAATATTTTTTGTTCTTTGATGGCTCCTACCTCATCCCTTTGACACCTCATAATCCCACAGGCTGGTGTGCTTCTTCCATGTGGGCTTTGTTGCTCCTCAGCTAGATGGTCGCTTGTTTACCTTGAGTCTTTAAGACCTTAGACACTATATCTTTTGCCACCATCAGTTTTCTTCACCACATTTGCTTATGCACTCATTTGTCTTCATCGATTGTGTTGGGAAGGTGAGCATCATGGAATGCCAGTTTAATAGAACACAGTGTTGCATCGAGGCAGTACTTGAATGGAGGCCCAATGTCTATCTACTACCTTAATACTAAACTTTGAGGGCCCCCCAGTCCCTTCAAACCTTGTGGATCTGTGCCTACTTATCTTTATGATGCGCCTCCTGCGACCCAGCAGTGTTGAATTTCCCTCTTACTAGCTCTCCTGGGTTGATTTCTGTGGAGTCCCTCTGGTATGTGTTACTCAGTCACCATCTTCCCTCCAAGATAGTTTTTTTTTAAAAAACATTTTATTAGGGGCTCATACATCCAAGATAGTTTTTATTGATTGTGTTATTAAACTTTTTTTGGTCTTCATTGCCTTTTTTCTTGACATTTTTTTTTCTTTGAGAGTGGTGTATTGAAGTCTTCTGTTCTTACTGTCGATGTGTCTTGGTCCTTTTTCAATTCTATGAGGATCTGATGTATTTCAAAGGTGTTTCATTGAGTGCATAGATGACTATTATAGTTATGGTTTTCTGAGCTATTTTTCCCTTTATCATTATGTAGTATTCAATCTTTTCTCGTTATGTTGTTTACCTTGAAGTTTATCTTCTTGGAGATTAATATTGTTACCCCTGCTGAGTTTTATTGCTGTTTGCTGGGTATGCTTTTGTTCCACCTCTGATTTTTAATGTCTTCAAGTCTCTGTTTGTGAGGTGTTTTTCTTGTAGGCAGCATATTGATGGGGCTTGCTTTCTTATCCATTCAGCTTCTCTCTGTCTCTGTACTGGTGTATTTAGTACATTAACATTCAGTGAAATTATTGACATGTATGTGTATTTGTTTCCACCATTTTGGTTTATATATGCGTGTGTTGTGTGTTTGGATGTGTATTGTGTTCAGTTTCTTTGTTCTTCCTGTGTCGTTCCCTTGCTCTGGGTGTTGTTCCGTGTGTGCTGGTTTTTGTGAGGAATTGTCTTGAATGTTGGTTTCAGGTTTGTGTGTTGTTGCTGTTGGTTTTTTTGGCCACAGTACTTCATTGAGTATTTTTTGTAATGGTGGTCTTGCTTTTGGCTTTTCTTGTCTTGAAATAATTGTATTATACCACCATATTTAGTTGCTGAACCTTTGTGTGTAATTGATCTTTTTTTCTAGGTGCTTTTAGATTGTTTGTTGTTTCCGTTCTGATGTTCGACATCTTGACTACAATATGCCATGGAGTTTGCCTTTTAGAATCTCTCCTGGCTGGGGTTCTTTTGGCTTCCTAAACAATCGTCTTTTTCTCTTTTAGACATTGAGTAAAGTTCTTTGGCTGGCGCTCTTGGACTATTCTCTGTGTGGATGTGACTTTGTTTGTTTCTTCCTCTTCTGGAATTCCTACAAGATGCAGGTTGTTCCTCTTAATGGTGTCCCACATTATTATCAAGCTTTTCTCAGTCTCTTTTGCATTTTTTGGTTATTTGTCCTTCCTTTAGATTGGAATCTATAGATTTGTCTTTCAGTTCACTAATTTGGGTTTCTATCTCTTCAATTCTGTATCTCTATTTTTTTTACAGCCTCCCGCTTTTCCTTCATAGCAGGGGTGTCAAACTGGCCCTGTCGGCCGCATGTAGCCCCTGAGGAGCTTTTTTTGTGGCCTGCGATGCTCTGAAATAAAATGAAAATAGAAAAAATTGTTATGAAGAAAATAGCACTTAGGGGAGATCGAGGCAATACCGTACACACAATTCCCTCGTTAACCCTTTATCTGAAGATGAGTATACATGTGGCCCAGTGCTTTTTGGGGGGCCTGTGGATGTGTATAAATGCACTGACCTAGTTCCAGTGATGATTGGAAGCGATCTGTCTGCCACTCTCAGTGTCACATAATGTAAAGAGATCCCAATAGTGAAAAGGTGAAAAAGAGCACTCTGGGTTGTGCTGTTATGATCATACCTAGCAGCAGTGCTAGTGAACATTTTTAGAGGGAAGCCATTACAATTGTGCATCACGTTTGTCAGCTGCCCAAATCTTGGTGTTTTTTATTAGTTACTTTGTTATATTTTCCGGTCACAACATAAGACGTAGTGAAAACTAGTAGAAGGAAAGCACTGTCAAGTTAAGGGTAAAACAATAATTTTAGTTTTATAAATACATTAAATAAAATAAATATTTAAATAAAAGCTATTATAGTATTTTAATTATCCTATCCATATTCCTGAATCCTCACTTCAAAATAGAAATTGAACAAAATTTGTAAATGTGATGTGGCCCATGTGAATCTTGCCTGTTGCACCAAATGGCCCACTTTTTAATTGAGTTTGACACCCCTGCTTTGTAATTCTGCTATTTTAGTGTTTGATTTTTGTGTTTCTGTTTGTTTCTCTAAGGAGGTTATAGCTTTTCTATTGTTTTATTTTTCCTTTCAAACTTCTTTCAGCTGTTGCATGAGCACAAACATCATTCTTTACATTCTTTTTCTGGGAAATCCATAACTTGTACAGTTTCAGGTATTACATTTAAGTTTGATTGCTATTTGGTTATTTGTTTATGTTTCTCTTGTTTTGTGTGTGTGTGTGTGCGTGTGTGTGTGTGACTAATATCTTCTGTTGTTTCCTTGTCATCTTGGAGTCTATTGGGAGTGTTATGTAGGCGATGTTATTTGGAACTGGTTAACTCTATTAGGTGGTGCAGTAGAGGGCTAATGGATAGTTTGTATTAAGTGTCTGAGGGAGGTTGCTAATTTATGTGTTAAGGGAGTCATATGAAATTTGGGGAGGAAATGTTATGAGTGTTGGGAGAGTGAAGGAAGCAGTAGGTTAAAAAAGAGGGTGGAGGATCAGGTAGTGTTATATAGTAGGTTAAAGGAAGGGGTATTTGGCCCTGAAATGCCTCATTTGCAACGATGGATCAATGGGTACTAGTATTTGAGAGCAAAAACAATTTTAAATATTGTGATAGTAGTATTAGTCTTTGGTGTTATGAGTCTGAAAATGTAAGAAAAATTTTGATGATCAGTACAGTGAAACTAAAAGACAGGTTAGTGATGTTATGAAGTAAAACTTTGGATATTTAGACTAAAGAAAGGAAAATTAAAGAAAAGGGGTAAGAGATGACAGTTTTAATAATAGTTATAGGAAAAATCATACTAGCATAAGATGCAGGAGAGCTGTTAATGTATGTTTGTCCGGGACACTAAGCTTCACACAGAGCTTAGTCTCTGTTGTGGGTGCGAACTAGTAGGTAGATGGGGTGTTAGGGGTCTAGGAAATAAACCAATGAGATCGGAAGGAAAAAACGTAAAGTAATATATCATACAAATATATACAAATGATATATATATAAACTCCCTTATATAAATTCCCTGCCTGGGCTTGTAAAACCTGTTCTGCCTGCCAAACCTGCTCCAGCTTCTTGTTTTGTGATGCAAATACTTAGTCAATGAGTCAGGTGTATGCAATCCAGGTATGTGTAACAAGTAATATGAAAATAAATTCTCAGAGTGGCCCAATTATTTAAGGTACCAGGCCTTTGGGGTGTCTTCCGATCAGGGGTTGTGCTGAGTGGTACCTCAGGAGGGGGCTGGAGCTCTTGGTGTTAATCACTTAACACCTGCTTTCAGCTGCCCTGTTCTCAGCCCTGTGAGGCTCAGTAAGCTGTGAAGTACCCACTACTAGGAGTGAGTCCTAGACGGGGGATCTCCACTGGCAGTCTTCTGGTCTTGGCAGGAAGCCAAAGAAATTTATATTTTTATTTTCCCTGGTCCCAGTCTGGTCACTTCGAATTATGATCCTTTTGCTCCATCACACCCCACTGGCATGTACCCCCCACCCCCTCAGCTAGCTTCCCAATTCAAAGACCCGGGAATCTCCCCTCAGGCGGCCGAGGGGAGATGCCCTAAGCGGTTCTAATTGGCTGGTGTTTCTGCTCTCTCGTTGTAGTCTATTTGTGTCTACCTATCTTTATGGTGACAATCCTGTGGTCTGGAAGTGCTATCCCTTTCAGTAACTCTTTTGCGCTGTTCTCTGCAGTGTGTGCTGCTTGGTCATCCTCCTCCTCCCAGCTGCCCCTCAATCCCCTCTCAGGTGCTGCTTATCTCCTCTTGCTGCTCTCATTTTCTTTCTTATTTGAAAGTTCATATCCCCTAGGAGGAGTCATCAGGCTGTAACCTGTTTGATAGGTGGGACTAGTGCTACAGTTTCCCACAGGGTCACGTTGACATAACATCTAACTGCCACAACAGCTAAAGGCAAACTGCTTGTGCTGCTCCTTTAAAACTGGAATTGAGAAAAACACATTTGCCCAATTAGTAGCTGCTATCAGATACTAGAAGAGATATTAATCTACTCAAGCAATAAAACCATTTCTGGGACAGCAGCTGCAATTGGAGTCACCACCTGGATAAGTTTCCAGGCACCCCCTGCCATTCTCAAAGATCCATCTGTTTTTTGCACTGACCAAATTGACAGGGACAGAAGAGGCATTTTCTGCCTGCAATATGGGAATTAACAGAAGACCTTGTGAGAACAGGTTAGTAGGCAGGTCAACCTTGAAGCTAGGCCCTAATGAATGTCCTCACACAGCAGTGCTCCTGGAGATAAATCTGACAGCACACTGATCCAGAGACAAAAGCTGAGATTGCAATTTAAAGAGCCTCAAGGGTGGTCTAAATAACGAATTAGAAAGCTAATTGTACATCTGTGGAGTGGCAAACTCCTCCCCTTTAAAACTGTCTTTTAGAAACTAGGAGTCTTCCCCTAGACAATGAATGACCCTTCTTAATTTGTGAAAGGGGCCCCCACTACATTCCGGGAGCAAAGCATATTTTATCTATGCTTAAGGTATCCTTTTCACCATGCCAGAAGGACTCACATACTTTCTTTGGAAATGATTCTATCTATGCTTTAATAAAATTGTTGCCCAGCCTGTGTGATCACAAGGTGTAGATGGGATCAGAAAGTGTTAGGGAGCTAGAGGCAGAAACCTCTACCTCTACCTGCCAAGGCCTCCCTCCACCCTTACAGACTGTGGGAAGCTGCTCCAGGCTGGATGGCATGAATAAATTCAGGCAGTTGAGACGAAGCCAGTACTCTTGGGAGGACCTCAATCTAGGCCAGGTGAGCTTAATTGAGTCAATGGAGTCAACCAGTACTGTCAACCACGCCTCCCAGTGGAGGGCCCTGAAAAGTCAGAATTGCAAGGAGATGACAAGCAATTCTCCAGGTCTCCAGACCCCATATGCTAATTGCCATACATTCCTCACTACCCCTGTAAAAACCCTCGCCCCCAGCTGCTGAATGGGACTTCCCTGACCTGTCCGCCTAGGTCACGAAACCTCGGCAGGGAGCCGCCCTACTGCCCCACCTAATAAAGCTATTTCTGTTTCTGCTTTCCTTGTCCTGTCAGTTATGTCTGTCTTCCTCCCTGTACCTCAGTTTCACCTTTACACTTCTATCCTTTATAAAAATTCACTTGGATCACAAACCAGGCTTCGGTGTGAATTCATTCTCATGGGAAGCCAATGACCCAGGTATTTCCACCTGAGGAATCTAACAGTATCAGACATCAGGAGACCCCAAACCATCATATGATGTGAATGAAGGGAGTTGGATGGAGACTCAAAGTCCATCTGTAGACAATTGGACATCCCTCACAGGAGGGACAAGTCAGCCAGAGTGCAGTACAGCACCAACGAGACACACATTTCTTTAGTTCTTTAGTGCTTCCCGCACCCCACCCCACCCACCTATCATGACCCCACTTCTACTTTACAAATCCCAGTTCTAGCTTACAAATCTAGCTAGACCAGATGGTACAGATAAGAGCTCTTGTCACACGGGATCCAGGACAGATAAACACATCAGGAACAGTAATGGGAGTAGCAATACTATCAGCGTAGGCCACTTAGGGGGAATGTAGGGGGGGAAAGGGGGAGAAACAGAGAATTGATTACAATGATGATGTAGACATAACCCCCACACCCTGAGGGGGACAAACAACAGCAATGTGGGTGAAGGGAGACAGAAGATGGTGTAAGATAGGAAAACGATAATAATTTATCAAGGGTCTTGAGGGTGGGAGGGTGGGTGAGGGAGGGAAAAAAGGAGCTGATATCAAGGGCTCAAGTAGAAAGAAAATGTTTTGAAAATGATGATGGCAACATATGTACAAATATGCTTGACTCCACTGATGTATGGATTGTTATAAAAGAGATGTAAGAGCCCCTAATAAAGTGATTAAAAACCCCCACACTAAAAACTGGCTTAACCGCTGCTGGTGCTTGTGTGTGTGTAAGCACAGCTTATACCTGGACCCTTACAAACCACATAGGTCTAGAGTTTGCTAGTCCCCCCATAGACAACAGCTCAGTTCGGAAGTAATGGTCTCCAGCCCTATATTCTTCAATTCCTTGATGGTGCAATCTTTGCACCCTGATCTTTGCAATCCCTCCAGGAAAACATAATTGCGTTGGCTTTACCATTTTCCTAAGTAGAGGTAGCTTTACTAGCTTCCACTCCTGCCCCTGCCATAGTAGTCCATGTTCTAGAGTCAGGTAGCCATATGGGGTACTGGCAGTCAGTGAGTCTGTCTATTCCATTTATGTGTTCTAGAACAGGGAAATTACTATAGGATAGGTTTGGGCTCATACTGGATCCCCTGTGAGATCAACCTGAGCTAAGACTCCATTATAACTTGACCTTTATATGCTCCTAGTCTGATTGTGGGACCTTAAAATTTAGGGTCACTTAGATTAATGTCAGTTTGGAGCCAATGTCCAGTAACCATCCCCAACGTCTGATTATTTCCTTTCTCCAATGAATTGTCACTTATAAAAGGCACAGTTTCCACTGGGCAGGCCTGGGAGAAAGGCTAACTATGCATTTTTTATTAGTGTAGTGGGTGCCTTCCTCAAAGGGACCTGGCTTCCCCGTAAATGAAGGGTTTGTGAACTGGCTCAATTTTGGGGAATTGATCGAGCATTTGCTACTCTATATCTGGCTATTTGAATTAGACTGCTATTCAACTGGCCTAGAATTTTTCAACTTGTACAGATCAATGATAGATTTGGTAGGTTTCTCATTTATTTCACTCCTAGGGACACTCTGCTTAGGTATCCAATGCCATACAAATCAGGCTATTCTGTTACTACTTTGACTCTGCTAACCATTTGGCAACCACACCCACCTTGTCTCTGTTAAATGCTACTGCTTACCGCCTACTACCATGGGACCCAATCAGCCATGTTATGTGCAAACGTCTTAATTAGGGTATTTTCCACTGTCAAAACTGGCTCAAAATAAAATATCAATCACAGCAGTCTTTAGAGATACTTATGATCCCTTCAGAAATGTGTTTCCCACTGAGAGAAAAGGTGTGTCCTCAGTGCATTCCATTTGTGAGTCTATGGGTCTGCCCTGAAACACGCCCATTCCCTTAATCCTCTAAAGTATACCAAGCTAGGTCTGGTACTTCAACTTAACTTGCTCTAAGCCACTGCAGAAGTTTTGCTTCAGTAAACCAAACAGATAAACTATTAGATTCTGTCCTAACGTCTGGTGCTGAAACACTGACTGAAGGATCAGTGCTTAGTTGGTCCACGTCAACACATTCAGACTGATGCAACCGTTCGCTCCTTGCATCATCATCTCACTCCCGCACACATTCCTCGGGTCTCTGCCTGTACATACTAGAAAATGCTAGCAGTCCTTTAAGAGGATAGCACAGCTCTTTCTGGATCAATATTTGGAGGTCACCTTTGGGATTACTGAGACAAGTTTAGAGGCAGTGTCGAAGCAGGCATGAGTGTCGAAGGTGTTTCCCAGCAAGTGTCAGCATTATCTTGCAAGGCATCTGCTGCAGGGAATGCTCCAGATACAACTCCAGGTTCGCTATCAGCAGGGAAAGTTGGGCTAAGCTCAAGTGCAGGTGGAGGGGACAATGGCTTTACTAATGACGGATTAAACTCTTCAGATGTGAGTGGTAGTGTTGTTGGCTGAAGTAACTCAATGGCATGTCAAGGATCCATGTTCTGATATTTCTGAGAATAATCTTTCCGTGTGTCCCTATGATGGTTCGATTTTATATCAGTTTGATGCATCTGTGTGAAAGTATGGGTAGAGTTCAATCTCAATAAGGCCCTCTCCTTGGAGGAGGTGCCCAATTTAGAGAGATGCCATGGACAACTTTCCTTCCCTCTCCCTCCATCCTGCTTACCTTGATTCTGCGTCTCTAGGATTCATGGCCGAGCCGGCCTGCTGATCATAGGAGCTGCAGTGTCCTGCCCTCTTCCTGCTGACCTTACATCCAGATGCTCTTGCCCCTACTGGCCTGTGATTTTCCCGATTCCTGCTTTGCCTTTGCTTCATTGGCTGGAAGCTGGGTGAGTCTAAAGGGGACTTCATCTAGCATCTGACCCATGGACTTGAGTTGAACTGGGCTGGGCTTCCTGATGTAAATTTATTTTTGCTATAAAGTTATTTGAGTGTAGTTTGATTTATTTCTCTAGAAAACTCAGCGTAGCACAGTCCTCTCCACCGTAACTTTCAGGTTCGCATTTAGTCCCAATCCATGCTCTCCTGTTAACATCAGAAATCATTCTAAGTAGAGGGTTCAGTTAGTGTTGTAATTCAGCCACTCTTTTTTTTTTTTAGATTTAGTACTTTTTAAAAAAACATTTTATTAGGGGTTCATACAACTCTTATCACAACCCATACATATACATACATCAATTGTATAAAGCACATCTATACATTATTTGCCCTAATCATTTTCAAAGCATTTGCTCTCCACTTAAGCCCTCTGCATCAGGTCCTCTTTTTTCCCCCCTCCATCCCCGCTCCTCCCTCCCTCATGAGCCCTTGATAATTTATAGATTGTTATTTTGTCATATCTTGCCCTATCCAGAGTCTACCGCCCCCCCCTTCTCTGCCGTCCATCTCCCAGGGAGGAGGTCACATGTGGATCCTTGTAATCAGTTCCCCCTTTCCAACCCACTCACCCTCCACTCTCCCAGCATCGGCCCTCACACCCCTGGTCCTGAAGGTATCATCCACCCTGGATTCCCTGTGCCTCCAGCTCCCATATGCACCAGTGTACAACCTCTGCCCTATCCAGTCCTGCAAGGTAGAATTCGGATCATGGTAGGTGGCAGGAGGAAGCATCCAGGATCTGGGGGAAAGCTGTGTTCTTCATTGGTACTACATCGCACCCTGACTGACCCATCTCCTCTCCTAAACCCCTCTATGAGGGGATCTCCAGTGGCCGACAAATGGGCTTTGGGTCTCCACTCTGCACTTCCCCCTTCATTCACTATGGTGTGTGTGTGTGTGTGTGTGTGTATATATATATATATATATATTGCATGATGCCTTATATCTGGTCCCTTTGGCATCTCGTGATTGCACAGGCTGGTGTGCTTCTTCCATGTGGCCTTTATTGCTTCTGAGCTAGATGGCCGCTTGTTCACCTTCAAGCCTTTAAGACCCCAGACACTATCTCTTTCGATAGTCGGGCACCATCAGCTTTCTTCGCCACATTTGCTTATGCACCTGTTTGTCTTCGGTGATTGTATCATGGAGGTGTGCAGCCAATGATATGATTTTTTGTTCTTTGATATCTGTTCCCTTCGGGACCATGCAATCACACAGGCTGGTGTGTTCTTCCATGTGGGCTTTGTTGCTTCTGAGCTAGATGGGCGCTTGTATATCTTCAAGCCTTTAAGACCCCAGACACTATCTCTTTTGATAGCCCGGCACCATCAGCTTTCTTCACATTTACTTGTTCACCCGCTTTGTCTTCAGCAGTTGTGTCGGGAGGGTGAGCATCACAGAGTGCCAATTTAATAAAAGAAAGTATTCATGCATTGAGGGAGTGCTACTATCTACCTTTTTGCGACACTTTGCTGTAGTACCTTTATCTTCAGTGATCATTTCATGAAGGTGAGTACTGAGCAGGGCCATGATAATTCTTTTTAAGTGTGAGCCCCCAAACCATTCCTGAATCTATGCTTTTTAAAATATTTGCTAACTTAGGAGTTAATACAAATGTCATATTATTCCATAGTTCAATCACATCAAACAGAATTGTAAAATTGCTGCCACAATCAGTCTCCACACATACATTTCCCTCCTAGACTACTTGACATCATCTCCCTCTTACTTCCCCCGACCCTCTTTATCCTCGCCCCCCCCCAAACTATTGTTATATTTTCTTTCTCAAAGTCTCTGGGTCTCATTTACTAAAAAGCAGAAACAAATAACAGCTTCAAGAAAGTGACCCCCATGGTGCTGCACCCCTGAGACACACCTTAATATACCCAAGCACATGCAACACACAGTAGAGGGGCTGTCACAAGATTTCCAGAATAATAGATATCTTAACCCAGCATAAAGGGGGTTGATGTAACATGACCTTATTTGTCCACCAACCATCAGTACACCACTCTTGGTACAGCTGTTCTCTGCTTCCTCAGGCACCATGTATTTCCAGCTTAAGTCCTCATGTTACAAGTGTGTCTGAGGTAGAGTCTAGTTCACCCAGTGGGATTCCCATATGGGGCTCACTGATGTAGCCTCTGGAGCATGCATGCACCCCAAAGATCCAGAATTTGGTGTCCCAGCATTTTATGGCACCTGGTCTGCTTTCCTGGGATACCCCCCCCAGATGCCCTACACCAGTTCTGCCCACCCATTGCATGCCACTGAAGACACCTCCCATTTATTGTTGCCAAGAGCATCCTCAGTCTTTTGTCCCCCACCTGGAGGTTAGCTCTCCCTCCCCTCCCTTCAACAGGCCTGCACCTATGTACCCCCAAATTTGACCATTCCCTTTCATCTCCTGTGCGGCACCTCTCATCACTAAACCCCATTCCTCCGACGGGGCTACCTCCCTCTCTGGGAGACCTCACCACAGATCTAAATGGCTACTATTCAGCGAACAGCCACTACCCCCTCGCACCCTCCATTTGATCCCAGCTGTCGTGAGGTGACCTCCGGCCAAGTGACCTACACTATACTCACCAGGAGCAGATGATGTGTAGGTCATTGGCACTGGTCCAGCTCGTTAGCGGCCTGTCTGACCCCAGCCAGATGACTGCATGTCCTGCACGCTTGAGCTTGCGCCCCTTCTGCTGCTTGTTCCTGCTGCTCTGGACTCACACAGTGCTTCTCCTTTCGTGCTTCACTCGCTTCCCTCAGCATGTCTTCCAGAGCCCTCCACGACGTGAGGGGTCTCATTGCTGTTCTTCAGGCATGCGCAGTACTCATCATGTTTATGTACCAGAGGTTTTTATCCATTGTTGGGAATGGAGGCCGCTTCTAGCAATTGTGAGCTGTGCTGTGATGAACATGGGGGAGCAAATGTCTGCTTATGATGTTTTTTATTTCTTTGGGGTATATGTTCAGTAATGGTATTGCTGGATCATATGGTAGTTCAGTTGCCATCTGTTCTAGGTATCGCCATACTGCCTTCCTGAGTGTCTGTACATATTTACAAGTCCACCAGCAGAGGATAAGAGTTCCTATCTCACCACACACTCTCCAACATTTGCTGTTCTCAGCTTTTTTACTTTAACTGGGCTACAGTTATGGGTGTTAGGTGGTATCTCATGGTTGCTTTGACTTGCATTTCCTGGATAGCTAATGACTGAGAGAACTTACTCATATGTTTATTAGTTATTCGCGTATCATCCTTTGTGAATCATCTGCTCCGGTCCTTTGCCCACTTTTTCATAGGGCTACTAGTTTGTTTTTCTTGCCACCTTGTAAATTCTGTAGATTTTAGTAATTAGTCCTTTGTTATGTCATTACTAAATATCTTTTCCCAGTCTATGGGTCTTTTTACTCTTTCAATGAAGTCTTTTAATGTATGCAAGTTTTTTATTTTTTAATATGTCCCACTATTTTGTTTTCTATGGATTGTGTCAGCTTTGTTATTTCTGATAGCCCATCTACTGCACTAGGGTTCCTAGTTTTGTCCCAGTTTTCTGATCCTGAGAGCTTTGGGTTTTACATTTAGGAATTTGATCCATCTTGAGTTGGTTTATGTGCATGGGTGAGGCAGTGGTCTTTTTTTGTTCTTCTGCAAGTGGATAGCCAGTATTTCCAATAGCATTTATTGAAGAGGTGTCTGCTTCCCATTTAATGTTTTTTAGGCCTTTGTCAACAATAAGTTCTCTGTCTGTGGAAGCTAGAGGGTGGACAGGTGTTATTTTTGTGAAGGGAAGACAATATAAAACAGGAGATTGGCAAAAAATATTGGAAATGACAAGACAATGGTAGATTTAACGAGTTATTTAATGTAAAACTGATGTCTGCTCTATAAACCTTCACCTAAGTAACAATAGAAAATATTTTTAAAAACTTAAAAAAATTCTCTGTCTCTGAATTCTATTCTTTAATGACTATTTTAACACAGACACACACACGTTCTATTTTGTTACCATTAGACTCAGAGTTTAATGATAAAAATTACATTAAAACAGAACAGAAAAGTTGGTGAAGGGAGACGTCGGACAGTACAAAAAAAATAAAAGGAATTTTTTTAAATTAATTTTTTAACAATTTATTGGGGCTGATACAATTCTTTTCACAGTTCATACATATACATACATCAATTGTATAAAGCACATCTGTACAGTCTTTGCCCTAATCATTTTTTTCTCTTTTCTTCTTTTACATTTTATTAGGGACTCAAACAACTCTTACCACAATCCATACATATACATACATCAATTGTATAAAGCACATCCATACATTCCCTGCCCCAATCATTCTCAAGGCATTTGCTCTCCACTTAAGCCCCTTGCATCAGGTCCTCTTTTGAAATTTTTGTTTTTTAAAAAAGTGACTTAAATAAGAAAAACTGTGCATGAGCAGCCAGTAGTAACTATTGGTCTCTCTGCACTCGGAGGAAACAAGAGTGAAGTCAAAAGACATGTTGAATACAATTATTACAATAGAATGATGAACAACCCAAACATTAGTCTCTATAATCTTGAGCTTGGAAAACCTAAATGGTGCCTGACTACCGCTACCTATTACTCTGAACACAATCACATTAGAAGGTCCTCAATGGAATGGGGGTAAAATGTGGAACAGAACTCATGATCATAAAACAGACTGGGTTTACTGGTTGAATGGAGTCTAGTAGCATGCCCCAAGAATATAACCAATGTCCTCTAGGCGTGGAACTGAAATGACCTTTTTTAAAACCATCAACAGCTTAAAACCCAAAGGGCAGCATTTACCCAATGACAAAGTCCAGAGGGTTACTAAAGAAGGAGTGATGGTAAGAGAAAGCCCAGTGGGGTAGTAGGATGGCACATGGAAGGTATTGGAGTGGATGTGCAAAATCAATGTGTATGAATTTTTCGATGTAAAACTGATGAACTTCTCTGTAAACCTTCACTTAATTGGTAATAAGTATACTTCCCTTCCCCCACCCTAACAGTTTCAGAGTCTCAAATGTTTTCGTGTGTTGTATCTTCATTTTCATTTGACTCTAAATATTCACTGGTTGTTTGTATAATGGTTTAATTTCCATATAATTGTGTATTTCAGTTTCATTGTGTTACCAAATTCTGTTTACATTCAATTGTGATCAAGAAATATACTTTGTCGCAGTCTGCTCCAGCAAGGGGACAGCATGCCACCAGCTGTTGTCAGTTGTCCAGTTCCCTCTGTGTCCCATTAGCTTCCCCCAGGGCCGTCATCCTCCGAGCCTGGCGAGCCAGCGTGGGGTCTAGTCCCGCTCTCTTTCTCTTCCTCTCTCCTGGCCTGCCTCTGTGTGGGTGTGGCATGCTGGCTCCTCTCCCTAGCCTGTAGCTCTCTCTCTTCATGCATCCTTCCATGTGACCATGCTGTCTTCATGGTTTGGTGCTTCATAGTAGGGTCTACATGCACTCCAGGCTGGGAGAGGCAGCTCCTGGACAGTCTTGAAGGCCAGCGAAGAGACCCAGGATTTTTGTATAGTTCTTTTCTCTTTTTAAAAAATTTTTCTTATTGATTTACTATTTTTATTTTAAAAAATCATTTTGGGCTATGTCATAGTCGGTGTACCTACCTATATAGGATAGGTATGGGAGGCATGCGCATGCTTGAGGTGAGAGCATTGGGACCAACGGTTCCAGGGAGACCTGGGAGGTCAGAGTGGTGGAGGAATGGGGTGCTGAGCAGGCTGCGCCATGGACAGGGGAACAACTGGGGTGTCAGAGCCAGTAATGAGGATATAGGGATCCAAGGTGGGGGTGGTGGTAATGTTGGAGCAACAGCAGACTAGCTAAGGGGGTTACCAAGAGGCAGAAATAAGGGGAAAGTGGCAGTGGGACAGGAGGAAGGTAAAAGGCAACAGAGGAAGGACCAAGGAAGCAAAGCAATGGATAGAGGTATAAACATAGTGGTGTGCATATGTAAATACATTAATCTACAAAAATAGAGGTATTGGCCCATGTACATATATTTATATGGCAATACCCTGAGGTAGGGGATGGACTTTGGGCATCCACTCATATCCTCCTTCAATTCAAGAACACTTTGTTCTATGGGGACCCAATGCCCATCTGTAGACAACTAGACATCCATTGCAGAGCGGTAGTGGGGAGATGAGTCACTCAGGCTTCAGTGTAGCAATAACGAAACTCACAATTTTCCTCTAGTTCTTAAACACTTCCTCCCCCCAACTATCATGATCCCACTTCTACCTTGCAAACCTGGTTAGACCAGAGGATGCACAGCGGTACAGTTGGGATTTGGAAACAGGGAATCTAGGACAGATGAACCCCCTCAGGACCAACAGTGAGAGTGGTGATACCGGGAGGGAAGGAGGGGTAGAAAGGGGAAACCAATCACGGGGATCTATATATAACCTCCTCTCTGGGGAATGGGCAACAGGAAAGTGGGTGAAGGGAGACGCCTGGCAGTGTAAGATAAGATAAAATAATAATTTATAAATTATCAAGGGTTCATGAGGGAGAGGGGAGCGGGGAGGGAGAGGGAGAGAAAAAAGGAAAATGAGGAGCTTATTCCAGGAACCAAAGCGGAATGCGAAGTTTGAGAATGATGAGGGCAATGAATGTATAAGTGTGCTTTACACAATTGATGTATGTGTGGATTGTGATAAGAATTGCATGAGCCCCAATACATAAATTTTTTAAAAAAGAGAAAGTTTTGTTCTAACCAGTCAGCAGCATGAGATGTTTACCCTCCTGACACAATCGCTGAAGACAAAATAGGTGCATAAACAAATGTGGTGAAGAGGGCAAATGGTGCCCGGTTATTAAAAGATATCGTGTCTGGGGTCTAAAAGGCTTGATGTCACACAAGCTGCCATTCAGCAGTGAAGCAACAAGTCCACATGGAAGAAGCACATCGCTGGTGCGATCATGAGGAGTCATAGGAACTGGGCATCAGCAGACACATAACAAATAAAAACGAGAGGGCTGGAGCAGAGATCCAAAGCTCATCTGTAGATAGTGGAACAATCTCCCCACAGAGGGACCACAGGAAAGGATGAGTCAACTTTCCTCTAGTTCTTAAATATTTCCTCCCCACCACTATCATGATCCCAGTTCTATCTTAAAATCTGGCTAGACCAGAGGATGTACACGGGTACAGAAAGAAACACAGGGGATCCAGGACAGATGAACCCCTCAGGACTAGTGGTGAGAGTGGCGATAATTCAAGGGTGGAGGAAAGGTGGGATAGAATGGAGGAACCGATTACAAGGATCTACAATATAAGCCCCTCCCTGAGGAACAGGCAACAGAAAAGTGGGTGAAAGGAGATGTTGGACAGTGTAAGACATAACAAAATAATAGTAATATATAAATTGTCAAGGGTTCATGAGGGAAGGGGTGGGGAGGGAGGGGGAAAATGAGGAGCTGATACCAAGGCCTCAAGTAGAAAGAAAGTATTTTGAGAATGATGATGGAAATAAATGTACACATGTGCTTGACACAATGGGTGTAGATATGGATTGTGGTAAAATGATTAAAAAAGAGAGAAAGGAATATAGTCATTGTACAAAAAATAAGAAAAGAATATAAGCCAGGTGACATTCCACCATTTCCAGATCTAGCTCTTTCTTTTTTATTAAATCAGTTTTTGGGGGGCTCGTACAACTTAAAAAATAGTTTTATTGGGGGCTTGTATAACTCTTATCACAATCCATAAATATATCAATTTTCAAGCACATTTGTACATTTGTTCTCATCATTTTCCCTTTTGTGTTCAACTTTGAGTGACTTTCTAGTATCATTCCTTCACATTTCTCACGTTGGAGGGACTGGCTTTAAGTTTTCTTGTATGGGAGTCTAATAGCTATGAACGCTCAGCTTTTATCTTGGAATACTTAACTTTTTTTTGAAGGACAATTTTTACAGTCCTTAATTTTTGAAGGACCGCTTTACAACTTGTACAGTGTGAGCATTTTTCATAAAACAAGTATGGATAGATATAATCATATTTATCATATGAGCAAGGGGAACACTGCGGAGCCTGTTTGGGAACATGGCAGGGCTGAAAGAGACAGGTTTTGTGCTACATTTTACTCATTCCTAAACAGTGTTATATGAAAAAAGAAACTTTTAATTAAAAATATCTTTTGAAAGAAGGGCTTGGCTCCCCTCCTTGACCCCAGTGAAAAAGCCTATCACTCATACCTGGCCTGCCCTCAAAAGATCAGGTGATATTTTTACATCATTTACCACAATTCATATGCATTCTGATTCAACCCATTAATTGCAGCAATACCGTCAATGTACCATTTGAGTTCAGTTCCCGATCTGCAGGGGAAGAGTGCAAATCTTGGAGGTCCTGCCTATCTCTGTTCGATCAGTAAACCTGGCATCCTTTAGGGTTATGTTCTTAACTTCTCCCCCACTCTAGACAGAACCTTCAGTTGTGATCCTTTTCATAACACTTGGTCATGGTAGCTGGGTGCCGAACAATGTTTTCAATTTCTAGGTTGTGAAGACTGACGTTTTCCTGGTCCTTCAGTCTGGGCACTTAATTCGGAGACCTGGGTTTGCTGACCTGGGTTTGACCAGAGCCTGAGCTGAATGTCTTTGGGTTGAGGCTCATAGCAGAGTTGTATGCCACTTCGGGTGTTTATTAGCATACCTGAAACTCTGTAATGTGTCCTGTTAAACACCTACCCTGAGCATTTCTCTTGGCACTATAACTTATTGAGTTATTAAATTCTTTCATCACGCATTTTGTCTGTGAGTTTCTGTGTAGCCGTTGCAATGGATACATGCAAAAGTAAAAGAGTGGACACTAATCAAGACTATATAATGCATATATAATAAATGTACAAAGAGACCAGGAGACTTACTTACCATCTTTGGGATAGTGCGTGCCTTTAGGACGAGTAAAAGGTTGCAATCAATAGAATACGACCTTCACCTCTATCTAAAATATTTTATATCTTTTAAAAAGAAAAATTTCAAAATATTATATTAAATGTATCTAGTTGATGGGTATATGGGTTTTCTCCTAAAACTGTATTTTCTAATTATTTGAGATATTTTATAATTGAAGAACAAAGGACAAAATTGAAATATAGATATTTTTTAATTGAAAAACTGCAAATACAGTGACTCATTTCACATTACAGTAGTACATTCAGATAAACAAATGACCATCAATTTTGGTAGAAAACTATATTTTTATCTTTTTTTAACATATAGTTCAATTCCCAGTGCAAAAACACTCCAATGAAAAAAAGATTCATGTACAATAAATACAAGCCTACAGGTGTAACCACAGTACCAATATTTACATGTGGTAAAGTGGTTCCAAACGAACAAGAGTCCTCTCCTTTATTGTCTAGAGGACACTCTGCTTACAGAGGGAAGCCCTTCTGGAAAGTCTGCACTCAGCAGCCATTGGGAAGTGTAACAGAGGACAGAGCTGAATAACCAGACAGTAAAGCTCTTAGGTTCAGGGTAATGGTTTCATGGGACATACCATTATTTGGCTTATTAACATGTTTGGTGCTTCTGTTCTACCTCCTCCTTCAGTTGTCAGGCACAGTTGGTGTCGATTCATGTGGAGCAACAGAATCCAATAGAGTAGGATTCTGGAATGCATGGCTAATTAGCTGCCTCCATAAACAATGCCCTCCTTTGTCACGAGTCCAAATGAACTGCATGGTGCCTGGCTACCACTGCTGAGCATTTTGATCAAAGAGTTCAGAGAAGGATCCTGAACAAAATGGGGCAAAAATACAGACAAGAATAGAAAATTCTCATAATTCCCAACTTTCTGGAGCCATGGAGGGTGGCTGAACTCCTAAAACTATTGCCTTAAACCAGAAATGTACCATAATGTCTTCTTGAAACCAAGTAATAGTTTGGCTTAACTAGTAAAAAAAAAAGTCTGCTTTGAGCTTGATGATCTTTTAACAACTATGTATGTGGAATAAAATGGAAAACAACTTGAAGTATTTGCCTGGGACTTTAAACAAAAAACAAAGCCAACCACACTGCCATGAAATCAATTCTGATTCACAATGACCTTACAGGACCGAGTAGACCTGCCCCTGTGCGTTTCTGAGACCGCAACTCTTCATGGGAGCAGACAGCCATGTCTTTCTCCCAAGTCTGTTGGATTTAAAGTGCTGCTTTTGTGGCTAGCAGCCCAGCGCTGTCATCACCATGCCACCTGGACTCCCCTGGAACTCTAAGGGGAGTGAATTTATGCTAACAGATGAGCAACAACTCAAAAAAGCTGAAAATGGCTACAGACCGGAGGAATATAATCCGTATCAGCAAACTGTATACATTAAAAACTGCTGAAGTGATGTATGTTTTGTTGTGTGTCTGCTTAAGAAAACATAAATGAAATTTAAAAGGAAAAATATGATAAAGCTGTCTAGAGCCCTACTTTACATTTTAATCTTTGAAGCCAAAGTCACTACGAATTGTAATTGACTCGATGGCAATGAGAGCTTAAGTCGAAAATGCAGTATTGGAACTGCATTATCTTAACCCACTTTCTCTGTCAGGCCTGACCAAGTGTTTCCATCATGTTTTCCCAGTGGTAAAATTGGGAGTTTTATAAAAATGTGCTCTTGTCCAACACGTGTATGTTCCCAGGATCTGGCACAGAGCAGATGCTGCTGGAACGAGCCAGACACCACAGTCGCCCTGTTTCTGAAGACCATGGCCAATAAGCTGCAAGTGATTAAGGCATCACAGTGGCTCAGGTTTTAAGATTTTCTTTTCAGAATGAATTCCAAGAAAGCAAGCAGTCTTTACACACAGAGGGATTCCGGAGAAATCTTACTGATTAATTTGTTGAGAGCTCTGAGTTTTTCTTCCAAGATGAGGCTGTTTTTCTCAGCTCCTCTTTGTTTCTCTTCAGTAACCTGGAGGGCTTTTAGCAGGTGTGCGTTCTCCACATAAAGCTCCTTGAGCAGCAAATTGGACTTCACGCTGTTTTCAAACTAGAGAGGGAAGAGAGCCACCCATTACTGTGAGTGCAGGGAAGGGGTACATGCTCCCGACCCTGTTCATTCCACGGTCGTTGAAATGATAACTTTAGGTTCTTAAGGATATAACAAAAATATTGCGTGTATGACACTTCTTGTTACCCTGAAGTGAGACCTCCAACTGAGGGTGTGATGAATTATGTACTGGAGAAAATTTAAGGGAAATTGTGGGAATCAGTTTAACCGGAAGACCCAAGAGTCACAAATCAACAGTTCTCAGAAAGGCTATTGTACGATACAATAATGAATTGCAAAGAATGACAACAATTTTTGGTTCTTTACTGCCCCTTGCCCTAGGAATCACTGTGGCCCTGAACCCCACTGTTTCCTGGGTCTGAGCTTTCTGCCAAACCCATACGGTTTCACAGATGTGAATGACAGGAAACACTAGCAATGACCTCATTCAAAATACAAGGGCACAAGAATCCCAGCATGGGGTTCAGTCAACACCAAATTTCACTTGTAGAACATAGTCAGTAAGCGCCCACATGCCAGGTCTTGCTCTAGCACTAGCGAAGCAGTGGTGAACGTAGTCTCTGGGCTGTGCACCACATATGCTAATGAGAACCAAACTTAGTATGCCATATGGGGGAAGTGCTGAGAAAACCAAGCAAGGAGCAAGAGGGGGGCAGCTAGTTGGTTGAGGGAACTGTAACGACTAATGTAAACCTCAATTTGACTAGACTATGATTCTCATCAGTCTGACAGGTGCTTTTTCATAATGGAACCAACTTTCATTTTTGTGATCTGATATGAACAGCCAATCAGTTGAAAGGGAAATTGCCTCGGGAGTGTGGCCAGCTTCCTTTATCGAAGTGGAAGTTGTGGCAAAGTTTGCTCTCTTTCTTGACCTGCACTCTAGTTGCCTGATCTGCAGTTCCTGTGTTATAAACCTGAAGAAGTCTCCATCCTAACCAGCAGGTCGTGGATTCACCAGTCCTACAACCCCACAAGTCATCAGAAATCCTTAGCTTCCACTGGACACATACGGTAGGTTTGGGACTTGCCAACCTCTACAACTGCATAAACCCCTACCATGCAGCAAATCTCTTTATATGTATGTATGTGTGCATCTCACTGATGCACCCCTCTCGAGAACTCAGACTTAGCTATTTGGCACCAAGAGTGATTCTAGAAGAACAAAACTCAAAGAATAAGTGGTAGTTACATCATTTCATGTCAACTTGAAGATATATGAAAGTGTAAGGGTAGAGTTTAGGCTGTCAATCAGGTCACACCCTGATGGTGACTCTCTGTGGGCGAGACTTTCTCATAAGCAGGGTCCTGGGCACCTCCCCCACTCTCTGTGCCTTCACTTTCCTGGCTGCTGCAAGCACTACGATACGGTCAGTTGGATCCACATAACTACACCCACTGGCCTGTGATTGTCCTGCATTCTGCATCATTGCATGTGACTTAATGAGTCTGAAGAGCGACTTATAGACTGAAGAGCTGGACTGGGATGGAATGTTTTATTGATCCATAATTACTTCTTGAGATAAAACTTTTTCTTATACATATATGAGTATCTCTGGATTTGTTTCTCTAGTCAACCCGGCCCAACACAGAATGCTTTCTTTCTTTTTTAGTTATATACTTTCCTTGGGAACTCTTACATCTCTTATCACAATCCACACAATCATCCATTGTGTCAAGCACATTTGTACATCTGTTGCCATCATCATTCTCAAACATTTGCTTTCTACTTGAGCCCTTGGCATCAGTTCCTTGTTTCCCCCCTCTCCCCAGTCCCCCTCTCTTATGAACCTTTGATAATTTATAAATTGTTATTTTGTCATGTCTTACACTGTCCGACATCTTCCTTCACCCACTTTTCTGTTGTCTGTCCCCCAGGGAGGGGGTTTTATGTAAATCCTTGTGACTGGTTCCCCCTTTCTATTCTACATTCCCTTGACACTCCCGGTATCACCACTCGTCCTGAGGAGTTCATCCATCCTGGATTCCCTGTGTTTCCATTTCCTATCTGTATCAGTCTACATCCTCTGGCCAGATTTGTAAGGTAGCATTGGGATCATGATGGCGGGGGAGGGAGAGGAAGCATTTAAGAACTAGAGGAAAGTTGTATGTTTCATCATTGCTACACTGCACCCTGACTGGCTTGTCTCCTCCCCATGATCCTTCTGTGAGGGGATCTCCAGTTGCCTTAAGATGGGCTTTGTGTCCCTACTCTGCACTTCCCCTCATTCACCATGATAGGATTTTTTGTTCTTTGATGCCTGATATCTGATCCCTTCGACACCTCATGTTCACACAGGTTGTTGTGCTTTTTCTATGTGGGTTTTGTTGCTTCTGAGCTAGATGGCCAATTGTTTACCTTCAAGCCTTTAAGACCCCAGATGCTATATCTTTTGATAGCTGGGCACCATCAGCTTTCTTCACCACATTTGCTTATGTACCCATTTGTCTTCAGCGATCATGTCAGGAAGGTGAGCTTCATGGAATACCAGCTTAATAGAACAAAGTGTTCTGACATTGAGGGAGTACTTGAGTGGAGGCCCAATGTCCATCTGCTACCTTAATACTAAATCTATAACTATATGCACATAGATCTATTTCCCCATCATCATATATAAATATATTTACATATGTACACACCTGTACTTAGACCTCTATAAATGCCCTTTGCCTTGTAGTTCTTTCCTCTATTTCCATTTACTTTTCTCTTGTCCCACTATCATGCTCAGCCTTCATTTGAGTTTCAGTAATTCCTCTCAGTTACATTGTCCTTGATCAAGCCCTACTAGGCCTCTTACACCATCCTCGTCACTGATTTTGGAGCACTTGTTGTTCTCTTGTCCCTGGGTTTGTTAACTCCACTACAGCATGCTTTCTGAACTTATTCTCAAGTCTGGCTGGATTTAAAAGTACTAATTGCTCGACTTCCAATAGTAAAGAGGCATAGTAATCCATGGCATGAGGTGGCAATAAAGACAAGCATAATATCCCCACCATTAGATCAAACATCTGTGAGAGACAATGCTGTGAGTGACTACTATTTCATTATTATCTTTCAACATTTTTGTTACACCCACAAGCATAGTGAAGCTGGCTGGTTCAGCTTTCAGATACACAACGCGGAAAGAGAAAATGATGAGTCCAGAGCTTCAAAGTCCTGGCTCAAGCAGTACATAAAGGACCTGAAAGTTGCTATTTGGGTCTTGAGATAAAGTCTTATTTCTTGTAGCAGTGTTGAGATTGCTGAAAACCCATCCAGAGTCTTATCCTCACTACCACTGAGTTGGCTGCAATGCACAGTGACTGCATAAGCCAAAATCGAATGTCCTCGAGGGCTCTGGGGGCTATAAATATTTATCGGAGCACAAACTTCATCTTTTACCTGGGGCGTGGCTGGTGCTTTTAAAATCGCTGACCTTTAGCTAACAGTGCAGTTTGTAACCCACACACCACCATCATTCCTGAGTCCTAGCTGAAGAATAGCTAATTACACCATCAACTGAATCCCTTATGTTGAAAGGTTTGACGGGGAAGATGTGAGATCCTGAAAATTGAGATGGGAAAATGTGGACAATAAAAGGATCAAGCTAGGGACATGGAGCCCTTATTGTTGAATTACCTTTTTTTATTTTCAGAAGGACCAGCCTCCTGCCCCCATCTGAAGGGATTAACCCACCTTCTTTGCCTGAATCACCTTCGATAGTAAAATCAGCCCTCTTATCCTCATCTGACCATAGTCCCACAGCTGTGTCCCAGGAATCTTTGTATGAGGCAAATGCTTTGCAAGATGCACTTTTTGCTTTTAGAACAATAACTAGTGTGAAGTCCACTGTCCCGTGACACGACTTCTTTGAGGCATAAAGTGTGGCCCAGGAGGAGGGATGGCATACTCCAGACAGAGACTGCTTGCTTTTCCTACTGAACACAAGGAGAAACAAGGCCTCGGGATTAGGTGTGGGAACTGTGTCAGTCTGAGTGTAGTGCTATGAGCCTGCCAAGTGGCAAGTCTTCATTCGATGTTTCAGCTCACGGCGTCAGAAAAGTACCTAGTAGTTACATTGTTGCGGGACGACAATGAGGACTATGAAGTGGCCTATACTGAATGAAGTTGAATTGCTTTTATATACTGGAAAAGGGATCTAAAAGCTGAAGTAAATTGGAATGTTAGAGTAGATTTATCAAGATGGACATACCCACACATGCAGGGGATGCTTAGAGGGCTCTATCAATTCCAAGATGAGCAAGTGTATAGGCCCACAACTCCTATGAATCCTCTGAGGTAGAAATCCACTACACTGTCAGAATATAGATAGTTAATATTTCTCAAAGGATCCCTATGGCACTAAACTGACACTCATTCTAGGCGGCCCAAAATGTCAGCTCATGCCTATCCAACAGTGGGTACAGTGGTCTCTGAAATAATCCTGTAATAATCTCTCCAGGTCCAGAATATGCAATTGGCAGAATTTTGGATCCCTGACACATGGAGAAAGGGTTATTACAGTAAGAAAGGCCAAGTGGAAGCCATTAGAACTTTCCTCAAAGAAATATTAGACCAAAAGCAGTATTACATTGCTGGAGAACCTGCAGAGATTAATGTCACCATAAAGACTTGAAGAATGGAGGGGGATGATTTCCACCACAATCTCATTCAACTTACCTATCTGTCTTGTGCAAAAAAAAAAAAAAGGATCTTAAGAGAGTGACAGTGAATTGATATAAACTTAACCAGTGGTGGCTCTAATTGTAACTGCTAATCCAGATGTGGTTTCACTGCTTGAGCACATTAGTACATTTCCAGGAAGACAGCACATAGCTATTGCTTTAATCAATGTCTTTTTCTTGATACCTGTCAGAAGCAGTGTACCTTTAGCTATCAAGGTCAAGAATACAAGGGGGCTTCAAAAAGTTCTTGAATGAGATCAGGTCCCTTAAGGGTAGCATTGGTGAAGAAATTAGATGGTGCCCCACTAATCAGACAGAACAGCATCTGGGATCTTAAAGGCTTGTTTCCAAACAAGCAGCCATCTAAGTGAGATGTCAACTAATCCACATGGAAGAAGCACACCAACATCTGTTATCCATGGATTGTAAATTATATAATCCAAATCGGAAGAAGGGAATAGTATCAAAGCTTAGCAGGCGAGATTCTGGTTTTCAGAAGGGAATGGGTGAGAGCGGAAGGCCAAAATACATTTGCAGGAGCTACTCAGCGAATAAGTCTCCAGTGATTTTCCGATGAAACTGAGGAATGGGAAGAACCTGGTTACCAGATGAGAGTACTGAAGATGACTATAGGAAATTAAAATGATAACTCTGACTTGAATAGCTAAAATCTCGAACAGTTAAAACTATGGGGGTTTATTTCTGTTGTATTTTGTCATCGTGGTTAGCCGTCTCGATTCTTTGTTATGTTTTTGCTTAACGCCTGGCCTGCAGTTCTAGTTCATAAACCTGCAGACATCTGTTCCTCTGCTACCCCATGAACCAGCAGAGGTCTCCAAGTTGCCACTGGACCCACGGATATGGGACGTGCTAACCCCCCCATGTGTGTGAGTCACGAAGTACAATTTTCTCTATATATTTACATACATGTTTTACTGGTTTTGCTTGTCTACAGAAACCCCGAGGCTGTTCCTGTAAGATGACATGTGAACGGAGTTCTGAGTAAAATGAGAGTCCAGAGACTATCCCAGTTTTTCCCGAAGGGGGCGGTACTGCCCGTTGGGTAGCAGTGAAACAGTCCAGTGACGATGTCTGGGCCTCAAAGCATCCAGGGGCGCTACACAAGCAGACACCCAAACCGTATCCTGAATTCGGGGCAATAATAGAAAAGATTTTAATGGTCAGGGGGACAATGAGTGATTTTTTTTTCCTGCAAAAAGGGGTGGTAGGCCAAGTAAGTTTAGGAATCTAGGGGCTATGTGAACACCAGGTAGCAAGAAGAGAGATTACAAAGACCTTGCAGCTGGTCAGGGACTCGGGTGACTAGGTAGCAGCAGGCAGCCACCATAGCTGAAGGTGTGTGCTCCTGAGGAAACATAGACAGGAAGTCAGGGCAGGAGTGGACACTAAATCTAAGAGAGCCTTAAAGGACACCGTGACAAGGTTGACTTTTACTTTGAAGAAGATGGGAAGGTGTGAGGCGCGGCGAGCTGAGATCTCAGAGGTATTGCAGCGCCTGTGCTAAGAAGAAATCAAGGCCGGTATGCAAGGAAGAACCAGGAAGGCCAGAGAGAGGGCATAAAGTGAGGGGGTGTGGACCAGAGTGAGATCAGTGGGGTACGAGTGCTTGGAGTCTATATCCATTCTGAAAGCTGAGCTGCGAATTAGGCGTAGACCCAGGCAGGGGGGACGAACAGTGGCTGAGCCATCAGAGGAGCATTGAAGGGAGAGAAGCAGGGTTGTGAGCACAGAGTCTTTGAAGGGCATTTAAAGAGCAGAGAGGAGGGTTGAGGGCTAGGCCAAAGGGCCAGGCTTCTTTACAATGGGCTTACATACTTATGGCAAGGAGGGCTCCCAGTGAGTGGGGGAATAAAAAAGAGCAAGGCAGGATGGAAAGAAGAGGAGAAAGGGGACTTAAGAGGAGTAGGGGACGGACAGGAGGAAGTAAAGGAACAGTAGAACAGTGACAGGCATGGTGCCTGGCACTCGGTAGAGCAAAACCTTTTACAGGGCCGAGACTATTTTCCCACAACCACGAACAGGGAAGTGTAAGTGTGTGGGTGCCTATTTATGGCTGTCTGGTGATCACGAAATGTTACCGGTATTTAGCACCTGTCAGGAAGGATTCTCAAGTACAACACATGTGATATTCCACCAGTGAGCAACATGCTTCCCCCAATGCTAATCTGTTTTCTACTTGAGGTATACGATGGGGTACCCCCAAAACCTGGAATTTTGTTTCAAAGCTTTGTATTTAAATTTTTTTACAAAACAACCTTATCACCTTCAAAGTACTCTCCATTACACCTAATACATTTGTCAATTCAGCGCTTCCATTCTTGGAAACATTGTTTTTTTTCAAATTCAGCTGTTTGGACAGCTGACAGCACCTCTCTCATTTTTTTTGCTTCATCTCTTCTATATCATCAACTAGCTGTCCTTTCATGTTCCTCTGCATTGGTGGAAACACAAAGAAGTTGCATGGAGTGAAGTCAGGTAAGGTGCATGGGACAAGAGAGGCATGCTGTTTCTTGTCAAAAATTGGCACACTGAGATGGCATGTGAGCAGTTGCATTGTCATGATGGTAAAACCAGTCCCCCATCTGCCACAAATCAGGTCATTTTTGTTGCACATTGTTACACAATATTTTCAAAACCTCTACATAGAAAGTTTGATTAACAGTCTGACCTAGTGGAAGGAACTCTAAATGCACTATATTATGGACATCAAAAAAATCAAATGAGCATAATCTTGATCTTTAATTTCACTTGACGAGTTTTTCTTGGGCAAGGTGATGATGGTGTCTTCCCCTGGCTTGACTGAAGTTTGCTTGTCACCAGTAATGACCTTGAGAAAAGTCTGGATCACTTCAGAGTTGTTCTTTCCAAGAATGACTTGTTTCCAGTTGACACTCCTTCTTGGTGGCCTGTCACAAATCTTCTGTTAAACTTCACTGAACTAAGCTCCAAGATAGTCCAGATAACTTCCCCATCTTTTTAATGGTCCATCATTGGTCTTCAAGCAAAAGTGGATGAATTTTTTGGACATTTTTGTCTGTTTGGAAAGTTGATGGACATCCAGAATAAGGTTTGTTATCGATCGACATTTTACCTTTTTGGAAATAAGAAAACTACTGGTACACTTGAGTTTTTTTCAGAGTGCTATCCTTGTAAGTTGTATTCAACATCACAACAGTTTCTGTGACATTTTTCTGGAGCAGAAAGCAAACTTTCACAGCCACACGCAGTTCTCTTAAATGAGCCATCACAAAAAAACAAGGTGTGAGCAAAACTGCTTTTATGAAAAAATTCACTGTGACCAGAGAACCTTCCCAGGCGATGCCGCTGGGTGCACTAACTCAGAACAAGTTGCTCGATGCTCAGCTAGTAGGAACAATGCATCCTATGAAAGCTCCACAGAGTGGAGTTTTCCTGTTTTTCTTTTTTACCCACTCATATATGTTAGGTCATGATTAAGGGGCTGCTCAGATACCTTATCTGTGCAGTATAGTCTCCCCTAACACCCTGACTCTACAGTCCAGGAAAATGTGTTTTCTTCAAAGCCCTTGGCCAACTACAATCTTATTATTAGCTCTCATCAGCTCTAGAATTTAAGTTCCATGAGGGCTTATTTATCTCAGGTCTACCTAGAAAAATGCTTTCCTACACAGTAGGTGCTCAGTAGGCAATGTGCTGAATGATGGATGCATGAATAAATCCATAACCTTCCTGAGGTTATGTGGCCATCTCAAAAAAGAAACCTTAAAATGATACCCAAAAGAAAATAAGTACAATAAACAAGCTAGTTATATATATATATATATATATATATATATATATATATATATATATATATATATATATATATATATATATATATATATATATATATATATATATAATAGAATCTTTTATTGACTGCTATTAATTATGAATCCTGTGGAAAATTACTTTATGTTCAAGTATAAGGTGTTGACAGAGGCTCAGTCTGAGGGGTAACTAATGAACATGGCCTCTCGGAGTCTGTGACCAGACAGTCTCTTACTACACCAGCTGTGTGAATACCCAGGAGGTAGAAGTGTGCAGATATAAGATGTTTGTGAGGAAATGACAAGAACTTATCACTCACCTGGTCCTTCTGCTCATCTACTTTTTCTTGTAGAAGCATTTCCATATTCTTTAAGATCATTTCCACTTTATCCACTTGCTTTTCTGTGGTATTAAGTTGTTTTTCATGTATTTCCTGACAAAAGGAGGTTACCAATCAAAAAATTATGTTTTAAAAGAACTAACTTCAAGACATTTAAAATGGTATTTGGGCGAAATGTACACATCTACAAGTTACTAGCTACGAGCCTCTGTCTGAACATGGGATGCTAACAAGCTCTGTCAGGAGTATAGGTGTGGCGCAGGGCGTAGTGTTTTGCATAGGAATCCGACAGTGGCAGTTTCTTACATAGGCTTACAAAAAAACAAAAAACAATGCCATCAAGCCAATTTGACTCACAGCGTTCCCTCTATAGAGTTTCTGACAGGATTTCTTTATGGGAATAGATAGGCTTATCTTTTTCCCTCGGATCATCTGGTGGATTTGAACTGTCAATCTCGCTGTCAGCAGTCCAATACTTATCTGGTAATGTAACCACTATTCCAAAGGCCTGTCATATGTTTTAGCAGTTGTGTTCCTAGGTATTTACTCAAATGAGTTGAAAATCTGTATCCACATAAAAGCCTGCATACAAATATTTATCATAATTTTATTCATTATTGCCCCAAACTGGAAGTAATCAAGAGGTCCTTCAACAGCTCAATGGCTAAACAAACGAGCATATCTGTATCATGGAAATATTATCTAGCAAAAAAAATAAATGAGCCATCAAGCCATGAACAAAATATGGAGGAAACTTAAGTACTTATTAAGTACAAGAAACCAGTCTGAAAAAGCTACATAATGCATGATTCCAATTATAAAGCAAAATTAAAGAGACAGAAACAAGGTCAGCGACTAGCAGGAGTTCAAGGAACAATAGAGGAACAAACAGGTGGAGCAGAGAATTTTAAGGGCAGTGAAATTATTCTGCATGAAACTTTAATCTTGGGTACAGGGCATGCCTACGGGCAACCCTAAGCGTCATCCTGAATGGGAACAAGAGACAGCAGTTAATAACGAAAACTGATGCTGTGGAGTTAGTTCTAACTCACGGCAACACATGTATTTGTCAGAGTCGAAGTGCTCCATGGGGCTTTCTTGGTCATGATCTGACTCTGTAATTCTAACATCCCAGAAAACCTGATCTGATCTGTAACCACATGGAGTTTCTTTCTATCTCGTTATTTATTTTTCAGTATGAAAACCGTTTGCAGTAGTGGTCTCATACAATATCTGTCTCTTGTGATTGACTAATTTCACTCAGCATCATGTTCTCCCGAATAATCCATATTATTGTTTTGCATCACATCTTTTAAAACAGTTGTATTAGCACTTCACCCACGTCATACAATTCAATCAGATCAAGAAAAGTTGTCCAATTGTTACAATATTTAATTCAAAACCTTTTTCTTCTCCCTTGTACTCATTGTAATTCATGTACTTATTTTTTTCTAACTGTGGCACAAATATACAGAAATATTTTCCAATTGCACAACTTCTAGTTGTATAATTCAGAGCGAGAAGAGGCTCAATAATATTTTCATGTTGTACAACTATCATTGTTATCCTTTTTCAAACTATCGACCACAGTGACAGAAACTCAATGCTCCCAAAGCAACAGATCTTTCCCCTTCACCCATGGTAACTGTTGGTCAAGTTTGGTTTTTTTTTTTGACAGTGTTTTAAAAAATCATTTTATTAGGGGCTCATACAACTTTAAAAAAATGTATTATTATTTTTTAAACAATTTATTAGGGGCTCATACAACTCTTATCACAATCCATACATATACATACATCAATTGTATAAAGCACATCCATACATTCTTTGCCCTAATCACTCTCAAAGCATTTGCTCTCCACTTAACCCCTCTGCATCAGGTCCTCCCAAGAGCAACCTCACTGGACACCCCTCCCCCCACAATGTCAGCCCTCCCTCTTCTCCCCTCAACAGGCATGCACCTATGTTCCCCCAAATTTGACCATTGCCTTTCTTCTTTCCTGTGCTGCCCCTCGCATCAGTAAGCCCCATTCCTCTGACAGGGCTGATTCCCTCTCTGGGAGACCTCACCCCAAATCCACATGGCTACCTCTCAGGGACCAGCATCAACCCCACCCCATCCACCTGATTCCAGCTCTCATGAGGTGACCTTCGGCCAAGTGACCTACATGATACTTACTTTGAGCAGATGATGTGTGGCTCTTTAGCGGCCTGCCTGGTCCCCAGCCAGACGACTGGATGGCCTGCACACTTGAACTTGTGCCCGTTCTGCTGCATGTTCCTATTATCGTGGACTCACACAGTGTTTATCCTTCTGTGCTTGACTAGCTTCACTCAGCATAATATCTTCCAGATGCCTCTACAACTTGAGGTGTTTCATTGCTGTTTTTAGGGATGTATTCCATTGTATGTATGTACCGGAGTTTTTATCCACTCTTGTACTGATGGTAATGTAGGCTGTTTCCAGCTTCTTCCTGCCCACCCACCAGCTTTTTGCTACTATGAACTCTGCTGTGATGACCATAGGGGAGGGAAACATCTGTCCGTGATCTGCTTCTTATTTCTTTGGGGTACATACCAGCAATGGTATTGCTGGATCATATGGTAGTTCAGTTGCCATCTGTTTTAGGTATCGCCATACTGCCTTCCAGAGTGCCTGTACATATTTACCAGTCCACCAGCAGGGGATAAGAGTTCCTATCTCACCACACACTCTCCAACATTTGTTGTTCTGTTTCTTTTGAAAAATCATTTTATTGGGGACTTGTACAACTTATTGTAATCCTTCCATTGTGTCAAGCACATTTGTTCATTTGTTGCCATCATCATTTTCAAAATATTTTCTTTCTACTTGAGCCCTTGGCATCAGCTCCTCATTCCTCCCCCTACCTCCGCCCTATCCTCCCTTTCACATTCTGTTTTTTTTTAATTGGGCTAGTTATGGGCATTAGGTGGGATCTTATGGTCATTTTGACTCGCATTTCCTGGGTGGCTAGTGACAGGGAACATGTATCAGTATACCAGTATCAGACTGTTTTGACAACTGTGGCTGTATAAGTAGGTTTTGGGGTCAAGTAATGTGAGATCACCTGCTTTGTTCTTTTTCTTGGGGAGTTCTTTGCTTATCCTGGGTTTCTTCCCTTTTTATATGGAGTTAATAATCAGTGTTTCCATTTCTTTGAAGAATGATGTTAGAATTGGGATCGGCAATGCATTTTATTTGTAGATTGTTTTAGATAGTATCAACATTCTCACAATACTGAGTCTTCTGATCCACAAACACGGAATATGCTTCCATTTGTGTAGATCCCGGTTGGCTTCTTATAGTAATGTTCTATAGTTTTCTTCGTACAAGTCTTGGTTTTTGGTTAAGTTTATTCCCAGGTATTTCAGCTTTTGCAAAGGCTGCTGATTCCTTGGTATCTTTTTCTGTACCCCCATCCCTGGTATAGAAGAAGTCAATTGTTACTCTTGTATACTGCTACTCTACTAAACTCCTCTATGACTTCCAGCTAGTCTCTTGTGGACCCTTTAGGATTCTCAATATATAAAATCATATTATTTGCAAACAGTGAAGTTTCACTTCTTATAATGAGATTTTTGAGGCTCTTGCTATCTATATTTTCAACTTGTCTTTTCAGAAAGGTTGTAGGAATTTACTCTCTTTTTAAGATTTAATTCCTTTATGCTATTCTTCTAAATAAAGCAGATTTATAAAAAACTATGATATTCCATGTTCTTTTCCCCCAGGCTTCCTGGCTATGTGTGGGGCAGTGTATGTCTCCATATCTTTAAGTTGTTGCTCTCATATTCCCACTCTGCACTGCCCACTCTTTCACCTGGTGACCAGCCCGATCCATCTTCAGTGTCAGCAACTGAACGGGTACTTGATTTTTCTCATTTTGAGCCTTGTGGACAAAGGCCTCCTCACCCAGGTGAAGGATCCTATGGTTGAGCTGAGATAACTGATCCTTGTATTTCTGACTCTAGAGCAAAAAAGGGTAAAACAATGATTGAAAACAAAAACGAAGCCCCAGCAGATCCTTTCAGTGGTTAATGAGGGGTAATTTTGTCTCACTGTGGGACGTGGCAAAATCTGGAGGCATTTTTCATTGTCATAATTGGGGTAGGTAGGGGTGGCTACTGACATGTAGAAATGCTACTAAATATCCTACAGTGTATAGGACAGCCCCTATACAGACTTATCCAGTCTCACACAGCAATGATGCTGAAGTTGAGAGCTCTGCTTTATTCCTGAGAAGAAGTGAGAATACATCTAGACCATTAAGAACATTCAAACCACTGTTCTGAAGGCCTCCCACTTTTATCTAAGTTATTTAAAACATCGTGTTAAGGGGGGGGGGGAGGAAGAAACTTAAAGCATATGAATCTCTTCAAAAGGACCTCTGACCTGTCCCTGATATCCAAATCTATCTGGCAGTAAGTTGTTGATATTCTCAGTACCACTGGGCCAGGAAATTAGAGTGTCTGACAGATGTCCTCTTGGTGTATACACAAATGGCCGTGTGTTCCAACAGTTGCTAGAAAATTTCTCAGTTTTTCACCATAGAGATTTCAGTTACTGTCAACCACTGGTCAGGAGCATCTTTCAATAAATTACAATTTAAAAGAATCAAATTACATTTTTGTTGGATTGCCTTTCTTTTTTTCTCACAACAATTAGTTTTCAGGGGAGAGATCAACCACAGTTCCAAGGTATTCCCACGTTGGTGTGAATACCTATGGTTCAGCAATGAGCAGAATCATATCATTTTTATCTTGTAGGTTTAATACGCACACACAAGGGTAAGTATAAAAGCATTGTATAATAGAAACTTGTTAAAAATGATTATGGAAACATATGTATGAATGTGCTTGACACAATGAATGTATGTATGGAATGTGATAAGTTGTATGAGCCCCCAATAAAATGATTAAAAAAAGAAACCTTAATTAAACAAAACTATCAAAATATGAAGCTACTGTTTCATGTCATATCTTTATCTATGCCTATATGCTTCTGAAGTGTTTTCATCTTTCTATTCATTTCCCAAAGAATTCTCACTCTTCAATTTATGTCATGTCAAATGGGAGTTTTGTCATGTTCAAGGGATGCAAATCATGTTCTTTTTAAATGTCCTCTGAGCTTGGGAACACAGAGCAGTGTGGAAGGCAGATAAGGCTGCGTCAGGTGGATGGGTCGTTCCCAATGAGGAGCTCGTCAGACAGTCCTTGCTACCCTCCAGGAGGAGCTGGTATGGCGCCGTAACAGAACACACGCCGTGGTACATTTTCCTGTCCTTCTTCCTCCTCCCCAGCGCAGATTTCCATTCTCTTCAGATGTCTTCCTGAGAAGTCTCTGTGATCATCCTTGAGAAAATATAAAGAGGATTCCTTTGAAACCCAGAAAGAGAGTCTCCAAAGCCTTCTGAGGTGACTTGCCTTGAATTCATCTTTGAGGTCTTCCCGACCTTCATTAAAACGCTAAAAAGTATTGTGTTATGTGGAGCAGCAGCATTCCTGTAAACTTGTGGGAAAACTTAATTAATTTGGGAATATTCACTTGAGTTTTGTTAAAAATGTGATAGCCCTGATGTAAATGAAAATTGATTTTTTAAAATTTCTGTTTTTCCCAGATCATTTTATTAGGGCATAATCCAGACATCATACCAATAGCTCTATCAGATCAAGCAGCGTTGTGCAATTACTGCATATAATCAATTTCTTCCTTTTCATACTACGTGATATCAGCTCCCCATTACCTCTTTCCTCCCCATCAATACACCCCAAGAACTCTTACTCCAGTTATTACCTCTACAGATTCACCCAATCTGGGTTTGATAAACCCCCAAACACAGAAAGATACATAACAGAGAATCTAGAAAGGTACCAAAATAACAAAATACAGCAGAGATAAGACCTAATCTAGAAAACAACAGCAAAACCCAGAAAATATTAAAAACTAGATAAAAGTCAAAGTGTATCTAAAGGGAGCTCAAATAACAAGATTTTAACCATTCAAGCCCTATTTATCATTTTAATTTACTATAATCATCTTTCCAATACCAGCTGCCTGATAACCAGGTTATTCCTATCTCTCAGTGATAGTCAGAGGGGGGCCACTGGAGGCTTATTCCCTGTGGAGAACCTGAACATGTATTTTGGGCTCCCACTGTCATCCATAGCTTTGTGAACACCAGAATTTCACAAATTTCAGCTCTGACAGCACTCCCTTCTTCAGATCTGGTTTATATAATTGATAATCCTTGGATCATCGATGATCGTGTGCTTCTTCCAGGTGAGTTTACTGACATCTCACTTAGATGGGTGCTTATTTGAAACAAGCTCCAATTATTTCCAACAGGGTTTTGTGGAGACCTTGGGTTTTCCTCTCTCTATAAAATCATACCATCTGCAAATAACTAGAGCTTAATTTCTCTTTGCCCAATTGCACTCCCTTAATCTCTTGTTGCCTTTTGATTCTGGCTAGGATCTAGCACAATGCTGAATAAAAGTGGGGATAATGGGCATCTTTGTCTGGTTCCCATTTTCAATTGCAATGATTTCAGCTTTTCTCCATCCAGTATGATACTGGCTGTTGGATATTAAGATATGGACTTTAGTATATTGAAGAATTTCCTTATATTTAATTATTGTTTTTATTAGGAATGGGTGTTGGATATTGTCAAATGCTTTTTCTACATCCATCAATATGATCATCTGGTTCTTCTATATTTTGTTTATATGGTGGTATGAATCCCATTTGGGCATGAAGTATTATTATTATTTTGATATGTTGTTGAATTCTACTGGCCAGGATTTTGTTGAGAATCTATGTTCATGAGAGATATTGGCTTGTAGTTTTCTATTTGTGTGAGGTCTTCCTTTCATTGTCATTGGTTTAGTAAATTTTTCTCCATCTTTTGACTCTCAGTCTGTTTTTGTCTGTGAGTTTGAGGTGTGTTTCTTGAAGGCAGCAGATTGATGGATCTTGTTTCCTAATCCAGTCTGCTACTCTGTCTTTTGACTGGGGTATTTAGCCCATTGATTTTCATTGGTATTAATTCCAAATGCAGGTGAGTTACTATCATATTGTATTATCTGTGTTTGGGAGGGAGGAATCTATTCATGTCCTTGTTTCCCGTCTAGATCTACTGTTTTGGGTGTTGTTTTATTGTGTTGACTTCTGGATAGTAGCACGGACTGTGGCGATCTCATAATGTTTTTGTGCTGTTGATTTTCTGACCATAGAGATATGGTTAGTGTTTTCGGCAATGCTGGTTTTGTTTTTATGAATTCTCTAACTATTTCCTTGTTTGGGAATACCTTTATTTCTTCTTTATATGTGATATATCGCTTTGCTGGATACAGGATTTTGGTTGGCAGGTTTTTACTTTGAAAGTTTGATCTATGTTGCTCCATTTTCTTATTTCCTGCATATTTTCTGCTGAGAGCTCTGAGCTTATTCCAATCTGATTACCTCTGAAGGTGACTTTTTCCCTCTCTAGTTGCTCTCAAGATTCTCTCCTTTTCCTTGAAGTTGAATATTTTGACTATCGTATGTCCTGATGCCCTCCTATACATGTCCCCTACCCCCAGCCCCCGGGTCTAACCTCCTTGGAGTTCTCTCTGTCTCCTGAATGGTTATTATCTCCTCCTTTATAGTACTGGGGAAAATTTCCTCCACAAATTCTCTTACTAATTTATATGTAGATTTGTTTGTTTCTTCCTGTTCCAGTATTCCAAACAAGACATTCATTACTTCTGTTCATGGTTTCTCACATCATCCTCAGGTTTACTTCAGATTATTTTACTTTTTTGTTTGTTTCTCTCATTTGCTGAAGTCTGCATGGTTGTCTTCAAGTTCATAGATTCAATTTTCATTTTCTTCCATTCTATTGTTCAGTTCTTTTTTTGGGGTAATTATTTTATTGGGGGCTCATACTACTTTTATCACAATCCATTCATACATCCATTGTGTCAGCACATTTGTACATTTGTTGCCCTCATCATTCTCAAAACATTGCTTTCTACTTGAGTCCTTGGTATGAGCTCATTTTTTACCCTCCCTCCCTGCCCCCCTTTCTCATGAACACTTAATAATTTATAAATTATTATTAGTCATGTCTTACACTGTTCAACGTCTCTCTTCACCCACTTTTCAGTTGTACATCCCCCAGGGAGGGGGTTATATGTAGATCATTGTAATTGGTTCTCTCTTTCTACCCCCACCTTCCCTCCACCCTCCCAGTATTGCCACTCCCACCACTGGTCCTGAAGGGTTCATCTATCCTGGATTCCCTGTGTTTTCAGTTCCTATCTGTACCAGTGTACATCCTCCGGTCTAGCCAGATTTGTAAGATAGAATTGGGATCATGATAGTGGTGGGGAGGAAACATTTAAGAAATAGAGGAAAGTTGTATGTTCATCATTGCTACACTGCACCCTGACTGGCCCATCTCCTCCCCGTGACCCTTCTGTAAGGGGGTGTCCAGTTGCCTACAGATGGGCTTTGGGTCCCCAATCTGCACTCCCCTCATTCACAATGATATTATTTTTTGTTCTTTGATGCCTGATACATGATCCCTTTGACACTTCATGATCACACAGGCTGGTGTGCTTCTTCCATGTGGGCTTTGGTTGGCCTAGAAGGCCACTTGTTTACCTTCAAACCTTTAAGACTCTAGATGCTATATCTTTTGATAGCCGACACCATTGACTTTCTTCACCACATTTGCCTTCAGTGATTGTGTCTGGAAGGTGAGCATCATGGAATGCCAGTTTAATAGAACAAGTGTTCTTACATTGAGAGAGTACTTGAGTAGGGGCCAAATGTCCATCTGCTACTTTAATACTAAACCTAGAAATATATGCATAGTTCTATTTCTCCATCATCATATATAAATATATTTACATATGTACATGCCTATATTTAGAGCTTTATAAATGCTATGTGCCTTGCAGTTCTTTCCTCTATTTCCTTTTACTTTGCTCTTGTTCATGTTCAGCCTTCATTAGGGTTTCAGTAATTCCTCTCAGTTACATTACCCATGATCAAGCCCTACCAGGCCTCTTACACGCTCCTCACCACTGATTTTGGATCACTTGTTGTTCTCTTGTCCCTTGGTTTGTTAACCACTTCTTTTCCCCAACCTTCCCCTCTCTCATGTCCCCCTGGAACTGTCAGTCCCATTTTTTTCTCCTCCAGATTGTTCATCCCACCTATTTTATCTAGATAGACCTGCAGAGATAATAATATACACAAAAACAAGACAGAACAAAACAAAGCAACAAAAGAAAACAAAACAACAACACCAAAAAACAAATGACAAAAAAAAAGAAAAGCCTGTCAATAGTTCAAGGTCTGTTTGTTGACATTTGCGAGTGTTTGCTGATTGAGCCTGATGGGGTGCCATGCTCTGAACCCAAAGTCTATTTTTGATAATGCCTCGAGACTTCCTTGCTCTGCTCCCCTTGCTGTTCTGTTGCATGCCCTTCATGTTTTGCCTCAGTGTGGTGGGGTCAGATCGGTCTAATTCCCACACTGTGTCTCCAGTGTTGTCCCCTATAGGGCTATGGGTCAGTGGGGGATGTCCTGTCTCATAGTGGGACCAGCCATATGGTCCTCTCTGTGCATTGGCTGTTCTTAGTGGGGATATTGTCCTTAAGGCTTGGTGGGACAGGATGGGCTCCAGTCTCTCTTCCTCCCCCTTCATTTGCTTCGATTTGCTCTGATCAGACATGTCCCTCTCTCGGAGCTGTAGCTTCAATGCTATCCTCTGAAGTACTTTCTTCTGGGGGCAAGGGCTGCTGTCCATGTAGTTGGGATTGGGGCCAACCCCTCAGACCTCTCTACTGGTTCCTTGCTTCATGCCAGTATGTTGCATTCACATCTTGGAGCATGGGGTAGAAGTCTGGTCCTTCTTTCCCGGCGACGATATGAACAAGACCCTCCCCTTGGATGGGTTAGTTCCCTGTTCCCCAGCTACCCATTTATTTCATTTTCTTCCCCCCCCCACCCCAACCTTTTTAATTGTCTACCATATGTATCCCTGGATTTGGTCTGGCCCCTGCCATACTACCTGGACCTCACCCCAGGAATGTTTGTATACAGGAGCTTTTTCCTTATGTCCCTTTTGCATTTTTTTTTAAGTTTACCTCAGCGGACTCATGTTGTATTTGTGTTTTGTGCTTGGCTTACTTTGTTTAGCATCATTTTCTCCAGTTTTTCCCATGTGGCAAGGTGCTTCATGCATTCATCACTGCTTTTTAGTGATGTGTAGTACTCCAGTGTATGTATGTACCATAGTTTTTATTTAAATCATTTTATTAGAGGCTCATACAACTCTTAGCACAATCCATACATACATCAATTATTTAAAGCACATCTGTACCATAGGTTTTCAATCCATTCATCTGTTGATGGAAATTTGGGTTGTTTCCAACTCCTTGCAATTGTAAACTGTGCTGCGATGAACACCGGTATTGCTCAGTTCTCATACAATGTTTTTTAATTCTGTTATCTCATTGTTTTGTTTCTCGGTTTCTTTGGGGTGTGAGGTTTTTAGTATCACACTTTCTTCCTTTTTTCAGAATTGATCCCCAAATCTCTTGTATGGTCACAAACATCATTCACCTGTATTCTCTTTCTGGTAATCTAAGGTCTTCACTTTCTGTGTATTCCAATGAAGTTGCGTAATCTTCAGTTGTTGACTTTTGTTTATCTTGATTTTTTGTGGTTACTACTGCTGACTGTTGTTTGCATGGCATAGTGATCCAACTGTAGATGGTATGTAAGGTTCTGGATTGTGTGTGAGTAGGTGGAGGAGGGAGGGACAGGACTTGCTCTTTGGGTTAGTGGAGAAAGTTCAGATAGGGGCTGGAAATTGTATTCTGTTGAGATGAGGAAGAAATGATAGAGCTGACTGGGTAGAAGGAATAGGAGATAGGAATACATGAGTAGGATTTAGGTGACAGAAATAATCATAAGTGGTGTTCTGGTTATAGTGGTTTTCTGATAAATTAAAAAAGGGGATTTTAAGGGGTCTGCTAGTACTTGTTAGTTTATGTGAAAGTGTGTCTCACTGTTAAGATTCTGGCTGAGACTGGCTGAATTCCCAAGGAGGTTCTAACTGGTGGCAGTTTCTAACATTTTATATTTTCTTTTGGCTGAGGTTTTTCTCTGTTTTGCTTTGTCATTGTTTGTGCTTTGTGTGATTTTCTGTGTATGAAATCCAGGCTATGTAAATCTCTAGAGACAGTAACTGGAGTGATAGTTGGCTAGGGGCATGGCAGGGAGGATGCGGGAAGTGGGAAGCTAACAATGAGTGGAAGAAGGAAGAGTTCTGACATTGATGGTGCTGATGACTGCACAACTCTTACACTTGTACTTCTGCCAAAGAAGCCTCATCTCAATCTAATTATTATCAATGACTAGACAAACCCAAACTTCAAGACACGGGACAAAACAATTGCATGTAATATTCAAAAGTGCCATGGTCTCCAAAATAAAGAATAGACCGAGAGAAAGAGACAAGAAGACATGACATAAATGCCACATGTGATTCTAAGAATTATCAGGATGGCTGGCAGCACCAAAATGGGGTGTCCCTGACGGCAGTAATGTATCCACACGAACTTTCTGATTTTTGACAAGGGAGGTAGTTACTGCATTCTGAAATCGTTGAGGAACAAAGTCCTCTATAGTATTCGAAAATAGTTTTTAAAGAAAGAAAGAGAGAAAGAAAAGTTCATTAGCTTCACATCAGGTGGTAATACTAAACCTGACTGTTGATCATTTCCATTTCAAGGCAGGCCTGATATTTCTCTTTCTTTAAAATATCAATTTCTTTCCTGTTGAAAAAGCAAAATTAACAATATCATTGCCAATTAATGAGTTTTCTTCTTCTAGTAACAGTCCACCATGGCTTGGACAAAAAGGCCCACCCCTACCTCCCCTCATATTCTACGGCCCAGATCCCTCTACACTACTGCTACTGCTATGATTGATAATAGTGGTGATGGTTCAATCTTGATCCCAAGCTCCTAAAGCCAGAAGAATTTAGGAAAGTTTACCCTTAGGACTTCAAACCGATTCATTCCAGTTCCAACCCCTGTTGATAATTTGAATTTTTGACCTAAATATACTGAATCACAATCAATATTTTAGCAAAGTTCTCAGGCGATTCTTTAATTTTTAAAAAAGTTCTATTGATACATAATTCACATATATACAATTCAATAGTTCAATCATATCAAGATTGTATAATCATCACCACAATCAGTTTTGGAACATTTTCTTCATTCTTGTACTCGTCGTTATTAGCTTCCCATTTCCTTCTAACCAACTGTGTGAAACTCCCAAAGAACCATTAATCCAGTTAGGGTCTGTATAGATGCACCTATTCTGGACTTCATCTATAGGAAAACATACTTTAAAAACAACAGAAACAACTAACAATAACAAAGTAAAACAGACAAGAACCTTTAGAAAAGAAAGCAGAAAGTATTAAAAACTGGAACAAATTAAAAATGGAACTTAAGAGAGATCAAAAGACAAGGTGCCAAATTTTAAACTAACTGCATCTCCAATAATCCCCTTTCCAATGCATTTTACATGAGAACAAGGCTGGTCCCATCCTTGGTCTAGGGTCAGATGGGATTCATGAGGTGACTCTTTTTGAGGCGGAAATGAAAATTTTCAGCAGGGAGGGTGAAACCAAAGCCAGGTGTCACCTTGGTTTGTGCTGGTAACTGCCAAGGTCAATGGTATAGCCTCCCACACCCCTTAACGATTCAGTCTTAGAAACCCTCTACAGACTCAATGAGAGTGGGTTTAGTTTTCGCTTGCAAGATTTTGCCAGATTGTACAAAAGGAGCATTCTCCGTGGCAATCCTTAGTCAAGCAAATTACTACGGATTTAGCAAAGTATGGAACTAGCCACCCAGCAACACAAACACAAACCATCTTACCCTCACTGCGATCTGCTGGGAATGGAGTCTGGTAGTAAACTTAGGAGAAAATGGTTTCAAGGGAAGACCTCCTGGATTTCAGAACTGTAATGATGCAAATCCCCGCTGGTCCCTTCCCCTGCCATCCATATTCTGACCATCATGGCTACTCCATCAACTATGCTCCATGCTCACAGCAGGTCAGAGTTGACTTTATCTTGAACTTCTTATTTGGAAGAAAAATCAAAAGGCAGACTGCCCTTGGATATGGCTACAGCAGTGAAAACTCACTGACCAGTGTTAGCACTCCACTCCCTGTCCCTTGTTCCTGCCTCAGTGTCCTAGGGCCCAGACCTACCCCTAATGCCGATATCTACATACAAATATAAACCGTGGTGAAAAGTCCACCTGAAATTATTACTGAGTCATGAACATAGATATTGTATTTGTCTAGGAAGGCCCTAGGATCATTTCACTGTACTAAACTATGTCCACCTGTCCTCACCATCAGGTGTGATGCGGAGTACTTTCGTACAGGTAATAAGGTGGTATGCCACGATGGCAGAGGTAAGAAGGATGGGTGTAGCAGCTGCTCACTGTGGGGTGGGCAATGCTGCCACATACATACGTGTTCTACCTTTTACGTCTGAGACCAGGCATTCAGGTATGAGAGGGGCAGCCTGCATGTGGAGGTAGGCCAGGGCCCTTTACATATGTGTCATGTCATGGTCAGAGACCAATTAGGTTCATCCACTCTTGGCTTTCTGGAAAGTGAGGTTGATTTGAGAATACGCCCCACTTTCTATCTCAGTAACTTCTACACTCACTTTACTGAGAGGAAACCACTCATTCTGCTATGTGAAAACTGGGTCACAAGCTCAAAGGTCCTAAGTTGAACCTGGACAAGCCTTTACCTCGATACATCATTTGTTCTTTCTGCAACTTTAAGTTCTTGCTGAATCCTTCCCAATTCATTTGTCAACGATGTGTTTTCTTCAGAAAGCCTCTGTAGCTCGGCTCTGCAAGCACAATTGACAATCAGAAGTAAGTTGGGAACCATGTGCCCATGGTTGGTATCAATGCGTAATACTGAATGTGAGACCTTGGGGCATTCCAAAAGCTATCCCCTGCTAGTGAATCCCGGCAGGGATCTAAGAAACAAGAATGACCAGAGCTTAAAATATATGCACACATTTTCCTCTTTAGTGAGACTGTCACCTGCTATACTCCAAGGTCATCACTGGAAGGAAAAACTGAGGAAGAAACACATATTGATTTATGGAGCGGCCTGATGCACAGTGAATACCTCAGCAGAGAAAGGCAGGTGTCACTATCTACTCCATGACCAAGGCTACCCTGGGCCACATTATTTCCTGACAAACAATTCTTAAAGAATCTCTGCCAAGACAACACAAGTGATTTATGACAGGCAAGTATTTTTACCAACAAAAAAATCCCTAATGAGCTTTGAACCCATACTTTCTGTCCTGAACACATGTCAATATTTATCCCCCCAACTACGTCTTTGTCTGGCATCTTGTTAGATTCTAATTTTCCCAATCTAAGTAATCAAGGTACTATATAACCTTGCCATGCTTATCTTATGCATTATGTTCTAGTATCAAGCACAAGTATGTCTCATCTGACTTCATTTAATCTCATGGGGCACTAAGGGAAAAATAGAGAAAAAGAAGTCATGGGAACTTTAAAAGCAGCAAAGGGTTTAGAGTAGGGCTGTCAAATAAATGGGACATGAAATTTGAAATGGTCACTCTGGCTCTAGTATGGGAAACAGACTGATTCTAGGTGTGTACACTGTGTTAGGTGGAGGTGGAATTCTACTTTTGGCTGCTTGGAGCGCAGATACACTGAAGATTGCTCATCCTATCTGCTGAACAATTAAGAGACTATGTGAAGCCAAGTATGTAACTGCCCTCACAGAAGTAATGGAGAACACACTCAGAGCAGAAGACAATGGATGACTAGGGGCTCCGAAAACGTAGACAATTGTGTGTGTCAAGAGATTCCACCAAGAGTCAAAAGAGAAGCCAAAGGCTGTGGAATTTCATATTGGACAATGACATACTGGACAAGAGACTCATCTCTAAAATTTACAGAAAATTGAGTATCTCAACAGAAAGAGATAGGCAATCTAATTTAAAAAATGGTCAAAGGATGTGAACAGATCCTTCACCAAAGAAGACATTCAGGGGGGCAAAAATATATGAAGAAATGCTCTTAATCATTAGCCATTAGAGAAATACACATCAAAATGAGATACGACCTCACCCCCCAAATTAACTGGAAGGTTAAAAAAACAACAACAGATAACAACAAATGATGGTGAGGGTGTGGAAAGACTGGCACTTTCATACACTGCCGGAGGAACTGGGAAATGGTGCAGCCACTGTGGCAGGCAGTATGGTGCACCCTGAGAAAGTTGGGAAGAGAAATACCATGACACATCAATCCCTCTACTTGGTATGTGTCTTCGAGAAATAAAAACTATGACACAAATAAATAGATACAGACCCATGTTCATCATAGCATTATTCACAATAGCAAAAAACAGGAACAATCTAAATGCCCTGCAGTGGAAGAATGGATGAACAAACTTGGGTGCAATAAACACACAATGAAATGCTATGCAACGTCGAAGAATAATGATGCACCTGCAAAGCCCTCACAGAGGGATGGACACGGAGGACAGTACGCCGAGTGGAATTAGTCAAAAACAAAAAGGACAGATATCGTATGAGACCACCACTATAAAAATCAACAGTAAGTTTTCTTATGGAAATAAAAACATTCTTTGATGCTTGCAGAGGATGGAAAGGAGGGGGGGGAGGTGCGGCTAGAACACAGGCAAGTGATAGCCTGGGCGGAGGGGAATGCAACACACAGGAGAAACGATGGAGGCAGGCAGGCGAGTACACCGGTAGTTTGCAAGAGTGAGAAACTACAGACGCAAACACTATTAGATTCAAAGTCCTACAACAGTGGGGGATTGGGGAATCTACAAGTGAGTACTTGGACATACACACAGGCTGAACAGATAGGAGACTTTTACAAACATATATATGTTTAAAAGAGAGTATTTGTATATTTACTTCTACTGCAAATATATCCATGAATGTGGTGGGGCGAACAGAGGACAAAATTATGACAACTTCTTAAATATAAGCAGATACTCTGAAGGAATAAGGTACTGGGCTTTGGGGGAGTGGTATCACAATAGTTGCAGGGGACAAAATGATCCATTAGCATATCATAGTTCACAAAGACAGTGCTCTACATTCTAATCTGGTAAGTAGCAGCGGTCTTAAAGGTCTCTGAGCAGCCGTCTAGGGTGCAAGGACTGATCTCTCCCTGTCCAGAGCAGAGCAGCGGGGTGGCAGTTAAACAGACACAGGGAAAACACTTAGTCGAAGGGACAGTGAGAACACCGGTCTCCACAATCCTGGGCCCAGAAGAACGGGGTGATACCTGGTGCCACCACCACCAGCTCTGCATAAAATCACACTAGAGAGTCCTGGAAAGAGAAGAAGAACCTGTCAATCAAAATCCTAAAAGAAACCAGGCTTACTGGTCAGACAGCGTCTGGTAGGGCCCCTAAGACCGTGCTCCCTTGGGTCTGGACTTCAACTCACTACTGTGTTAGAAAAGTCAACCGTTAAAATGAGATGGGGAGCATTCACCCAAAGACAGAAGGCTAGGAAAGGAGGAGAAAAGGACATAGAAAACAGGGAAGTCGTGGACTAAGGGAGGGCATATTAAGGGGACTGGAATGAATGAATGGCATCAAAATATGTATGAATTGCAGAGTGTTAAAGTATGACCTGCTCTGTAAACCTTAATTCACAATAAAAACTTCATTTAAAAAAGAGTTGTAGTTGAGTTTTGCACAAGACACATTGTTTCTTATGTCAATAAAAAGGTAAACATTATTATATCTTAAAATCTAAAAAATTCCATTCCATACAAACATATTGCATTGACCCAGAACTTTCATAGCAGTAGAAAAATGCAGGCAAGAGAATGAAAAATAAAGTGCAAATGAAATAACTATAGCTCTAAGCAACAATATGGAAGAATCTCACAAACAACATATGGTAAGAAAGGACGGATGGTATGCTTCTTTTATATAAAGTGCAAAAACAGGCAAAATTAAGGAGTTAGAAGTCAGGATACTGGCTATGTGTGGGGAATCCAGGAGGGTTCTATTTCTTTTTTTGGGTGCTGGTAAAACGATCTGATCAATTTCTTATAAAATCATAGCAGTACACTTTTTTATTGCATATAACATTAGAATATTTTTAAAAATACACACCTAAATACACCAAAGATATGTGATCATGCATGTATCAGAGATAAAAAAACATCCAGATCACTACTGTGGTTGGCAGATTAATGACCTCCTAAAGACTGTTCTGGGAAGCCATGGTGGTGCAGTTGGTATTGTATTCATCTGCATTTCACTCTAGGTTGCTAACTGGAAAGCCAGCAGCTAAAAGACCCACCCACTCACTGCTCTAAAGGAGAACGATGGGGCTTTCTGATTCTATCAAGATTTATAGCCTCACAAACCCTAGGGATCAGTTTTACTCTGCCCTTTGGGGTGGATATGAGTCAGAATTAACTCGATGGCAGTTGGTAAAACATTATTCATGTTCTAATTCCCGATTGTGAATATTATGTTACATGGCTAAGGGGAATTACAGTTGAAGATGAAATTAAGTCTGCTGATCAGCTGACTGTGAGATAATGAGATTATTCTGGACTATTCTAGTGGGCCTATTGTACAGACTAGGGTCCTTTTAAATGAAAGAGGCAGAAGAGGCACAGCCTTAGATTCAGTCAGCCATTGGACGCTTTGAAAAGTGGAAGAGGCCACGAGTCAAGAAATGTGAGTGACTTCTAGAAGGTGGAAAAAGTAAGTACATGGGTTCTCCTTAGAACCCCTTGGAAGGGGCACAACCCTGATGACACCTCGATTAGAGTACAATTTAGCTCTCAGTTCTAGCTAACATGCAACTAAGCTGTCAAGAAATTAGCTAAATTTTAAACTATGTCTGACCTGTAGCGTCTAGAACTGTAAGATATTAAATCTGTGTTGTTTTAAGCCACTCCGGGACATGGGTCCATCTATGGAAAATATTGGGAAAGGCCTTCCTATATCCCAGGCTTTTGAGATAGAGCATTTGCCAGCCAAAGTCCTCAAGCGAGAAGGCCAGTTCCACCTGTGGCCTTTCAAGCAGCCTGCCCAGCTGGTGGAATTAAGAACTCCCTCTCAGCTCAGCTTTCTCTAGAAGGCATTGGCTTCTGCGGCCAACATCCGAGTGTCCCAGTCAGTTCTTGGGGCTCTCTCAGAATTCACGAAGCAGTAGATCTGCGCCAAGGACACTTTCAATAAATACACACAGTGGGACTAAAGGAAGGTGCTTGGAGCTGGCAGGCAGAGACCTTCAGAGACCCCAAAGGAATGAAATGGGGTTCAGGGCAGTCTTTCGTGGGCCCCGTGAGACAAGCACAGATTTCCTGCCGACAGAGATAGTGAAAACCTGAGTCTAAGCCACAGCAGTCCTCTTGGTGAAGTTCTGGGGGTTTCTGTATGGAAAATTTCTCTTTTCGCATTCACACAGCACCTAGCAACACCACGGCCCGAGTACAGGCCAGACTGGGCTTGTAAGCTTGGGCACACCTGGGCTACATGGTATTCTCCTGGTGCCGAGTCTACCAGCCTGCTAGGAGGAAAGGGGGTTATGCAATCAAGTCATCAGGGACTGAGATGACTCAGTTCCACTTGTTTAAGAATGGATAAAGGGCAAACCTGTTATTCTCTCTCGAGTCTGCTTCTTTCTCCCTAGCCAGAAGCTTATCTTCCAGCTGTAGGAGCCTGGTTTTCATGTCATTCTTTTCTCTCTCCAGCACAGTTTCTACCTTCTGTTATCGGTACAGCATCTTCTAATTTCTGCTGTCCTGTCCTAGTGGTCCCTACCCCATGCTCACCTTCCAAGACACAGAGGCTCCTAGAGGGGCAGCTTGTGTCCAGCCATGTCCAGTAAGGGCTGCTCTGTGGCTTTGGACTCCTGCTGCTCAGATGATCTTTGCTTCTGACCAGCAAGGCTGCTAGCCAAAGGTACGGGTTTCTCCAGGAACATGGGCCTTGCCCCTCTAGGGGATAGCATAGATCACCCATGTCTCTAAAGGAGCAGGAGCCACCTCTATATCATTCACCAAGATGGGATGGCCCTGATAGTGAGCTATGCAGAGGGTCCTCTGGGCTGTGGGGCTGCTCTCGGGACCGGGCTCTGGACAGGATCTGCAGTGAGATGCCTCCCTGGCATACGCAGGAACTCAGCCTCTCCACGTTCTGAACCTGCTGGTCCCGTCTCCTTTCTGACTTCTGTGGACCTCAGCAGGCCTGGAGGCAGTTGCCTTTCCCTCCTTCAAGAAGGCTTTCAGCCCCTCTGCCTCCAGGGAAAGCCCTTTTAATTGCTTCCTATATGTGGTTTCTAACTTTTCAAGTGCAAACACTTTGCAAATTTTAGCTTGCTCTTTACTCATCAGCCCTCCCTGCCACCCTCCACCCTCCACCCCCCACCCAACTTGCATTGCTGCTTCTTGCACTGGGCTAGCATCTCCTTCTGCCTCTCTTCTCTATCCCTTGTCCAAGTCCAGCTGGGCTCCCATGTCTGTCACTAGCTGCAGTTGCCTCTGAAGCATCTTTTTCTTTTTACAGTCCCATTGCTGTAACAAGTGCGCTGCTTCCATCCACAGGAGTTTCTGGCTCAGTTCAGCCTTTGCCCCCTTTCTACAGAAACTTTCACACGGACCTGGCTCAGAAACACGAATGTCACATGTATCACAGGGTTAGAAAGGCCTGCCCGAGCGCACGTTCTAAGTGCACAACTCCTCGCTACTCGTGCCAGCTGCGCTCAGAGAGTGCATGCACAGGATCTAGTTGATAATGCAGCAGGCACGACTTGTCAAATGGGACTAAATTTACATTTAGACGGATTAAAATGGAATAAAATCAAAGCTCAGATTCTTGGTCACATCAGTCACTTTCAGTGACCCCATGTGGCCAGTGGCTCCTGTAATGGGCAGGCAAACACAAGATATGTCTATCACTACAGAAAGCTGTATTGGGCAGTACTGGCCTAAAGTTTAGTGAAAAAAAAAATGTACCTTTTGTCGAAATTACTCTAAAAAGTATTTTAAACATCTAGGAAAGAGGCCTTCAGAAGCCCCAGGAAAATAACACTGAGGTGGAGTGAGACCCAGCTGAGAGCAGTCAGCCTGGGAGAACAAGAGTAACTCAGCTCATCAGAGTCATGCAATATGGCTCGACTCACAATCATGACATGGGGTGGGAATGGGGGTGGGAGCAGCCTTCCAGCCAGTTAAGGAAACTCCTGGGACCAGACATGTCCCTTTGCTGCTTCTTAGAGCCTGAGAGGGCTTGGGAATAGTGGCAATGGTCTATAAGGTGTTCTGGACAGTAGCCCGCCCTTTACCAGACAGTTCACAGGTTCAGATACTATGAAGCAAAATTCTCAGGAGGAAGCTCTGGATCATCCTAGCGGGCAGTATGTGTTATTGCAACGCCCAGGTCTGAGGTCACTGTGTGGTCATCTTTTGGGGAACAGAAAGGCAGGGTACAGAAGAGGGTACAGAAGAGGGTACAATTCAGTAGTCCAGGATTTTCTTTACCGCCCATACTCAAGCTGCCTCAATTTCCTTGCACCATGACAGAAAGGCAGACTGGCTCTGGGATCATCAACCTCCCCAGGTCACAGGACACGGGAGATGGCTTGGTCCACTGTGGTCATGGTAGTGCCACTTCTAACCCGAGCCATGTTCCCAGCTAAGAATGCTTCCCAAGGAGGCTTTGCAGGTCTGGTCAGCAGGGCTCTAGCCCGCTTGGTGTCCAAGTTGGCGAGGGCCAAGATTCTCTGTGGGAAAGTGAGGTCATGATAAATAGGCATGGGCTGGCAGCAACCAGTTATCATTCCACTAAGTGAAACCTACTTGATACGCTCAGTTTTCCAAAGAAATCTTTCATTGCTTTTCTTTGTGATGACACAGCAACTCGCTGCCATGAAACCGATTCTAACTCCTATGCTCTGCAGGATGGAGCAAACTGCTGCCGAGGCTCTCAGATGGTCCCTCTTCTTGGAGGAGCAAGTCTGTTTTTCTCTCACAAAGCAGTTGGGAGGTTGGAATCACCAATCTTGTAGTTAGCAGCCTGATGCTAACCCAAAGCCCCAGCAGGGCTCCTTTCGCTTAGGACAGCTTTGAAAAGCTACCTTCGCAGATAACTGGCCTCCCTATTGCAAAGGAGCTTTTAGCCTTTTTCTCCATTTGCCCACATGCTACCGCGTGCACTGGAAAATTAGAACATGACATTAAATAAGGAAGATGCTTTGCTACTTTGTTCCTTTGCTACAGAGAAGTCTGAGGCAGAAAGTAAATATGAATGTGTTAAAAGTAGTCTACAAACTAAATTACTTCATAACTTAAGTTTTAATATATATATATTTCTAATTTAAGTTAAAACAACTCATACAAAGCCCTATTTTTTCCTACCTTCCTCTCTGTGGCCAGAGAAAAACTACCCACTTAGCATGCACTGCAGTTGAGTCATTTCCTGAATTAAATATCTAATGTGGGTTTTTGGGAAGAACTTCAGACTGAAGGAGGACCCAGAAGAAAACAGGGCAGCAGACCTGATTTGTGGTAGTCCGTGCTGGTGTCTCAGGCGTAGCTTCTCGTCTGGCCACTGAGCTAAGGTGGCCAACTCCTTGGGGCAATGTGGGCCCCCACTCCTTATCTCCCACAGCTGCCCCTGCAGGCTGCAAAGGGCATCCTGAGACTGTGCGTGGAGCGCCTCCAGGTCTGCTCTCTGGCTCTCTAGCATGCTGACTTCACTTTTGAACATAAGCTCCATTTCCCTTTTCTCCTTCTCAAAGTTTTTCTTCATTAGTTCAATTTCCTGCTTGTAGTTTACCTGGAAAGAGAAACATTAGCCCCTGACAATATGACATGGAAACAGCAAGGTTGTTGGGCATGCCAAGGAGCTGAGGCCTGCAGAAGTCAGGGATGAAAAGGCAGCGGTGACATCCCCAAGACTCAGTGCTCAAGATGTAGGCACAGCCTTGTCTGGACCAGTTGGATAACCTCCCGTGGGAGAAGATATTGTCTGGCCGTTGGCTGGCAAGCTCCGTTTAGGTAAGTAACTTGCACCCAGGAGCTCAGAGGTCCCGGTGGAAACAGGGTGGCTGGCTCTCTGAGTCCTGAAAGTAGAAAGAACGCGGCACATGGCAACTGTGTGCGGACATTCTCTTAGTCACCATCTAAGGAGAGGCAGGAGCTAACTTCATCTGAGAAGACCTTGTCAGCCAGGGTAATCCTGGCTGAGAAACTATGCAGCATCCCACGAGAGGCAAAGCCAAGGATAAGTTATGCTAAGAATGAGGTAGGTGGTGTGAATTCCCGCATAGCAGTTGGCAGGGCTGCACTCAGCATGCCAGCCCCCAGCGACTTTGGGCCAGGCACTGACAGTCATTTCTGCTTGTATTTCCCTCAAACTGTCTTCTTAGTGCCCGCTCACCAACCAGAGAAATCCAAGGCAGCTGCCTGGAGAAGGGTCAGCACTAAGCACGGCTCTCTGTGCACAAAAGGAAGCCCCAGGCTCCCCCTCGGGCACCCCTCACACCTACCTTCGTCTCCAGCTGGCTCTTGACGTCTTGGTAATGTTCTTTCACCTGCTCCATCATGAGTTCCGTTTCGAGGCTCACTGGAGTAGGAGCTGTAACGCATGTGAAAAAGCCTGCGAAGAAGAGGAAATCTCAGCTTAGCTCAGTGAGGACATTACAGGTTTCTTACAGCTTTCCTATTCCCAAGGGACAACAAAGCACAGATTCTACATGTGCTTTTTCAAGGGAAAGGCAGTGATGGTGGAGTCCTGCCGCACTGGCGTACAACAGCACGCATCACTGGTGATCTGCTATGTTGTATCCATGTAGAATAAAGGATCTCAAACTTATTTGGTCAGCTGTCCAATTTTCAGAAAAATAGTTACCCAGCAACCCTCTGGCAATTAACTTTTATACAATAGCCCATCCCTAATCCAGGATAGGGTGTAGGTTATTTGCTTTGGCAGCTCCCACGGATTATTCCAGTGCCCCCCAGGGGGCAGCATTGCCCACGTTAGGAAACACTCATTTAGAACCATTTCACACTTTCACCAGAACAGATTGCTCAGGAGGCTCCTGCAGCCCATCACACCCTTCAAGTTCCTACAAAGTGGCAGTGATATCGTGTGAAGGGACTTCAAAAAACCTCCAGAACACGGAAGAAAAAGATAATGGAATTGTCCATGAATGTAAGGCCCCCTTGTACTTCACTTCAAGTTTATTCCCTGGTGATGCCAGGATCATAGAGGAGGTGGGGAGATGGAAGAAGTGGGGTGACCTGGTGACACATGCCTCTGGGCAGTGTGATGCCTGGGAATGAGCCTCACTGTGTGTGAAGGTGGCCAGACACACCTCATGGCCTGTTTATTAGCTAAAGACTTCAAATTGGCCTCCTCCTCCTCCACATTATTATATCACACAAATAATGCTGGGTTTCAGGATATGTAGGAGCTCTGGTGGCATGGTGTTTATGCATTGGACTGTGATCTGAAATGTCAGCAGTTTGAAACCACCATCAAGAGTTACAGTCTCAGAAACCCACAGGGGCAGGTCTCCCATGTCCTATAGGGTCATTATGAGTTGGCATCAACTTGATGGCAGTAAGTCTGTGTGTTGCTCGATAAACTGGTCAGATGATTGCTGAAGCCAAAATGGGTGCATAAGCAAATGTGGTTGAAAAAAGCTGATGGTGCCTGGTTATTAATAGCATATGGGGTCTTAGATGCTTTGCAGTTAAATAAGTGCCCAACTAGCAGGTAAGAAACAGCCCACAAGGAAGCACACCAGCCTGTGTGATCATGAGGTGTTGAGGAGAAATGGTATCAGAAGTTCAAAAGATAAGCAACCAAATTGATGTGAAGGGGCATGGATGTAGTAGAGACCCAGAAATCACAGCCCCTCTGGTAATTGGACAGTCACGCTCAGAAGGGACACAGGAAGGGATGATAAATCCAGGGTGTGGTATAGCACTGATGAACTACATAATTATCCTCTAGTTCCTTAATATTCCCTCCCCTTATGATTATGGTTTTTATTTGTTTTGCCTCTTTAATCATATCAGATTTGATGTAGGTTCATCGTATATTTAATATCATTTGATACATGAAAGCTAAGATAGATAACCCTTCAGAAACAATAAATGGAGTAACGGTTCCCTGAGGGTACGGGAAGGGGGGAGGAGATAACAGGGAGCTGAGAGCACTGATGACTGAATAACCCCACTCAATGGGATCGAACAACAGAATTGTATGTGAATGGATATATTGGATGTGCAAGATATGGAAAAAAATAAAGTAAGGTTTCCTGGGGCGGGGTATGGTGGGCAAAGGAGGGAATAAATGGGGAGCAGATATCAAGGAGTTCAAGAAAAAGAAAATGTTTTGAAACGGATTGTGGTAGCAACTGTACAACACTGTTTGATGTGATTTAACTATGGAATGTTATACTTGTAAGATCTCCCAACAAAATGATTTTAAAATACAATAATAATAATAATAATTAATAAATAAATAAAGCAGTCAGGCACATTCCATACGTGTGGAATGAGGAATGGTGCTTGAGAGCACTGCAAGGACTCGCTTTCTGACCTGAATCACCACTCCGCACACCAGGCACACAAGGCACATCTTTGAACTACGTGTGTTGCTAGGGCTTGGAAGAGAGCTGGTCTGAGACTCAGAATTGCATTTATGCCATGACTCAGTCTTCATTTTGCAGTGTGAAGGATGGGACGTGGCAAAGTCATCCTCTACTCTCATTGTCACCCTGAAAATGGTGACAAACTTTGACATAAGGGACAAGACAAAAACCTGAATGAGAACCTCTGGAAAGAATTACTTTGCCTTGGAAACTGAGAACTGTCAACTTGCGCAGTCACCTGGGCTGACAGGAGGTCCGTGAGGCTGGACAGTCCACATCACTAGGCTTACTGCAACCCAGCTTCTTACTATTCTCTCAGCAGCAGACAAACATCGGAAGGGTCAACTGAGCCTTGGTGCTGCTTCTAAAATGGTTTCCATCAGAGGGATGGGAGGACAGTACATAAAAAGGCCACATTGTGAAACTGCTAGGTTTCATTAGCGATGGCATGAAGCCTAGGTCTGTGATCTGGTGCCGCAGTCCCCAGTCTCGAGCAGACCCAAGACTTCAGGGCCTTGTCTCCCAGGTTTTGGGTCAGTGGTTCGTGCTGAGGGCCATAAATTCTGTGTAGTTGAGGGGACACAGTGTCCATTTCCCTGGGGATGGCTGACCTGTCTGTTGTGTGGAAGAATACGTAGGATGCCTTAAATGGATGTCACAGCAGCCTTGGCATCTCTGGATGTGGTGCAGCTGGCTGTGTCAGGCTCCATCCCACATTTCCCAAATGAGTCTAATGGCCTTTGGCTGTTGACTCACAGGATTTCAAGACACCAATCTGCCATTTGCAGGTGAGCAGGTTATGTTGGGGTCCAAAGACGCTGTACCCACATTCAGAGAAAACTTAAGGTTCCCAGGTTGGCTCTTTTAGCTATAATTCATTTACATTTTATTAAATAAATAGCTTTAGAGCACTACAAAACTGGGAGGGAGGAGGATGCAAAATGCTCGACTGCCAAAGATCCACAGGTCAGTGTCCACAGATCTCCCTGGGGTGAGGGAGTGGCCTGTCAGTGTCCACAGATCTCCCTGGGGTGAGGGAGTGGCCAAAACTTAGCACACAAAACCACTGTGTATCAGAGCTTTGGCAGCAGGGCTGAGAGACTTGCCACGGTGTCTGCTGATGCACAGTTGGGGGCACTGATCCAAGAACCAACCCCTGGCTATACAGGACTATGACAAAACTCTAGGGCAGCTGTGTTACCTCCTTGTTCTTGTCTTTTGAAGGAGCTGAGATTAATCAAACACAGTCTACACTGTAGGTGGAATTTGTCATAAACCTCAGCACTAAGAGGATCCTGAAGCCAGAGATATCTACTTTTAAGCAGATATGCACGCCTATGCACACAGGTCCCAACTGCTTCCAGTGCTTGACCTGTGTCCTGCGCAGGCGCCGCTGGCACAGGTCTATTCTGACGAATTCTGACACTCAAGGGGACAAATCTCAAGCTCTCTCTGAACATCAGGGAGTCATTAATATGTTTTAGATATAATTTATCTCTTTTATTAAAAGAGTTTTCACATCAACCAGCTTACAGCTCAGAGGACAATCTGTATAGAGACTGGTCTGTGACCTGGGCAAAGGAAATATAGCTCCTTTATTTACTGTCACATACCCTCACTCTCTCTGTCTCTAGCCTATGCTGAAACCTCACCACCAAGTCCCTTCATCTTAATCACAACTCTGGAGGTGGCTTTGGAACATCTACGAGTGATGGACATGCCTCTCATGAGGTCATTGTGAGATCACATAACTTCTGCCATTTCATTACAGTTGATAAAGCCCCCATCCCCTTCCATAAATTCCCAGCTACAAGGAACTCAGCCGGGTGGTGCCAGTGTGTCTGGGGCAGGTGTTTGTGCCTCAATATACCCTATGATGCTTGGAAGTGGCCCATGACACAAACTACGGGTAGGTCTGAGAGATAGCCCAGTTTGCTGGAACAAGGACTCCACCCTTTCCCCAAGAAGATCCTCTACCTTCGGAGCAATCTGCTGGGGGCAGGCATCCATCTGGCCGGAAACTAGATGGGCTACTCTGTGTCTTGTGCATCCATGTCTGTAGGCCTTCCAGCGCATCATTGCGGTCCTGCAGGTCCTATAAGCAGAGTAGAGATGGCCCTGCAATCCCCATGCTACCTAGCAAGGCCCAAGGAGCAATGCAGCACCGCAGGGTCTGCAGGATGCCCAGTGGAAAGGAAATTCAATTCCTGACAGCAAACATGTAACATTCAAACTATAAGTTTCCAACTATGCAGTGAGTTAAACATGACAGGGATAATTCAGCTTTCTTAAATCCTACATCGCCTTCTATCAATAGAATCATAGCAGGGGCTAAATTTTTTTTTAAAGTGAAGTGAATGTGGAGGAGAAATGCAGATCACCAACATCTGACTCAACAGGAATGTGTGCAAGTCCACCACAGTGATGGGGTATGGGCAAGAAAAGCAACTCACTGGTGTCCTTTCTCCAGAGGGTTCTGCAGCTTTGACTGTCAAGGCGTTGCCATCATCTTAAAACAAAATGCCACCCAGCAGAGCAGAAAGGCCACATGGATGGCTGAGGCCCAATGAGGCACATAGAGTGGGGGCTGCAGGACAGACAGGCAATGCTGGGAGGCTGCCCTGAATCTGCACCTGGCTGCAGTGGTCTGTCTGCACAGGAGTTGAGGAAATGCACTGTAAAAAGCACACTTGGTTGCCAGGGTTTAGAGGCGAATCTCCCAAGACACAGCTCTCACTTGTAGATTTAAGGGTAAGAAGGCAAGAAGCGCCTGTCTGTGGGACTATCGTGGTGTGAAGTCTCTTGGCATGGCTCTTCTGTCTAGGTCTTTGTGATTCCCATTGATGATTAGGTGGGACTTTGCAAATAGGGCATGTCTAACACAAAACAGAGTGGACTGGTTCATTTTCGTTGCCACTTCCCTGGCCATAGGGATGTGTTATCTTAGAACAGGAACAGAGAGGAATCCTATGAACTTAAGGGATAAAGAACTACCAGTGGAGAACAAATGAGATCTCTGTCTAAAGACAAGAGGAACCAGAGGCTGTGAAACAGAAATTACTGGACAGACTGAAAGAACAAGGCAAAGTCAGAGGCTGAGGCAAGGAGACACGAGACAGAATTGAAGAGCAACACAGAGACTAAGGACTAGAGAAAGACTTGATTGAGGCGAGATGATACTGTGGACCAATGACTGTATCATTAGTGTTTTCTGATCTTGGCTTGTAGTAACCCATTAAGTTCTCTAAAAAGCTCCCTTAATTGTGAGTATTGCCTGTGAGCTCTGTGCGACCAGTGCAATGGATTATAGAACACAGCACAAAAGTAGAATGCTGTGGAAGAAACAGTTACTATCAGAAAAGGGTAAAGAATGATGGAGGGTGGAGGCATGCCTGATCTCTATTTTGTGGCAATCGGCCTTGATTGATGGAGCTACGTAGGATTCTTCTCCTTGATGTAGCCAGAGGTCAGCTATGCACTCCATGCGGTTTACTCAGGGACCCTAGATCCCTTCGTGAAGGAATGTGAGGTGTGTGGTCACTTTCTCTTTTGTGCACCTGGGGATGGGGGACTTGGGACTCTTCAGACCTAATGAATACGGCAGCAGTGCTCCCAGGGACTCTAGGAGTATGATTCTACCTGGTTTCTCCTTTAGGAAACGTACTCTGGAGGGACACTAGACATTGAACTGTGAAGAAGCCCAAACTGGCCCATCAGGCAGCCACATGGTAAGCGAGCTTTCAGACATTTCTGGTCTAGCCAGTAAGGTGTGTAGCTGAGGCCCCGGCATCATAGGGCAGAGAAGAAACATGTTTGTTATGCTATGTCTGAGTTCCTTCCCACAAAATATAAAATCTATGAGCATATTTAATTGCTATTTTAGGCCATTAAGTGTTGGCGATAATTTCTTATGGAGCCATAGTAACTGGAATAACATGTATGAGTGAGCCACAAATAGCTCATGGAAATAGGATTAAAAGGTAAAGGAATTTTCCATGAATTTTTGAAGCCATTTTTCTTGAGGGGAAAAGTATATTAATTTTACGTGGGAGAGAAAAAAAAGTTCTCACAAAAATCTGTTAAGAAATGGATGGTAGAGACTTCCAGGAAGATGGCGACTGAGTAACACATAGCAGAGGAACTCCACAGAAATCTGTGCAGGAGAGTCACTAAGAGGGAAATTCCACACCGCCAGGTCGCAGAAGGAGCATCAGAAAGATAAGTAGGCAGAGATCCAATAGGTTTTAAGGAGCTGGGTCTTTTGGCTTACCACAATGGAGGCCAGCTAGGGTTTGACCTTAGCCTAAGGTGACCAGACGTACCGCTTTTTAAACATTTTTTCTCGTGTCTATGGTGTTTTTAAAAAGTCCCAATTTTTGGAAAGAATGCACAACAAGTGAGGGTATATACGGTTTTCGGCTGCCATGTGGCAATTTCACCAGGATATGAGTTTTATCAATGGTGTCCCGCTATACCAATATTAAAATCTGGTCACCTTACCTTGGCCCGGCCACTGTCTTGGCTGGAGCCAGGATCATTTGTAGCCAACACAGGGGCTTTATCTCAACACAGCCACAGTTTGACACCATCTCAGGGCAGGGATTAAACCCCTCCAGCCCCATGGTCAAGGATCAGGTTCATTTATATTGATGCTTCAGTTTCCCTCTCTTCTCTCTATTCCCCCCTATCCCCCTGTCTCAGTGGGCTGTTTTTTTCCTTCTTTTTCTCTTCCCCTTTCTCTCACACAGCACTGCCAACATCCTGACCACTACCCTTCGCCTAGGGCATTAATGCCTGCACTCAACCCTGCTGGGCGAGCTCCTCCCTCTGCAGCATAACCGGAAGCTGGGAAAGCCCACCCACACTCCAACAGGGGATATCCTGCCCAACTTCTTCCCTGGAAAAGCCCACCTGCCGGTCCTCTGTAGTGCTTAAGACATGGCTGGAGAAATTCGGCACCCCTTCTTTGGGGGAAATCCTGCCTGTGTGCCTTGGGGAGCTCCTATCCATCCTCTGTGGTCCCACGTTACTGAGGGAGCTTCCTCCCGCCTGCTGTAGTGCCTCACAGACTAAGAAAGCTTATCAAACACTCACCAGCTTTCCACGGAGCAGTGGGAACCTCTGCCTAACCTATGCAGTGATCTACCTGATCAGGGAAATTCCGCCCACCATTCACGGTGCTCTATACCAAAGCAGGCAACCAACCAGATTTCTGTGACACTCCTGTTGCAGCGGGCACCTTTGCATGCCACCTGTGGCAACCCAAGCCGTCATGGGCCACACCATCATGGATTCTTGTGAGATCACCCAGTAAAGCACCATCCTCGTGGATCCACAACAACCCAACCAGCATCTCCGGAGAGGCCCATCCAACTTGTTGACTAGGGAAAGAGTGAAGCCACAGGAGGATAAAGTGGTTGGCTAATTCCATAGTGAAATTAGCTGTAGCAGTTCGAAGAAGCTTTCCTACGAGTCTCCCAGAGAGAGCCAGTGCTCTTTGACTCCCTGAAAAATGGCACCTGGCTCCTCTAAAACAAACAGCAATCAGGCCCAATGACCTCAACAAAAAAACATGAGAAACAAACTTCAATGGCAGAGATGTCCTGAGCCGAACGACATGCATAGAAGAAGCAAATATTTATCTGCCACATAAAGAATTTTTCAGAATACTTCTTGCAGTAATACAGGATATGAGAAAAACAATACAGAAAAAAGATGAAATGAAAGAGGAGATTAAGTCCATACACCAAAGGGAAATACAAGAGATCAGGGAAGAGATAACAAAAACTAGTAGCAGACACACAGACCTCGAGAATCGACTGGAGGAGGCAGATAATTGCACCAGTGACCTAGAGGACAGCCAAGGAGACTTTAAATGCGAACAAAAATCTAATAAGATCATTAGTGCAGCTGAAGAGAACCTAAAAGCTAGGTCTGATGCTATGAAGTGAACAACATTAGAATTATTGGATTACCAGAGGAAGACACCACAAAGAAGTCAACTGCAACAGAGAGGAAATTCTTGGAGGAAAACTTCCCGAGCTTAATGAATGAAAACCTGGCAACCATTCAGGAGGCTGAAAGAACACCAGTCAGATTGAAACCCAAGAAGAAATCAAGGCACATCATACTTACTATCCAACTTTGAGGAAAAGGAGAAAATCATGAGAAGAGCTAGGGAAAAACAAGCAATCACATAGTTTCCCAAATAAGAATATGCTCAGACCTATCATGTTTCCCCAAAACTCAGACATCCCCCCAAAATAAGACCTACTTACAGTTTTGCCTCGGGCTGAAATATAAGGCATCTCCCAAAAATAAGACCTCCCCAAAAATCAGCACCCCCGAAGCTACCGTAACTCTGGACTCTGGATCATAGTGGTGGGCACCACCACGCAGCTCACTATTGGCTGCAGCTCAGTCAGAGCAGACAGGTCGTACGAGGTCTCTTTTAATAAAACAATAAACAATAAACGTGTACCACATTCTTCTCCATGGAAAAATAAGATATCCCCTGAAAATAAGACCTAGTGCATCTTTGGGAGCAAAAATTAATATAAGACACTGTCTTATTTTCGGGGAAACAGGGTATCAGAGAACACTATGAAGAAGAGGAGAGAGTTGTTGAGTAACATTGCAAAAATTGAAGGAAAATAATGCAAACCCAAGAATACTCTACACAGCCAAATTATTGATCAAGATAGATGAAGAAGTAATTGTCTTGTTAGAGAAGGAAAAACTCAAAGAATACATTAGAAGAAACCCAGCCTGGATCCTTGTCGATCCAGTATAGGCAGAAGAACAGCACTCACCAAGAATAAGTAAGAGACTGCCACAGAGAACAACCTCACCCAGAGGGAAACAAAGAGAAAACAGCCCCCAAGATAGCATTGGATTAAGGGTGAAAAGAAGTCAAGAATGAAACACACACACACACACATACACACACTACATTAAAAAGAAAGGGAGGTGGGAAAACACCCAACACAAAAGGTGTAAGATGACATCACAGAGTCCACGGATGGAAATAATAACCCTGAATATCTATGAACTAAACTCAGGCATTAAAAGACTGAGGCTAGCAGACTAGTTTAGACTAGTTTAGAAATACAACTAATCAATCTGCTGCCAACAGGAGACACATGTCAAGACTACAAACAAAACTAGGCTGAGAATCAAATGCTGGAGAAAAACATACCAAAGAAACAGCAATTAAAAAAAAAACCAAGGGTTGCAATCGTAATCTTGGATAAAACTGACCTCAAAGTGCAAGCCATAAAAAGAGATGAGGAACACTATATAATGCTCAAGGGAACAGTAGGCAAAGAACCACTAAGCATTGTAAACATATTCCCCAAATGACAGACCTGCTGAATACGTCAAACAAATGCTTCAAAATATGAAAAAGGAAGTCACAGCCTCAACAAGTATACTAGGTGACTTCAATACACCACTCTCTGAGAAAGAAATATCACAGGGAAAGAAACTCAACAAGGAGGCCAGAGATCTAAACACTACAATTAGTCAATTTGACCTGATATATATTTACAGAGCTTTTCATGAAAATACAAAATATTTCACATTCTTTTCAAGCCCACATAGCACATATTCGAAGATAGACCACATGCTGGGGCATAAGTCAAATCTGCATAAATTTAAGCACATTGATATCATATAGACTTCTCTCACTGACCACTGTGCCATAAGGCTGGAAATCAGCAAAAGGAAGATGAATAAAACAAGGCAAACAATTGGAGGATGAATAACTCTCTACTGAAAAAGGAGTGTGTACTGGCTCAGATCATAGATGAAATTAGGAAATTTCTAGAAACCAATGAGAATGAGAATAAGACGTACCAAAACTTATGGGACACAGCAAAGGCAGTTATCAGAGGAAGTTTCATAGCAATACATGCACACCTGAGAAAGGAAGAAAGCCATATGATTGATATGCTGGCACAAAATTTACAGCAACGAGGGCTGAGTCAACAGCACAATCGTGCTAATAGCAAAAGAAAAGAAATAATAAAAATCAGGGCTGAGATTTAGGAGAGGGAAAATAAGAAAACTATGGAAAAAATTAATGCTGCTAAAAGTTGGTTCTTTGAAAAGATAAACAGAATCAACATATCGTGGGTAAACCTAACCAAAGAAAGACGGGAACAAATTTCAATAGCAAGAATGAGGGATGAAAGAGGGGACATTACAACAGACTCTAATGAATTCAAAATGATAATTAAAGAGTATTACGAAGGACTGTACTCCAATGAATTCAACAACTTGGAAGACATGGTCAAATTTTGAAAAACAATCCCTCCCTCGAATTTCCCAGAGGAACATCAAGAATGTCAATAGACCCATAGCAATAGAAGAAATAGACAAGGATATCAAGGGATTACCAACCCCAAATTCCCTGGACCAGATGGCTTCACAGGGCAATTCTACCAAGTATTTAGGGAAGAAATGACACCAATCCTACACAAAATCTTCCAGAACCTAGAAAAGACGGCAACCTCTTGAAGCAAGTATAAATATGATACCCAAACAGGGCAGGAATCCTACAAGAATTGAGAACTACAGACCAATATTCTTAATGAACACAGATGCAAAAATTGTTAACAAAATACTTGCCAATAGAATACAAATGTATATAAAACGAATACCATAGATACTTGAGTATAAGCCGACCTGAGTATAAGCCTAGGTACCTAGTTATTACCTGGGAAAGTAGAAAAACTGATGACTTGAGTATAAGCCTAGGGTGGGAAATGCAGGATGTGAATTAACACAGAGACCAGAGGGGAGAGACGAAGCGCAGCCACGGACACATCCTGACCAGTTCAGCTGCCAGCGTAAGTGAATCACTATGGGTGCTTCTGCAAATTGGAACCTTCCACGTCATAGGATGGCTCTGATTGGTTAGATGTGAGTAACAAACATTCAAAGCCCTGCAGTATCAGTGGGGCTTTGAATGAACAGCGGAGGAACGACAATCGCCTGTGAGATATTACACCTCGTATAAGTTAAACCCCAGTTTTTCAGCACATTTTTTGTGCTGAAAAATTCAGCTTCTACACGAGTATATATGGTAATTCACCATGACCAAGCAAGATTCATACCAGGGATAGTTCAACATACGAAAGACCATTAGTATCATGTGCCACATTGACATGAAAAACTCTAAGAACCACATGATAATATTGATAGATGTGGAAAAAGCATCGACAACATCCAACACCAATTCCTTTTTAAGACACGTCAGGAGATAGGAATGGAAGGACAATTCCTCAAGACAATACAAGCTATATATGAAGAACCAACAGCCAACATGGTAGTCAATGCAGAAAAGAGGAACACAATTCCACAGAAAAAGGGTCCAGACAAGGATGCCCCTTGTCCCCACTCTTATTTAACATCATACTGGAGGTTTTAGCTCGCAGCATAAGGCAAAGGAGAGACATCAAAGGTATTCGTCTGGGGAAGGAAGAGGTAAATCTATCGTTATATGTAGATGACATGATTTTATAAATGGAAAATCCCAAAAGATCCAAAAGGGGCAGAGTGGCAGGATACAAGATCAACAAACAGAAGTCCACTGGACTGCTATACATATCAGCTAAAATAACAGAAGAGGAGGTCAAAAAGGTGGTACCCATCACAATAGCCAAGCACAAATTAAAATATCTAGGAAAATAGCAGACTAAAAGAACAAAAGATTTATATGAGGAAAACTATGGAACACTATTACAAGAAACCAAGAGTGATTCAACAAATGGGAGAATATCCCATTTTTGTTGATCAGAAGACTCAATATAGTAAAGATGTCAGTTCTCTCCTAGGCACTATATAACTTTAATGCAATCCTGAGAGAATTACCCTCATCTTTCTTGAAAGAAATGGAAAAACTGATTACCAAATTCATATGGAGAGGGAAGAAGCCCCGAATTAGAAGAGACTCCCTAAGAAGGACACAGTGGGAGGGCTTGCTTTACCTGACTTTAGCACATATTATAATGCCATCATGGTCAAAACTGGGAGGTATTGGTATAATGACAGATACTTAGACTACTGGAAAAGAACTGAAAACCCGGAAATAAAATCATCAGCATAGAGACAACTCACTTTTGGTAAAGCCCCCAAAATATCAAAAGCAGGTACCCTCTTTAACAAGCGGTGTTGGAAAAAATGGATATCTACCTGCAGAAAAATGAAGCATGACCCTTATCTGACTCCATGCACAAGAATAAACTCAAGGTAAATCACAGACCTTGAGGTAAAACTCCAAACTATTAGGTCCATCAATAAGGGAACTGGGACCAATCTGAGAATTTTGGCACTGGGAATACATGGGATAGCAGAAACAGGGAAGGACACAAATGCACATGAGTCACAAATTGACATGTGGGATACACTGAAGATAAAACATCTGTGTACATCAAAATAATTCACCAAGAGAGTAATAAGAGAGCCCACGGACTGGGAAAACATCTTTAGCCTGACACATCAGACAAAGGCCTTATTACTAAAATCTACAATACTCTGCTAGTTTCCAAAGAGAAAAAAAACTAATTGCCCACCGAGGAGGTGGGCAAAGGACCTGAACAGCAGTTCCACAAGGGTACAAATCCGAATGCAAGGAGTTGGAAACAACCCAAATTTCCACCAACAAATGATTGGATTAAAAAACAGTGGTATATACATACAATGGAGTACTACACATCACTAAAAAGCAGTGATGACAAATACTAAGAGGACGCCTGGCCCTCCCACCAGAAGAACTTATTTCAAAAGACGTCATTGAATCTGCAGCTCCAGGAGAGGGACATATCTGATGGGAGCACATGGGTGATGATGAAGGGGGAGGAGGAGAAAGTGGAGCACATCCTGGCCCACCAGGTCTTGAGGACGATTATCCCGATTAGAGCAGCCAGTCCACAGAGAGGACCACATGGCCAGCCCCACTATGAGACATGACGCCCCTCACTGACCCATAGCTCTACCGGGGACAACACTGGAGACACAGTGTGGGAACTACGCCTGATCTGATCCTGCCACACCGAGGCAAAACACTAAGGGGGTGCAACAGAATAGCAAGGGAATGGAACGGCGAGGTCCTCAGGGAATGCTGAAGGTGGACTTTGGGGCTAGGGTGTGGTACCCCAATTGATTGAACTGGAAAACACTCCTAAAGGCCAACACACAATCCTTGAACTAACTACAAACTTTTCTTTCTTGTGTTTTTTTTTGTCATTGATTTATTGTTGTTGGTTGGTTGTATATTGTTCCTTGGTATTTTTATGTCTTGTTTTTGTGCATGTTATTATCTCCGCTGGTCTTTCTAAATAAGATAGGCTGGATGAACAATCTGGAGGATAAAACAACAGGACCGACAGTTCAGGAGGGACATAGGAGAGGTGGGGGAAAAGGTAGTGGTGTTAACAAACTCAGGGACAAGGGAACAAGTGATCTAAATCAGTGGTGAGGAGGGGCTGGGAGGCCTGGTAGGGCATGATCAAGGGTAATGTAACAAAGAGGATTTGCTGAAACCCTGGTCGGGACTGAGCATGATAGTGGGACAGAAGGAAAGTCAAGGGAAATAGAGGAAAGAGCTAGGAGACAAAGGGCATTTATAGAGGTTTAGATAAAGACATGTATATATGCAAATATATTTATATATGAGGATGGGTAAATAGATCTATGTGCATATATTTATACGTTTAGTATTAAGGTAGCAGCAGGACATTGGGCCTCCACTCAAGTACTCCCTTAATGCAAGAATACTTTCTTCTATTAAATTGACATTCTGTGATGCTGACCTTTTCAACGCAACTGCTGAAGACAAAGCGGGTGCATAAGCAAATGTGGTGAATAAAGCTGATGGTGCCCGGCTATCAAAAGATATAACGTCTGGGGTCTTAAAGGATTGAAGATAAACAAGTGGTCATCTAGCTCTGAAGCAACAAAGCCCACATGGAAGACGCACACCAGCTTGTGTGATCACAAGGTGCCAAAGGGATCAGTTATCAGGCATCAAAGAACAAAAAATCATAACATTTTGTGCTTGCCTCCATGATATGATCGCTGAAGACAAATGGGTGCATAAGCAAATGTGGCAAAGAAAGCTGATGGTGCCCGGATATCAAAAGGTATAGCGTCTGGTGTCTTAAAGGCAAACAAGCAGCCACTTAGCTCAGAAGCAACAAAGCCCACATGGAAGAACCACACCATCCTGTGCGATCACAAGGTGTTGAAGGGATCAGGTATCAGGCATCATCAGAACAAAAAATCTTACCATAGTGAATGAGGTAGGGGGGCGGGGTGCAGATTGGAGATCCAAAGCCCATTTGTCAGTCACCGGAATCCCCTTGCAGAGGGGTGTAGGGGAGGAGGCGAGCCAGTCAAGGTGTGATGTAGCAACAATGAAAAATACAACTTTCCTCTAGTTCCTAAATGCTTCATCCTCCTGCACTATCATGATCTGATTTCTACCTTGCAAGTCTGGCTAGACCAGAGGATGTACACTGGTGCAGATAGGAACCAGAAACATAGGGAATCCAGGGTGGATGATCTCTTCAGGACCAGTGGTGAGAGTGGCACTACTAGAAGCGTAGAGGGAGAGTAGGTTGGAAAGGAGGAATCGATTTCAAGGATCTGCATTTGACCTTGTTACTAGGGGGTGGACAACAGAAAAGTGGGTGAAGGGAGATGTCGGACAAGGCAAGATATGACAAAATAATAATTTATAAATTATCCAGGGTTCATGAGGGAGGGGGAAGCGGGGATGGAGGGGAGAAAATGAGGACCTGATGCCAAGGGTTTAAGTGGAGAGGAAATGTTTTGGGAATGATGAGGGCAATGAATGTACAAATGTGCTCTACACAACTGATGTATGTATGAATTGTGATAAGAGTTGTGTGAACTCCTAATAAAACAATTAGGCCTCCACTTACTCAATGCAAGAACACTTTGTTCTATTAAATTGGCATTCCAGGATGCATACATTCCCGACATGATTGCTGAAGAAAAATGTGTGCATAAGCAAATGTGGTGAAGAAGGCTGATGGTACGTGGCTATCAAAGCGTCTGGGATCTTAAAGCGTTGAAGATAAACAAGCGGCCATCTAGCTGAGAAGCATCAAAGCCAACATGGAAGAAGCACACAGCCTGTCTGACCACAAGGTGCAGAAGGGACTGGTTATCAGACATGAAAGAACTAAAAATCATATCAATGGGTGCCTACCTCCCTGATACGATCAATGAAGACAAACGTGTGTGTAAGCAAATGTAGTGAAGAAAAGTGATGGTGCCCAGCTATCAAAAGATATAGCGTCTGTGTTCTTAAAGGTTCTAAGATAAACAAGTGGCCATCTAGCTCAAAAGCAATAAAGCCCACATGGAAGAAACACACCAGCCTGTGTGACCACGAGCTGTCGAAGGGATCAAGTTTCAAGCATCAAGGAACAAAAGATCATATCACTGAAAATGTGGGTGAGTGCAGAGTGGAGACTCAAAGCCCATTGGTAGCCAATCGGACACCCCTTAGTGAAGGGTTGTGGGGAAGAGATGAACCAGTCAGAGTGCAGGGTAGCAGCGATGAAACATATAACTTTCCTCTAGTTCTTAAATACTTCCTCTCCTCCACTATCATGATCCCAATTCTACCTTACAAATCTGGCTAGACCAGAGGATGTACATTGGTACAGATAGCAACTGGAAACACAGGGAATCCAGGACAGATGACTCATTCAGGACCAGTGGTGAGAGTGGCGATGCCTGGAGGGTGGAGAGAATATGGGGTGGATAGGGGGAACTGATTACAAGAATCTACATATAGTCTCCTCCCTGGGGGAGGGACAGTTGAGAAGAAGGCGGTGGGAGACATCGGACAGTGTAGTATATGACAAAATAATCATAATTTATTAATGATGAAGGGTTCATGAGGTAGGGGACAGTGGGGAGGGAGGGGGAAAATAAGCAGCAGATATTAAGGGCTCAAATAGAAGGCAAATGTTTTGAGGATGATGATGGCAACAAATGTACATATGTTCTTGACACAATGGATCAAGAACATATTGTGATAAGAATTCTATGAGCCCCCAATAAAATGATTAAAAAATTAAGAAAAAAAGTAGTGATGAATGCATGAAGCACATTGGAAAGAATTGGAGGAAATTATACTAAGCGAAGTAAGCCAAGCAGAAAATGAGAAGTACTATATGAGTCTGATGAGGAAAGCTTAAAAAAAAAAGTGCAAAATGGGCTTAGGGAAAAAACTATTGTATATAAACATTCCTGGGTTCAGGTTCAGGGAGTATGGCAGGGACCAGACCAAATCCAGGAATCCATATGGTAGACAACTAAAAAGGAAGGGGAAAGAGAGAAAAAACAAAAACAAATGAGTAGTTGGGGAACAGGGCACTAACTCCCCCAAGGGGAGTGTATTATTCATATCTTCTAAGGGAAAGAGGGACCAGACTACAAAGCGGTGCTCTAAGATGTGAATGCAACATACTGGCATGAAGCAGGGAACCAGTAGAGGGGTCTGAGAGACAGGCCCCAATCCCAACTATGTGGACAACCACCCCTGCCCCCTGAAGAATTTACCTTAGGGGCAGCACTGAAGCTACAGCTCAGGGAGAGGGACATGTCTGATCAGAGCACACAGGAGCAAATGAGGGGGGAGGAAGAGAGAGTGGAGCACATCCTGGCCCACCAAGACTTGAAGATGATATCCCTGCTCAGAGCAGCCAATAGCTAGAGAGGGCCATATGGTCAACCCCTCTATAAGACATGACATCCCTCACTGGCCCATAGCCCTATAGGGGACAACACTGGATACACAGTGAGGGAATTATGCCTGATCAGACCCCACCACACCGAGGCAAAATACTAAAGGCGTGCAACAGAACAGCAAGGGGAGCAGAGCAAGGACGTCTCGAGGGAATACCAAAAATAGACTTTGGGGCCATGGTGTGGCACTCCATCAGACTCCACCAGAAAACACTCCTAAATGTCAATAGACCTTGAACTGTTTTCTTTTTTGTTGCTTTGTTTTGCTCTGTCTTGGTTTGTGCATAGTATTATCTCTGCATGTCTGTCTAGATAAAAGAGTCTGGATAAACAATCTGGAGGAGAAAACAACAGGACCGAAGGTTCCAGGGGACATAGTAGAGGGAGAGGTGGGGGAAAGGAAGTGGTGTTAATAAATCCCAGGGACAATGGAATAACAAGTGATCCAAAATCAGTGATGAGGAGGGTGTAAAAGGCCTGGTAGGGCTTGTTCAAGGGTAATGTAACTGAGAGGAATTACTGAAACCCAAATGAAGGCTGAGCATGATAGTGGGACAAGATAAAAGTAAAAGGAAATAGAGGAAAGAACTAGAAGGCAAAGGACATTTATAGAGGTCTAAATACAGGCATGTACATATGCAAACATATTTATATATGACAATGGGGAAATAATCGATCTATGTGCATATATTTATAGTATTAACGTAGCAGATGGACATTGGGCCTCTACTCAAGTACTCCCTCAATGCAAGAACACTTGTTCTATTAAACTGGCATTCCATAAGGCTCACCTTCCCAACACGATCGCTGAAGACAACACAGGTGCGTAAGCAAATGTGGTGAAGAAAGCTGGTAGTGCCTGGCTATCAAAAGATATAGCACCTAGGGTCTTAATGGCTTAAAAATAAAGAGGCCATTTAGCTGAGAAGCAATAAATCCCACATGGAAGAAGCACACTACCCTGTGTGATCATGAGATGTTGATGGGTTCAGGTATCAGGCATCAAAGAACAAAAATATTATTATCACTGTGAATGAGGGGCAGTGCAGAGTGGGGATCCAAAGCCCATCTGTAGGCAAGTGGAGATCCCCTCACAGAAGGGTCGCAGGGAGGAGATGAGCAAGTCAAGGTGCTGTGTAGCAATGATGAAACATACAACTTTACTCTAGTTTCAATGCTTCCTCCTCCCCACTATCATCATCCCAATTCTACCTTACAAATCCAGCTAGACCAAAGGATGTATACTGGTACACACAGGAACTGGAAACAGAGGCAATCCAGGACAGATGACCCTCTCAGGACCAGTGGTGAGAGCGGCGAAACAGGGAGGGTGGAGGGACGGAGGGGTAGAAAGCAGGAACTGATCACAAGGATCTACATATAACCACCCCCTGGGGGACAGACAACAGAAATGTGGGTGAAGGAAGATGCTGGACAGTGTAAGACATGGCAAAATCATAATAATTTATAAATTTATCAAGGATTCATGAGGGAGAAGGGTTAGGAGGGAGGGGAAAAATGAGGAGCTGATACCAAGGGCTCAAGCAGAAAGAAATATTTTGAGAATGATGATGGCAAGAAATGTACAAATGTGCTTGACACAATGGATGTACGTATGGATTGTGATAAATGTTGTACGAGCCCTCAGTAAAATGATTAAAAAAATAAAAAGCAATGGATGGTAATTAAAATAGGAAAAATCCCACAAAGAATGGTGTCTTGCTAGGCACCCGGTTGAGTAGTACTGCCAATCCCATGGGTGTCAGGGTAGAACTGTGCTTCACAGGGTTTTCGATGGTGATTTTTCAGAAGTAGATCACCAGGTCTTTCTTTCAATATCCCTTTCAATGTGGGTGGACTCAAACTGCCAGCCTCGCAGTTGGCAGTGGGATGCGTCAACTGTGTGCACTTGCAGCTCATTTCCCTTTCCACTGGGCAGCACGGATCTTGGAAGCAGCATCCACAGTCATATTTATCTGGTGGCCTGCTTCTTGTGTGGTTCTTCTTATATTCCAAATAGGTATTCTGAAAATGTCCACTGCTGATAACAAGTTGATTCTGACTCACAACGACCATATAGGGCAGAGAACTACTTCTTTCGGTTTTTGAGGTGGAAAATCTTTACAGGAACAGACGGCTTCATCTCGCTCCCACAGACTGGCTGATGGGTTTGAACGACTGACCTAGATTTTAACAGCACCCAAACATAGCCACTAAGTACCACTAGGACTCCTTTAGACACATCCCTACCACTCAGCAGTGTGAGAAAGCTGATGCCTGATATACAACGAGTCGAAGTCTCTCTGTCTTGAGATTTAGTAACACAAAACCTAGGAGCATAGTCCATTACAACTGGTAGAGATGTGTGGAGCCTGAGCTGGAGCAGCAGGGCCTTAGCACGTCTACTTGGTGGCTCTCTGGAAGGATGGAAGTCAGACTACTGTTTTTAAGTTATCACTTGCTTAAGTGGGTGGCTGTGGATGTTGAAGGTGATAAGGAATCTGGGGAAAGTCTTGTGAAGTAGCAAGTCCACTAAGGTCTATCACAGCATTAAGAACAAAGGACTCTGGGTTTCTTACAGAGGCCACAGAAAGCCATTATGGTGTCCAGCAAAATACACAGCAGAAAAAAGTATCAAACCAAAGATAGCGGGTTACCATCTTATATTTCCTTTGATCAAAGGCAGCCTCACCAGGAAAATCAAGATGGACAGTTGGGAAAAAAAAGAAAGAGCTGAAATGATGCTTAAAGAGAAAGAACATTTGATAAATCCATTGTAGTGTCCACAATAGCAGTAAAAACTGCCACTGAAAGCAATCTGACTAAAATCTTATATTTGCCAAGTGCAGCCTCATCGAGAAAACAAAGATTACCAGCTGAGAGAAAGAGAAAGAAAGTTAAAATGATAGCTAAATTGGAGGAAAATTCAGCGACAAAGGGAAGAAGCATGGTTGTTGTGCTTTGCAATATGCATTGTAAATTACAGTGAAACTTTACGCTAAAATTTGGAAAAGAATGGGCGCTATGCAGGGGGAAAGGTCATGCTATTTCTCCTTCTGTAGAATGAGTGTAAGACACTGAGTTCAGCCAACAAGCAAGGATATCCCTGTAGCAATGAGCCCATCTGGTAACCTAATCGACCTCAAGAATCATTCTCTTGTCAAATGAACCGGCAGTCATTGGAGAAATGGCAGATTCTGGGGTAAATGGCAGCAATGTACAAGGTAAATCTGGAGTATCTCAGGAACCACGTAATAAAACAACCAAAACAATGATGGTGCAGTGCAAAAACTTAGCAGATAGGTTGACCTGTCTGGCACAATTTGAACACCAGAAATCTAAGCACAGTAATGAATTATAAACCTTTGGTAATAAATCGGAAATTCTTTAATTCCATAACAACAGGTAAAAACCCACTGCCTTCAAGTTGATTCTGACTGTTCGTGTCCCTATGGGAAGAGTAAAACTGCTCCCCATGGTTTCTTGGTTTCTTTTTTTACCCTAGAGTTCTGAGAGCGTACATGTTTATGGGAGCAATAGCTTGATCTTTCCCCTACAGAGAAAGATGGATGTGAATTGCTGACTTGTGCTTAGCAGTATCACACCAATCTGCACCACCAGGGCTCCTTATACCAATATGTGACACACGCCAACCGATAGATGGCATCGCCCTACTTTAATTAAAAAGGAAACAACAGAAAAGCACTAAGTCAAGGCATTTCTTTGAAACAGGGAAGAAGAGTCCCAAATAACCAGAAGCCTTGGGAATTTGGCAATACCAGACTAGCCCTACATGTACTTAAGAAAGTTTTCTAAATGGAAAGGAAAGAACATTAATCAAACACTCAAATGTACACAAAGGGGGAGGAAGGAGTCAGACAGAGATCTCAGAAAATAAGTACATATTACGACTACTGGATGTAGGGTGTACATTACTGTCACTGGAGGTTCACCAACAGAAAAAGGAGAGGGAACAGTAAACCAGGAATACTTAATATTTCACATTCACTGTTGATTGCATGCTAAATGTTACTGTAATTGCATGTTGTATAGTATAATATTTGTAGTAACCATTAAGAGAATATGTAAAGAGGAATTAAAGCTCATAACAAAAGATGCTAAATACAAAAAATAACAGGAAAATTGATAAAAAAAAAGAAACCAGATAAAAGAAACTCAAAACCCAATTAGCTAAAAGAATGAAGAAAATGTAAATAGCCAAAATATTTACACAAAAGGCAGAGTGATAGACTGGATAAAAAACATGATTCATCTTTTGTTACCTACACAAAACACACATTCACATTAGGACACAAACTGACTGAAAATAAAGGATGGAAAAAATGTTCCGTGCAACCAGCACCCAAAAAAAGGAGTGTGGTCATACTGATAAAGGCTATTGCATAATAAAAGGGCTAATACTTCAAGAAGATACAACAATTATTAGCATATATTCACCTAACCTGTCCAAAAACATGACACAAACACTAATATCAAAGAAAAAAATTACAGTGCCACTATTAATATTTGTAGATTTGAAACCTTCAATTTCAGTTCTCGACAGAACATTTAAAAAGTGAATCAATAAGGACATTAAGAACATAAAGAAAATCATAAGCCAATTTAACTTAGAACACTCCATCCATCATCAGCAGACATTTTCACAGGATAATTTTTCCAGAACCAACTACAGATTAGGCCACAAATCTCAAGTTTTAAAACATTAAAATCATACAAAGCATACTTTCTGACCATAATGGTATGAAGTAAGAAATCAATCACAGGAAGAATAAAAATGAATAATTATTATTATACCAAAATTAAATATTGTACGACTAGAAAACAATTTCTCTATGTAAGAAATTAAAAGTGAAATAAAAATATACTTGGTATCAAATATAAAGGAAAGCACAACATACCAAATCCTTTGGGACACAGCACAAACCATTCTCAGAGGGAAATTCATAGCAATACATGCCCATATTTAAATAGATGGATGAAAATCAATTGTTTAAATGAAAACTTGAACAAAAAGGAAAGGAAGAGCAAGAGGCCAAAGATACTAGCTGAAATGAATAATAAATACCAGTGAGAAAGAAATGAAATAGAATACAGTTAAACAACAGAAAAAAATCAATCAAACCAGAAGTTGGTTCTTGGAAAAGAATCACTGAAACAAACTACTGGATATACTGGGGGGGGGGGGGGGGAAGGGCAAATAATCAAAAGAAATGAATCTGGAGACAACACAACATATTCATTGAATAAAGAATCATAACACTATGAAAAAGAACTGCAACAGATTTGAAAGTGCAGATGAATGGGACAAATTCCTGAAAATATACGACATACCTAAACTAATATGAATAGAAATAGGTTTAAGCAGAGTAATTATGAAATAAGCAATTCAGAATGTGATTAACCCCCTGCTCCACCCCTTCAAAAAAGACCAAAAATATATATAAAAAGAAAAGTCCATGGCAAGATGGCTTCACTGGGATATTTCATAAAAAATTCAGAAGTGCTGACACCAGTTCTATAGAAACTTTTAAAAACATTAAAGAAAGGGGACTAGAACATGTCCAACTGAACACATACACACAGGTAGATCCTTATGTAACAACCAGGATAGACTAGGCCCTAAGAAAAGACAGGTGGCCTGTGATCTCAGACAATGGCTTGAAAGTGAAGTAAAAGGAGGCTTCCATATATCAGAGACTGTGGGAGCAAGCAGAGAAGGGAAGGAAAGAGCAGGTCCACTGAAGAGGCGCCCAGTGGTCTCCTGCTACCCATCTGTAGCTCCATTCTGCACTGCTGGCTACAGCAACCCAGCTCCACTCTTCAAAGACTATCATTGTGAGCAGGGTCCAAAGCTTCACGTGTAATAAGCACGCAGGTCCCATGTGGCTTCCAGCTCTCCAAGCAAGCTGGCCTGCACAGTTCCCGGAGCATAGGTCCCAAAGGACCAGCCTAGGCTATCCCAAGGACAAACTTGGCACCATGATGGTTTTCCTGAAGATTGCCTGTGCTTTGACGGACTATGTTAAGAAGCTCTTGGCCTTAGGGAAGAATACACTCAAGTACAGTGTTCCTCCCCCTCCCAACTTTTCTTAGTACAGCCTTTTACTGCCCAAAGCCTTTTTTCCCTCCCCTGTCCCTCTTCTATTATTCATTTCTGGCACTACTCAACAAAGTCATCGACTCCCACAAAATCTAGCAGCCCTCCCAACCGTAATACCCGGCCACGATGCTACAGTGGCAGCAGTCATTCCTGATTCATCAGAAGAAGGATTAACAAATGAACAACACTCAGATCTCAAGGAATTTTCTTAAAAAGAACAGGCTCTGACACTATCATAAATTGAATTCAGAAAAATGTTGTCATGCACTTTCAACAAAGAGTTTGCAAGAACAATGGTCAGAATAGAAAAGCTAGATATCTTCAACAAAAACCTCTAAAAAGAAATGCAGAAAATATTAAGATAAGAGAATTAGGCAACAATTTAGAAGAACAGAGTAAGAGAATTGAAGAAATGGAAAGCTGAATTGGTGAGTTTGAAGGCATATCTCTTAACTCCAATTTATGAGTGATACAATCAGCTAGAAGAACAAAAGAATCTGAAGAAAACATAAGAATGAAGTGGGATTCTATCCATATAAGAAATTCCGGAATAATACTTCCTTAACAGAACAGAGGAGGAGAAAATAATTCTCCAGGAAGCAGAGAGAACCCAAAACACCACAGATCCCAAAAGAAAACACTGGAACATATTGTCGTTGAAATTTCCAAGACAGAAACAATTAGCAGGCTGAGAACAGCTTGGAAAAATTGTTTTAATTCATTTACAAAAACACTTTTATTGGCATATGACTCACATGTCATACAATAGCTCAATTATATTAAGATAAATTGTAATAATCATTATCACCACAATCAATTTTAGAACATTTTTTCTTTATTGTATTCATGTTATTTCCCCCAACCTCCCCTGCCATAGCCCCCAAAACCATTGTCTATATAGATTTAGTTATCCTGGATTTCATATACAGAAAAATGTATTTTTAAAAGCCTAACAACAATAACAAAGAAAACAGATTTAAAAAAGCTCTAGAAAAGAAAGCAGAGGTTAAAAGAACTGGAATATATTTAAAATGAGTCAAAAGGGAGATGTATAAATTTTAACTTAAATACATCTGCAATAACCAATTTTACAATGCTATCTGTCTGATAACAGGGCTGTTCACATCCCATGGCTGTGGTCAGAGAGGATTCCCCAGAGCTTGCAAATGTTATCCACAACCTTAAAACCAGGTGTTCATAATTGAAGCTGATATCATTCCCTCCTTCAGATTTGAATTTCATGAGTTAAAATCCTAGGATCTTACAGGCTGGTGTGCTTCTTCCACATGGACTTAGTTGATCCCTCACTTAGATGGCTGTTTAAGACCAGCTTTTAAGACCCCAGAGGCTATTTTTTTCTGATAGGTGGGCACCATCTAGTTTCTTCATTACACTTTCCTATAGCATTCATGTCTTGAGTGATTTCTTCATGAGGACAAGCATCAAATAGGGCCATTTCATAAGAACTAATTGTACTCAGATTGAGGCTAGAATTAAGTGCAAGCTGAAAATCCATTCACATATTTATGGTTCATCTGGCTCTGGTTCACCTCAGAGATATAATTGTTATTTACTGTTAGAGAACATTATCAAACATCCCCTTGGGCATAAGGCAATTTTATTGATAGTGTAATTAATTTAGCCAGTGGTATAAAATTTAAAACAAAAATATGTCTTGTAAATTTAAATTTTATGTTTTCTTCCCATTGTCTCTCTTTTGTTGCCTTTAATAGATATTTTTATTAATTTATTTCTATTACCATCCTTTTTGTCTTTTTTCTCATATTTTTCTGTGTTACCAATGTTCTTAGGAACCAAGACACCGCTCCTCTATCTGTCTCTAGGTGGGTCCGCCCACATGCAGATACACCCACATGTGAGTACCGTGAGTGAACACTGTTACCCATGCTGCACCATGCTTTAAGACAAAATTTCATTTATTCGTCAACAGAAATAAATATTTCAAACAAAACAAAACTGTAAACCAATATCCCTTATGAATATAGGGGCAAAATCTCAAAATCCTGGCCAACAGAATCCAACAATCTATCAAAAAGCTAAGCAAAAGAACCACAGCAGGTGAGATTGGTTCCAGGGATGCAAAGATGGTTTGAAATGAGAAAAATAATGAATGTGATCTACCATATAAAAAAGGAAAACAACCACATGAGCATTTCAATTGATTCAGAAAAGGTATGTGATAATATCTAACAGCCATTCTAGATACAAATACTAAAAAATAGGAATCGAAGGGAAATTCTCAATGAAATCAGGGACATATATGAAAAACCAACTGCCAGCATCTTACTCAATAGGGAGAAACTGAAATTTTTTAAAATCTGGATGAGAAAGGCCAATCAGCTGCAGACAGACATGGACAATGGCCAAAGCCACCAAAGGGAATGGCCCGATGGAAAAATGTCCTAGACAACAAATGGTATGGCCCGGACCCCATATTAATCAGGTCCAGGGGAGCAATTTGTGTTTTTCCACAGAAAGAAGAAAACCCCATCTGGGTGCCAGAGAGACTGGTGAGATTAATTAAGGAGGATGAAGATCGTGCGAGCAGGAAGAATGAAGAAGACGATGATCAACCTAATAATGTTGCTGATACTGATGGTAATATGGACCCCAATAGTTAAAGGAGTTTTTTTATGGGCCATAGCTAAAACTTGGCCTGTACCTATTCCCATACACTCGAATGCGTCAATATTACCCTTATTCTTATCAACACAATGTGATTTGGGAATACCATGTATTACGCCTAGAGGGGAGCCTCCTAAAGTATATAATGCAAGCAATTTTACATTGGCATATAGTTTGTGTTTTACCACCATCAATACTAGTGCACCTTGTATATATGTAAGAAATGGATCTTTAGTCAATTGGGTGGATCCTTCTGGAGACTCTACATTTAATAATATTATATCCACCCTTATGAAAGTTGCACAAGGTGCTACAGGTGGAAGTGGCACCTCTGAGAAAGGAAAACGTGTAAATACAACAACACTTATGGTGATTCGTGAAGGATCCAGGCCCTCTGGGCCCATTAATGGATCAGTAGTGCCACCTAATGTGACCAGACGTGTCATATTACCTAGTTGCTCACCTGAAAAAAGTTTTCCGCCTACTTTTACTCAATGTCAGTCTCCAAATTATCGGAGCAACCCTATTATACCAGGTTTTGATATGACTCCGACTTTAGGTAAAGCAAAATGGAATAGTTATACTAATACCCCTGGTCCTGATAATACCTGGCCATGGTATGAATGGATGGTATATAATCAACGTGGAGCATCTACGATAGTAACTCCTTTTGCAAAAATGTTTGGAATTAATGATACTTTATACAATGTCACTGGTGTATACAATACCACTACAAAGAGGCTGAGAGTAAATACTATGGTTAATATATCAAGAGTGCAATTTCAGCCATCACCTGTTTGTGTCCAGCCCCCATTTTTCTTTCTGTTAACATTCAACTTTAGTCATGCAAATGATACATTTTGGGAAGCTTCATGTAATAGCTTTAGCAGTCAGTGTTGGCTTGCTGAATGTTGGAATGGCTCTGAGCCATTTGCCTTGATAGTAAAGATTCCCACTATGATACCTGTACCGGTTGAAGCAGATCCCAATACTTTTCCTATTGCTACACTTTATAGATATAAAAGAGATTTTGGCATTACCGCAGCAATTATTACAGCTATTACTATCTCAACTGCAGCAGCGGTTACAGCAGGATTGGCTATGTCTAATCAAGTAATGACAGCAAATGTCATTAGCAATATTACGCAATCTACATCAGAAGCTTTATCTACAGTCCATATGTTGGATGCTCGATTAATGTCTGGTTTACTGTTAGTGAACCAGAGAGTTGATTTATTACAACACCAAGTGGATACTCTTACGAGCATGGTGCAATTAAGTTGTGTTTCTTCAACACCTAATTTGTGCATAACACCTTTAAAATTCTTGAATGAGTCTTCTTTTAGCAGCAAGAATATATCCCAGTATCTTACAGGACAATGGACAGCTGAGCTGGAAGAACTTCAAGAACAACTCCGGATGCAGATTACGACTCTTAATGGCACAAGAATGAAACCCATAACTGTTGGAGATTTTACTTCTTGGCTTTCTACTGCCCTTTCCTACTTTAAAGAGTGGGTGGGGGTGTTTACATTTGCTGCAATAATGTGCTGTGGAGGAGTGTTGTTGCTATGGTTGCTCTGCAAGCTTAAAGCCCAGCAAAAACGTGACAAAGTCATCATCACGCAGGCGCTCTTAGCGATTGAGCGCGGTGGTTCCCATGATCTTTGGCTTTCTTTGTTAAGAGAAAATTAACCCCCATAAGTTGTCAGCTCCTGCACCCCAAGGGAATTGTCCCATTGCACTGGGAAGAGTGACAGAAATTGGATCTTGGTCAGCCCTTGCACCATGTGGAGCTTTGCTCATTGCACACATTAGGGTGACCAGATTTGGGTTTTTATATCCATCTTGATCTCCTGGGGCTGCTGGAGGCTCCGGGATGGATCGATGGACTTTATATCCATCTTGATCTTTTGGAGCTGCTGGAGGCTCTGGAATTGATCGATGGATTAGGCTTAAAATAAAAAAGAAAGGAGGAGATGTGGGAAGCCATAGCTCTCGCGAGACGTGGGAAGCCACAGCTCTCGTGATGTGGGTAGCCGCAGCTCTCGCCGCCATTACTAGATGGCGCCGGGAAGTCAGGGCGGTGGTCCAACTAAGTGATAAACAACCACTTAGCGCATGCGCGATGCTGAGATGACGTAGTCATAACTCCACCCTGGAGTATGCAAACGAAGGTTCTGGCGAACTCACCAATCAATGCATGAGGTTTTGGCAAATGCGCCAATCATGGCACAGCACGTCCCCATAGAGCATATATAAGCAGCAGTAGTTTGGGGTTTCGGGGTCTTTTACCGCATTATGAAAAATTAAATGCTTGTGGAAGAATCCTGTTGTGGTGCGTCTTTTCTTGCTGGCGAGACCTGGCGCGCGACAATCATGATTTTGAGTTTTGCCCCACATTTCCCTTCTACTCTAATCAAGCCCTTCTAATGTGATCTCTTTCATAGCAGTCGATAGTGAGAGCTAGGCACCATCTAGTTCTTCTGGTCTCCAGTGGTGGAGGGTGATCGTTGCTTGAGTCACTAGTCATTGATTCATTGTGCCCAATCAGTTCTCCTCTTCTGCTGTCCTCTGGATGGGGAGAGACCAACTGTTGCCCCTTTCCTGATTGCTCAGGAACTTTGAAAATCCCAGAGATGATGGTCCTGATCCCCCAGCCTCAACAACTCATTCCCTCACAGTTTTTGCATGTCTCAGAGATTTTTTTCCACCCCCACCCCGTTTTATGACATTGGTCCCTGTATGCTCCACCATATACCTGGATCTATTTAACAACGTAGGTCAATACATTCTATAAACTTTTCAATGGCCGAGGATTCTGAAGAAGATTGCCAGGCTTCTCTTTCACAGCTCCTCTAAGTGGGTTGGGAATGACAACTTTTCCCTTAATAGCAGAGCTCATTAACTGTTTACACCCCTAGATACTTCTTACTCTTAGAAAACTCACTGCCATCGAATCCATGCTGACTCACAGCCAACTTATAGGGCAGCGTAGAACTGCCCCTGTGAGTGTCTGAGACTCGAACTCTTTATGGGAGCAGAATGCCGTATCTTTCTCCCACAAAGCAGCTGGTAGTTTCAAACTGCTGATATAGCAATTAGCAGCCCAACTTGTAGCCACTAGGCCACAAAGGCTCTTTTTCTTCTTAGCAAAGAGAGGGAAAATAAGCAAACGGAACATTCCCCTGGTGCTTCCCGTGGATGCTGCGATGGGAGCTGGAACCTGAAGGCCCGGATTGGCTAAAGCTCCATTTACACAGGAACACATGCCTCCCTTGTTAGTATTTGCATTGGGCAAGCCATTTCCTGCGCTGACATTTTGCATCTAGTTAAATGCCAGCAACTCCAGAGAGATGTAGCTTTTACCTGTGGCTCTGCCCTTCTGGACAAGCCTTTGGTGCTCGATGGGGCTACTTTCAGTCTATGATCTTACATGTCCTTTTGGATCCCTTCGTCTCTTGTTTTTGTTTTGATTAACAAAAACTGGATGAACAGCTTCAGGCTTAATATAATCGCTGCTGAATATTTCATTGGGAAATGTTAAGAAGGCAGTTGGCATCCATGATCTAAGTGTATGCATAGAGATTTCTTTTCAGATGGTAAAGTGGCTTTGAATAATTATTGTTATTATTAGTGAATTAAAGACAAATGTGCCTCAAAATGTGAACATTAGGTGTGTGTGTGTGTGTGTGTGTGTGTGTGTGTGTGTGTGTGTGCATGTTTTAAAGAGCACATGGCTTGGTGATAGAGAGGGCGAAGCACTGGTGAGGAGCACATGACAGTGTTCAGAGAGATGACAAAGGGTAGTGATGAAACAAAACAGATTCCAACCTCACATCCTCTGCTCCCTGCCTCAGAGTGAGGTCGCAACAAGGAGCAGAAAAGCCAAGGGCATTTCCTGCCCTCTCACAGCTGGCAAGCGCCACAGAAGGCACAGGGTTTTAATGCCGAGGCTTTGCTGCTGTGAGGCAGGGAGGGGGGCTTGCCATAGTTTCCACACGTTGACATCACAAACATACCGCAAGTGGGTGCCTTTAACACACCAAAGTCAATGTTCTCACAGCACCGGAGGCTGACAGCATCATGCCAGTGCACCAGCTTGATGGGCAGGCTCTCTTTGTCCATCCCTGGGGGCTGAGGGCTGGTGGGCGGTATTCTTGTTTTGGCTTCAATAACCTCCATGGTTGGTGGTCCTTGGAGCTCTCTGCATGGCAGCTGCCTTCTTCCTTTGGAGTTGGTTTGCTTCAGAGTTGAATTGAATCCTTTTGTATCAGCCAAGTCATTGGTGTAAGGTACAGCCTCTTTAAGTCACAAAGAAAATCTCTGCCCAGGTGGGATTACATCCACAGTAAAAAATCCCACTCCTGTAGAGCTCACTCCAGCTCATCATGGCCCTCTCCAGGGGGGTTCCATGGCTGGGCATCTTTATGGAAGCACACAGCCACAGTTTTTCTCCAGAGAAACAGCTAGTGGGTTCTGAACTACTGACCTTGTTGTGAATAGCCCCCTTCTTAACGTGTGCGCCAGAAGCCCTGCTCTGCGGTTTGATGAGCAGCCCTTCTGGCCATTGCTAAGGGCTACATGGCAAAGCCATTTGGTACAAGCAACGTTGTCATCAGCAAAGAATGAGTTTAGCTGGCCTCAGTAGGATACTCAGCCGGGAAGTGATAAACTGCTTGGCTTGGGTTTTATGCAGGAGAACCATGGGAGTTGAGATGTGCAGTCTCTTGATTTGAACCCAGACACTCTATCTCCCAGCCTGAACTCTCACCATCATACTCAACTTTTGGGGGTCAAATGTTTGACTCACCTGAGAGATGTGCAGGTGAAAGCGTGCCCCAGGAACATCTCCCTCTCATCCCTGTCATCTCAGAGAGTTCTCCAGATAAGGATTGGTGGTTCATGTGAAGGGACATATTGTAGCATTTCCCTTGCACTCCTCAATGGCAAGAAAATGACCCACAGCACCTCGAGTTGCCAGCAGTGTCAAAGGGGATGTGCTCCTTGAGACTCAAGCTGAGTCCCCAGGAGACGAGCTCTCAACTGTGGAATTAGCGCTTTTGAAAAGGGGGAAATCTTCCAGCAGTTCTCTCTTCAGAGGCCTGGCCGTACGCTCTGCAGACTTGTGGGCACGCTCACTCTGGTGAACCCAAATTCTTGGGAGAGGCCGATCTGTCCCTAGAAAACTGGCCACATGCAAAAGCATAGAGACCAATATCTGCCTCCTGCTGGAAGGATCTGGAAGGAGAAGGGTGGCTGGAGTCCTCTAGGAGGGAAGTTGAGAGCCAGGAGAGGCAGCAAAGCCACAGTTCCAGCAGGTGGTGTCCTAAGGCTAAGGGAGCTTGCCAAGGATCAAGTGAGTCCTGGAGGTGTCTGCAGCCCATCTTGCTGAGGGCCTCCATTTATTTCATATATCTATGGATAATGGGAAGGGCCCCCAAGGCCCGCTGGCTGACCTCATATGATACGCCGTGAACTATCCACCTTGGCATCCTCCAAAGTCTCTGAAAGCTGCAGCCCCTCCCACCCACTGGCAGCCTTCTTGGACAGGATCTCCTCCACACTGCTGCAACCATGGGCTCACACACAAGGACCATTGTGAGGACGGTGCAGGACCAGGTGGTGCTTCAATCTCTTGTGTGTACTTTTGCTATGAGTCAGGAGCTCACTCAATGGTATCTAACAAGTTATTGTGAGATGACATAAGAGGACTTCGTGGAGGCCCTTCCAAGAGAGGGTTGGAACATAGCATGGTAAGAGGCCTGGTCAGGAATGTGCTCATTGTGCTCATTGTTTCCATCCCCTTCTCCCGGAAGCCAATGCGCTAGGGAGGAAAGGCAGGCCCAGAGACAGGGAAGGGCTAGGGAAGAGGGAGCGATAGGAGAGCAATAGAAAAGACAGGTTACTCTCCCTCATTCCCAGTATAGCTCCTCAAACCTCAGGTAAAGCCTCTGATTCTGAGGCTGAGGCTTATAATAGGATCAGACTGAACATTTAATCCCTCAAGCTGCCTGGAAAGTGTGGGAGCTGATTAAGATGGCAAGAGATGAAGAAGGAAGGAATCTACTGGTTACAGATGTGAAAGCACCTGTTAGTGAAGCCTTCTCAGTTTCTTATTGCCTTATCAATGTCATCAGTCCACTTAATGTACTCACTTTCCAAACGCCTATTAACCAATTGTACATACCTTGAGTTCTTTCTAGGAGGCAATAATAATATTCTCATTTCCGAGTTGAGGCCACAGAAGTTTGGACAACTTCTGGTTGTTGTTGTTGCTGGCAGGTGCTCATCAAGTTGGTTCCAACTCATAGCAACCCCTGTGCATACCGGAAGGGAGCATGGCCCCGTCCTGTGTCCCCCTCTCTGAAGGGCAATTGCCTCAAATCTTTAAATTCAAAGCTTCTTGTTTTGTCAAATGAAATCATTTCTTCAGTCAATCTCAGAAATCTTTATGTAAAAACGTTTGAAATGCCTTTCACTCAAGGTCTAGGGAGGCTGAGTAAGGTGGGAGGGGCTCCAGGACAGATGGTGGGAATCACTCCTGCAGGTGGGTGGTAGGTTGGCGAGGCCAGTCTGACTTGCCTCCCTGGTGACTGACCTCAACCAGCAATGGGCAGCTGGACACATGGCATGAAGTGACCTCTGGTCTTCGTGGCGGTGGATGCCAGTAGACCGTCAGGTATGGGAGACCCATGAGAAAATAGGTTACTTTTCTCTTTCTCTCCAAGTTTCTCTGTGATCTCTTTATGCTGCCTGAGCCCGAATGCATACTGACAAAGGCAGACATGTGCACACACATGGCAAAGTAAATAGAAACGCCCACATTCACAGACGTATTCATCCACGTGCAAATAGGCACATATGTGCACATGCATGCCAAAGCAGACACACACATCCATGAATGCACATGTATTCGTGCAAGCTGATTTTCATGGGGAAAAAGATCAGATCTATCACTGTCAAGTCCACTCCAACTCAAAGCAACTGTAGAACACAGAGGAGAACTGCCCCATTGGGTTTCCAAAGCTGTCATCTTGTCAGACACAGTCAGCCACCACATTCTCCTGCAGAGCAGCTGGGGTTTTCTAACTGCCGACCTTTCACTTAGCAGCCGAGCACTTGCTGATTTTCATAGGAGTCTGGAAATCAGTTTCATTGCCTGCTAGTCACACCTCCTCTGTGAGTTAGCACAGCCTGGTAAGCTTGGAAGGAGAAAAATCTTCCTTCCCGAGGTAGCTGAGTGGTTTTCCCCTGAGGAAATGGTTCAGAAAAAGATTTCCTACAAGAAATCAGAACACTCTTGAAGAGAAATTTCCTGCCAAAACATTTGTTTGCTTGACACTGAGACAAGTGGAGCAGCCCCCTGACTTCCCCCTTGGGTCCTCTTTCTCATCATGACTGCTCTGCTCAGCCACAAGGCTCCAGGTCCTGGAAGCAAGGGTGCCCTTCTATTTGGATCCTCACAGGGCTACACTGTGAGTCAGGGAAAGACCTGGAAACTTGAGCATCCTGAAACGAGGCCTGCATAGCAATATCATCTGTCATCAGGCTCATCATTTCTCCCATTTTTTGTAAGATCATTGAGCCCTTGGAGCCCTGAGAAGTTCTCTCAGAGGAAGCCATCCTCCTCCCATGAATCCAAGAGGGACTGCTTAAAGATTGTTGTCTTCTATTTACAGGAATACCAGCAACCAATTGCCATTGAGTCAACTCGGACTCATGGAGAGCCCAAGTGTGTTAGAGAAGTCCGGTCCCTAGAATTTTCCATGGCTGGGGTGGGTTTTTTTCCAGAGGCATATCACCAGGCCCTTCTTGGAAGGCACCTCTGGGTGAACTCAAACCTTTAACCTGTAGTTCGCAGCCTAGCTCATGAACAATACCATCCAAGGACGGTACAGTTACTTGCTAATGGTCACCTGCAGTAGATGAACCGAGGTCAAGTAACTGCCTGAGAAACATCAACCAGAGGAAAGCAGAGTGAACCCCAGGGTTCTTGGGAAGAGGGCCAGAGAGAGAAAAAGGAGAAAACAGCTTTCTCGGGACATCAGAAAGGAAAGGACTCCACTTTGTGGATGCCATAGAACAATCCCAAGCCAAGCATGGGTGAGAAACAGACCCCACCCAAACCCAGCGGGCTGGATTCTGTCGCCAAGTGTTGAACACCAGACATGGATATGACAGAGCCGCTAGTCGTCCGTGGAAAGAAACTGTTTGCCCATTGTCTGGTAGTTTTGTAGCATTTGAACAACCAGGCCTCTGCTGCCTCTTCTGGCCTGAAATATAATTGCAGCCATAACCGCCCAGCGTTTCAATGGGTAGAACTCCCTGGGGAGGACTAACTACCCAAATCATTTGGGAGATCCTTTTAGGATTGTCCAGGAGATTTTTCTTTGGCTGTGTCTATAATATGAACGATGGTGTCTTTGTTTTAAAAAAAGAAACTTTTTATTGTAAGGTGGGTTAAGGTTTACAGGGAAAATCAGCTTTGCACGTAACAATTTATACACGTTTTGTTATGTGACATTGATGACAATCTCCTGCAATGTAATATCACTCATGCCATTGAAACTCTGCTTCCTGTTTTCATTCACCCTTCTCCCCTAACCTTGCCTGCCTTTTGAATTTGGCCTTGGGCAAATACTGCCTATTTGCTTTTGAATGGTTGATGGTTCTGAGGAATGTGTGCTCCTCAGTGCTATGATTCATTTTGGTGTAGTTGTTCTTATCAGGTGCCATTGAGCCAGTTGCAACCCACATTGACCCTATGCCAAACAGACAGAAACACTACCTAGCCCTGAATAATTCTCCTAATTGTTCCCAAGCTTGAGCCCCTTGTTTCAGTCACTGTCAATCCATCTCCTTAAGGGGCTTCCTCTCTTTCACTGTCCCTCTACTTCACCTGGCATGATGTCCTTTTCCAGGGACTAGTCTCTCTTAATAACATGACCAAAGTATGTGAGAGGAAGTCTCACCATCCTTGCCTTTAAGGAGCCCTCTGACCATACTTCTTCTAAGACAGATCTGTTTGTTCCCTTGGCAGTCCATGTTACTTTCAATATTCTTCACCAGCACCACAATTCAGACATATCAATTCTTCTTCAGCCTTCCTTATTCAATGTCTGACTTTCACATACTTATGAGGCAATTTAAATTACTATGGCTTGGGTAAGGTGCACCTTAGTCCTCAAAGTAACATCCTTGCTTTTTAGCACTCTACAGACGTATTGTGCACCAAATGTATCCATATGGAATGCGTCATTTGATCTCATGATTGCAGCTTCCAAGAGCATTGATTATAGACCTCATCAAGACAAAAAATCCGTGACAACTTCAACAAATAAAAACAAGTAAAAAAAACAACAAACAACAAACTTCTCCATTTATCATGGCACCTATTGATCAAGTTGTGAGGTTGTGTGTCTTCTTGACATTGAGTTGTAAACCATACTGAGGGCTGCAATCTTTTCTCATAAGGTTCACTTTATAAACCTGTCTATTTTTCAGGGGGTTGAATTCAGTTCCAGACCTGAAGGGTGATGAAGGACCATAGTAGTGGGGATCTCACTAGTCTATCTAACCAATAAACCTCATTTTTTATCATTATTATTATTACTATTGGTAGTAGTAGTATGACTTTCAGTTTTCTTACACATTACTCCCCACTCTATCTAGGACCATGTACCATGATCCCTTTCAGAGCAGCTGTTTGTCATAGGCAGGCACCATTTAGTTCTTCTGACCTTAGCATCATAGAGGCTGAGGTACGCATAGTCCATTACTGATTTGGACTAATTGTTGCCAGGCATCTTGAGCTTCTTCAATGTTATTCGCTCCAGACAGGGTGCAATAGTTTATTGTGCCAGCCTGGCCGATAAACACAAGTAGGATGAATCGAAGGGCAGAGGGATAAATGGCTTCGTGAGCCTCGCCTTGCTTGTTCTATGCCTCAATTTAAAGGGGTACACTACCTGTGGGATGCCTAGCTTGTGGACTCTGTCGCTATAAGTTGAGGTCCATTTAATCCCACAGGATTGGAATGTTCGTCTCTGGAGCTGGGGACCGACAGTTGGTGACAGTTGGTGACTTGCCTTGCTGTTAGCTGCCTGGGTATATATAGCCCAGCTCTCTCTACAGAAAGGGACTGGCAACTGGCGGCTCTCAAGCCTTAAAGGACTGCTAGTGTCTCACTGTTTTATAATTTAACTGTTAGTTTCTTGTGTTATCTATCTGTATATAATTTAGTGGCTCATTCCTTGTATTGCATATCTAACTTTATAAATATATTTATATATAATTACTAGCAATATGGTTTTGTCTCTCTAGAGAACCCTGTCCAACACATAGGGTGAGACCAAGAACTGACTTTTAGTTTGCTACTCACTAGCTTTTGAAGACCCCAGTCACTTCCCTGCTGGATACAGAACATTGTCTTTGTGAGCTAGTTTGTACCAATTGATCTTGAGGTCCCTCAGAGCTATGTTCCTGATCCCCGATATTTAGGACACGCTCCCTCAAGGGGTTTTGTTCTAGCTAAGACATTTTCATAACTATGCCTCCTGTATGCACTATTATATTCATGGTCATATTTGTAGTATATGCTAATATGTATATAGAACTATTCTCTGGCAAACCTATATTTATTCATGGGGCTAGTCCCATTCTCCTGCCCACAACTGCTCAGATTTTGTGGTTTTTCTATCTATCTATTTATCTCTCTAGCTATCCTTGTATGTTATTGTTATTATTGGAGTATTTATCTCTGTTGCCTTTAATGCTTGTAGTCTACTGAGAAAGGATAGTGTTTTGATGTTCCAAATGTTTCCCCATTTTCTGGGTTACATGACACAAACCAATAGAAGAAGAGAAAAGAAAAAAATTTAACCCAAGTAATAACACCAACAATAAAACCAATTTAGTCTTTTGGTTAAGAATTAGTCAGACTTTCCCACTCCTAGGCTAACCCTCGAAAGAAAACGAATGAGATAAAAGACCATAGGGAGGAAGAAAGGAGAGTGGGAGGCAAGGGAATAAAGAAAGAAGGTGGCAGGGTTGTGTGAACAATTAATGTGGACCTTCTTTGATGTGTATTAAAAATAATATTGACTGGTTTTTTCAATACTCACCAAAAATTATTTATCTCAATCAAGAAAACCTCACTACCCTGGAATCAATTCTGACATATAGCAACCCTTTGGACAGAGTATAGAAATGCCCCTGTGGGTTTCCAAGGCTGTAAATCTTTACAGGAGTAGAAAATCTCATCTTTCTCCTGTGGAGTGGGGGTGGGGGGAGTTTCAAACTTCTGATGTTGCAGTCAGAAGTCCAACTCATAATCTACCTCACCAACAGGGCTCCTCCTTTCATCATTAATCTAGACTGTTTGACCTTCTTGGCTTACTGGGTTTGGTTTTCTCGCTTTGGAAGACATGGTACCAAAATGCACACCATTTCCTAGCCCCTCAAAAAATCAAAAGTAAGCAAAACAAAACAGGAAAAACTAGCAACCCAATCCAAACTAACTAACCTATTTAGCCATATAGATAAAGGATACTTGTAGCCAACCTCTGTTTTGGGGGCAATAGGGATGGATGGGGACTGTGGTTAACAGGCACGTGTCAGCTCATCCACAGGGGACATTCAAATTCTAGCTCCAGACTGTTGTTGCCTTGGGGAAATGCAAGGATTTTAAGGCCTGATTTTCTGTTTGTAACTGAGATGCTGAGAATATAAAATTCGATGTGAAATCGTCAACTTTTCAAATATTGGATCACATTAGTTAAAACCACTTTTCAGGCTGCTCATCATCATACTAGCACATCATTAGGCTAAAATCATATCAAAGACGTCTGGTTTGTCACCTGTGCCCTTTAAGGACAACTGAAACATAAGGACGGGAATGGGACATTCATTCTTCCTCTAGACCCTCACCCTTTGCCTCCATCGGCTGGCGTTCATAGAAGAGGCAGACGGTTTTGTTCAACTTCAGCATAATCAGAGTCCTGAGAGTTAAACACAATACATATATAATTTCATATTAGTCGTTTTAATATTAGCCCAAACAAAACCAACAAAAACCCAACCCGTTGCTGTTATGTTGGTTCTGGTTCCGGAGGACCCCCTGGGTGCCAGGGAGAAACTACACATCACAGGATTCTCAAGCCTGTGGGCTTCTAGAAGCAGGCCATTAGTTATTTTTCTGAAGGGTGCAACAGCCCACCTCTTGATACGTTGAGTCCTTAACAATTTGTGCCACCCAGGGTCTCCCAGTCTTCGTATGTGACCCCCAAATTCCTTGACAGGCTACCTATAGGAAGGTAGAGTCTATGCCCTTTGCCCTTAAATTGGGATGTTTCATGACCTCTGTGACCAATAGATTATGGAGAAGATGACACTGTGACATCTAGTTTGGGCAACCCTCTTCCCTCCCCCAAAGTGCTTCACAGCTTCTGAAAAATCCCTTCAAAGACTTCTTCTTGAGTGCTCAGCCTTAGAATGTCCAGCCTCCACGTGCTACCTCTCAAGACACTTCTCAGCACCCGGACACTATGCTGAAAGAAGCCTGAGCCGCCAGGAAAGGCCACGTGGATACACTCCAACCAACAACCCAGCTAAGCACCCAGCTAACGGCCAGCTTCAGCTGCCAGCCCTCTGAGTGCCCCAGCTCCCATGAGACTGCCAACTCATGGGAGACTCCAAGCACGACCCAGTGGCCTCCCAGCATCCACACGATGATGGTCCTTGTTTGAAGCCACTGCGTTTGGGGAGGGGGCGTTTCTTGCCCAGCCACAGGGATGAGAACCTGCATCTCAACATCATGCAGGTGGGTGAGGGGGCCATCTCTCGAGCAAGGCAGTTTCCCTTCTTGTCAACTCCTGGGGATTTTTGTTGTTCTTGCCACTGCTGCCCCAAATCCCCAGGAGCTAGAGGAAGGCAGGCAGCAGGCCTCAGGTGGCCAGGAGGCAGGAGCCTTTGTGGGATGCAGTTACAATGGGAGACATAACCTTAAAGGCAGGAGCCTGACTTTACCTTTGCCTCCTTGAGATTTGGGATGCAGAACACCTGTCAAATCTCATCTTCTGTCCAATCCTGATCATATGTCTGTCTTATGTTTGCACACAGGATGCAAACTTGTGAACACCCAAAGAACAGGGTCTGGTGCCAAGAAACCAGCGCCACAAGGAACTGATGTTTTTCCAGCAATGGGGAGGGGTGGGATGAGAGGAAGAAAGGAGTACAAATCACTGGATCAAAACAAGGTGGGGAAAGGAAGGAGCAAAGGGAGAGAGTGAAGGAGGGAGACTGGGAGGCTGAAGGGAAAAGGCAGGGAAGGAAAGGAGAAAGGTGGCGGTGGGGAGAGAGGAGCGAAGAAGAAATGGAGGAGTGTGGAAGGGAAGATGGAAGGTGAAGGCAGGCAGGAAGACGTGAGCAAAGGGAGGGAAGGAAGAAAAGAGAAAGAGAAGGGCAAGAAGAAGAAAGGAAGTAGGGAAGAAAGGAAGAAAATGAGAAACCTAATGTCAATGGCACCCTCTATGTTTTTATTTCCTGTTTTTCTGAGGTAGCCTCTTCAGCAGAAGCAAATGGGCTGAATCGCCTCAAACTCCACCTAGGTAGTAAGCACGGGTTTCATTTCGCCAGGGCCTGTGAAAATGTTTGAACTGAGCAGCATTAACACGGAGACAGCGATTACCCCACGTGTCTGTTTCGCTCTGATGATACCAAGGCAACGGGAATGGGGGCTCATTATTTCACCAGGTGACAAAAAAAATTGTATTTTGACGTTTCACCCTGAACGTGGGGAAGGGTGGCGTGGGGGAGGAAGCAGGGGCCCTTTGTGGAGTCTCCTCTTGCCATTGTGATGCCCCTTGGCCTGACAACAACCTGAGGTCCTGCACGCTGCCAGTGAGGGGCTTGGCTGCAGGCCCTAGCCCAGCATTTCTTATCAGATTTACTGTGACAAGTGATGGGAGAAAAGCAAGATGCTGTTAACAGCGCATCCGTTCAGACCCTGCTATTTAGAAATTTGGATTTATATTTTGTCAGAGAGAAGTAGCACTGATGTTAATCTTTGCACTACCCTTGGAAAAAAACATTCATAATCTTATAACAATAATCCATAGCATTTGTGGAGCTCTGAGAACCAAGGGATGGTCAGAAGCATTTTTAGACAGATGTCTCATTTCATCTTCAAAGCAACCCAGTGAGGAATAAGAAAAGTTGGCTTATGACTTCCCTTTTGGAAAGTGAGTCTTTGGAAGCACAGAGAGGTCCAGGTTTGCCCAAGGTCACATAGTCAATAAGTTAGCATTTTTAGACAGATGTCTCATTTCATTTTCAAACCAACCCAGTGAGGAATAAGAAAAGTTGGCTTATGACTTCCCTTTTGGAAAGTGAGTCTTTGGAAGCACAGAGAGGTCCAGGTTTTCCCAAGGTCACATAGTCAATAAGTTAGAGAGCCTGGATTTGAACCTGAGCGGTCTGCTGCCAGAGGTACTTTTTTTGCACGTGTTTATTAAGGCAACTTGCAGCTCAGGCAAGGATTCAGATAGAATTGAGAATCATTTTTTTTTAACAATTTATTAGGTGGTCATACAACTCTTATCACAGTTCATACATATACATACATCAATTGTGTAAAGCACATCTGTACAGTCTTTGCCCTAATCATTTTTTTCTCCTCTTTTCCTTTTTTACATTTTATTAGGGACTCATACAACTCTTATCACAATCCATACATATTCATACATCAATTGTATAAAGCACATCCATACATTCCCTACCCCAATCATTCTCAAAGCATTTGCTCTCCACTTAAGCCCTTTGCATCAGGTCCTCTTTTTTTCCCCTCCCTCCCCTTCCCCCCCTCCCTCATGTGCCCTTGGTAATTTATACATCGTTATTGTGTCATATCTTGCCCTATCCGGAGTCTCCCTTCCCCGGTTCTCTGCTGTCCCTCTCCCAGGGAAGAGGTCACATGTGGATCCTGTAATCAGTTCCCCCTTTCCAACCCACTCACCCTCCACTCTCCCAGCATCGCCCCTCACACCCTTGGTCCTGAAGGTATCGTCCACCCTGGATTCCCTGTACCTCCAGCCCTCATATGTACCAGTGTACAGCCTCTGACCTATGCAGCCCTAACAGTGCTTCTCTCTATCCTTGTGGAACCCTGGTGATGGGCTGGGCTGCTAAGTAGTAGGTTAAAGGGGCTTTCCCCTCCTGTGAAAATTTACACTCTCGGGAAACTCACGGGTGCCAGTTCTACCCTGTCCTCCAGGGTTGCTCTGAATCAAGGTCAACTCAATGGCAGTGAGTTTGGCTTTTTAATGTCTCTCCATGTTGTTGTTGTTGTTGTTAGTTTGCCATCCAGTTGGTTCTGATCCATGGCAAACCTATTCACAGCAGAATGTACCAATAACAGCTCCTCCTCCATCCACCCAAGTGTTCCTATGCTCAGTCCTCTTGTTGTCGTCACTGTGTCAATCCAGCTCTTCAAGGGCCTTCAAACTTTTTTCACAGCCCTTCCATTTTTCTAAGCATGATGCCTCTCCAGGGACTGGTCTCCACTGACAACGTGTCCAAAGTCTCACCATCCTTACTTCTAATGGGAATTCTGGCCGTACTTCCAAGACAGATTTTGTTTGTTCTTTTGGCAGTCCATGGTACTGTCAATATTCTTTGCCAGTACCATGGTTCAAATTCATACAGTTTACCTGGGTCTTCTTCACTCAATGGCAATTTTTCACATGCAGATGAGGCAAATGAAAATACCATGGTTTGGATCAGGTGTGCTTCCTGCTTAAAGTAACATCCTAACTTTTCAACATTCTAAAGAGCTCTTATGCAGCAGATCTACCCAGTGCAATGTATCTTTTCATCTCTTGACTGCTGCTTCCAGGAGCATTGCTTGTGGATCCAGACAAGACAAAATCCTTGACAACTTCAGGTTTTTCTCGATTTATCATCATGTTACCTATTGGTTCAGTTGTGAGGATTTTGGTTTTCTTTGTGTTGATTTGTATCCCACATTGAAGGCTGCAATCCTTGATCTTCACCAGAAAGTGCTTCAAGTCCCCCATCCTTGTCAGCAAGCCAAACTGTGTCGCCTGCATATAGCAGGTTGTTAATAATATTTCCTCCAAATCTGATTCTGTGTTCTTCTTCATATAATTTGGCTTCTCTGATTATTTGCTCACCATACAGATTGAAAAAGTATAATAAGTGGGTGCAACCTGGATGCACACCTTTCCTGATTCTTAAACCATGCAATCTACCCTTGTTCTATTTGTGCTACTGCTTCTTAAACCATGTACAAGTTTCACATGAGCAAGACAAAGTGTTCTGGAATTCTCTTCTCAAAACTATCCATGATTTTTTATGATCCACACAGTCAGATAGCTTGGGTGTTAATAAAACATAAGTAAACATCTTTAGGGTATTCACTGCTTTCAGGCAAGATCCATCTGATTTCTGATATCCTTTGTTCCACATCCTCTTCTGAATCTGTCTTAAATCTCTGGGAAAACAAACTCACTGCCTTGTAGTTGATGACAACTCATCCTGACCCTATAGTATAGGGTAGAACTAACTGCCCCTGTGAGTTTCTGAGAGTGTAACTCATTATGGGAGTAGAAAACCTTGCCTTTCTCCCACGGAGTGACTGGTGGTTTTGAACTGCTGACCTTGGGGTTTGCAATCCAACCTGTAACCACTGTGCCACGATGGCTCTTGAATGCTGAATATGGTAACTTTCTGTCAATGAATTAATGCAACTGTTGTTGTATTAGCTTCAGTACAATTTGACTCACGTGTGATGCCAATGATAGTGTTACATAATTTGACCATTCTGTTGGTTTCCCTTCTTTGGTATGTATACACATATGGATCTCTTCCAGTCCGTTAGCCAAGTAGCTGTATTCCAAATTTCCTGACATAGATGAGTGAGTGCTGCCAGTGCTTTATCAGCTTGTGGAAACATTTCAATAGATATTCCAGCAATTCCTGGCATCTTGTTTTGGGCTAGTGCTTTCCATGCATCTTGAATTTCTTCTTTCCTGACCATTGGTTCTTGCTCATATGTTACCTCCTGAAATGGTTGAATGTTGGTCTATTCTTTTTGATACAGTGACTCCATATTGTTTCCATCTTCCTCAGATGTTTCCTTCATCATTCAATATTTTGCCCATAGAATTTTTTAATATTGCACCTCAAGACTTGACATTTTTCTTCAGTTCTTTCAGTTTAAGATATGCTGAATATGTTCTGTTTTGGTTTTCTAACTCTAGGCTTTTGCACATTTTGTGATAATATTTTACTTTGTACTCTCGAGTTGTCCTTTGAAATTTTCTACTTAGCTCTTTACTTCATCATTTCTTCCTTTTGCCTTAGCTACTCTCTAATTAAGAGTAAGTTTCAGAGTCTCTTCTGACATGCACTTGTATCTTTTCTTTATTTCCTTTTTTTTAATAATGACACTGTGCTTTATTCAGAGATGTTCTCAAAATTTGGTGGGTTATTATCAAGGTTGTATATTGACTCTCGTGTACTTGTTTGCATTTTCTTGAACTTCAACTTGAGCTCACATATGAACAATTGCTGATCTGTTCCACAATCAGCCCCTGGACTGGTTTCAGTTGCTGATATTGAGCTTCTTTTATTGTCTCTTCCCACAGGTGTAGTCAATTTGATTTCCGTGTATTCCATCTGGAGAAGTCCACATTTATGGTCACCTTTTTTGTTGTTGATCAAATGTTTGAAGAAATCATTAATCATGCAAAATTCTAACATACAATCAAGATAAATTGGTAATTATTGGTGATTGGAGTGCAAATGTTGGAACCAAAGAGGAAAGAACAGAAGTTGGAAAATATAGTATATGCTATCAGCAATTTATTGGTCTTGCAAACTCTGTCATGCGATCTCCAGCTTGGTTTCTATCACCAAGACCATATTTTTCAACTACTGATCCTTCCTCTTTGTTTTCAACTTTTGCATTCCAATAGCATTTTGATAGCAAGTCTGACAAATTTGGGACTGAATATGGTGGTAGAATTATTCAATTTCTGCATCACCAGCTTTGGGTGGTTGGTGCATAAATTTGAACAATAGTTGTATTGATTGGTTCTCCTTGAAAGGGCATAGATAGCATCCTATCAAAGATAGCATTGTACATTAAAATAGATCTTAAAATGTCCTTTTGATGATGAATGCAATGTTGTTTCTCTTGATTGTGTCATTTCCAGCAGAGTAAACCATAAGATTTTCTGTTTCAAAATGGTCAATATCAGTCCATTTCAGCTAACTAATGCTTACAATATCAATCTTTATGTATTCCATTTCATTTTTAATGACTTCCAATGTCCCTAGATTCATATTTCATACATCCCAAGTTTCAATTATTAATGACGATTTGAACTGTTTCTCCTCATTTTGAGTTGTGCCCCATCAGCAAATGAAGGTCCTGATGGCTATACTCGATTTGCATCATTATGGTCGACTTGCCTATGAAAAGTCAGCTCTTCCTCTTCCTCAGCCGTATTTTGAGTACTTTCCAAGTTGAAGAGCTCATCTTCTGGCACACGTTCTGACAATGTTCTTCTGTTGTTCATGGGGGGTCTAGTAACTGACAGTGTTGCTGCTATCCATAGGGTTTTCAATGGCTCATTCTTCCCATGCAGGCAGCCAATTCCTTCTTCATTGTCTGTTCTTTGTCTGGAAGCTCTTTGGGTGACCCTGCTGGTATATGAAATGCCAATCACATAGCTCCCAGTATCTCACAAAACAAAAGTCACCACAGTACCACAAAATGCCAGACAAGTGATGGACCTCTATTCTTAGTGAGGCGTGGCCTGGTGGGAGGAGTGTGCCCTTAGGTGGTTCTCATCCACTTACTGGAACAAATACTGTTAGTTCTTATTTCATAAATGTGAAATGCATAAAAGAGACCCCCCCAAAATATCCTCCAATTCAGACTTTCCGCCTTTTAAAAGAGGATAACCCACTCTGATTCAAAGTCATTGAGGTGTTTTGTTTTCCCCTCCCTCTGAGGCTACAGAGACTACACTAATCACAGCTGAGGTGGAGCGACTGAAATGACTTAAAGCACCAGCTAGACTGGCTGTCAGAAGCAGCTACAGTCAACAGCTACAGACTGACAGAGCTGCTCAGCCAAGAGCTGAGGGTTCTCAACTCCCACTTCTACTGATGGGCACAGCCAGTGGCCTCTGGGAGTTGACTGGAACCCAGCAGCCAGCTGTGTGGAGCAAGCTAATTCATCTCAGCCTGGACCAGGTCATCAAGTCACTGAAGGAGTATCGGGAAAGAGGGAAGAAATTTGGGGTCCCACATTTGGCCACAGACAAAAGTTGTACTGTGTTTAGACAGTAGTTCTGGGCCTGAGTTTGGGGCAGGTGTGATGAAGGAAAGTCGGCTCCCTCCCTGCATCTGGGAACAGATGGTGGGGCTGCCCTGGAAACAGCAGGTCAGTCAGCTGGAGCAAAAAAGGCTTGGCCTCTAAAGCCCTGGCAGGGCAGACTGAAGCTACCTGGACTGTTTTTTCTTAACCCAATGGCTCCTGCTACCCTCACCACCCCCAACTAGGTAAAAGGGAAGAAAGATGCATTTTCTTTACAGAGGCAACTTTCTAGAAAGGAGACCAGCCCACCAGCTGTGAAAGGTCCCCTTAAACCATTTTACTTTGAGCAGGAGGAAGAAATGTTGAGATTCCCAGAGCCACGTGGAATTGTGGATCCTCTAGTTTAGGTTCCAGTGATGCCAGATCGATTTTTCTAGAGAAAGTCAAAATTCCTGTTTTCTTAAAAACCTCCTGATTTTTTCAAAGGCGATTCAATAACATTGGATAGAAGCCAAGTAGGCCAAAGAGCCCTGATGGCACAGTGGGTTATGTGTTGGGCAGCTAACTAGAAGGTCAGTAGTTTGAAACCACCAGTCACACTGGGGGAGCGGGGGTTGGGGGATAGGGTGGGGGGCTGTGCAGAGATGAGACCTTCTAGTCCATATAGAATTTCAGCCTCGGAAACCCACAGGGGCAGTCCCGCTCGGTCTTACAGGGTCACTGTGAGTTGGAATCTTCTAGATGGCTGTGAATAAGCAGGCCAACCAGAGTCCACACAGGTCCTCATTTGGCCATGGGAGTCCCCAGTCTGTGACCCTCACAGAATCGACCTTTGTGTATCGATGTTAAAAGTGAGATCCAGAGAGGGGAGTGCCTGTCCCCTTGAGGAGCACCGAGTTGACTTTCCAGTCTCCAATCTGGATTTCTACCCCTGAGCTCCAAATATACATTAATCACATTCATTTTTACCAGTTAGTACAGGAATCACCAAAGACAGCAATCAAAGGAAATCATATAAAGTTTAACTTCCTGTATTTTTTCCATAAAACAACCCAGCAAACTGAATGGCCAGATCTAACCTCTGGCTAGCCAAAAAAGTACTACCATGAGCAGACGTCAAATAAGCATCCACTCTCCATCTTTGTGATTTGTTTCTCTAGTACACCACTCCAGGTAGCATAATGTGTTAGTCCAGGTAGACCAGAGAAACAAATTCACAGACACTCATGTGTATAAGAAAGAGCTTTGTATAAAAGAGCAATTGTATATTGAGAAACATCCCAGCCCAGTCCAGATCAAGTCCGTAAGTCCAATATTATCCCCTATGTCCAATACTGGTCAATAAATTCCTCTTTAGACTCATGTAGCCATGCAATAATGCCAAATGCAAGAATATCACAGACCAGTGGGTGGAAAGTCATGTAGATCCAGTAGCGGTGAAGGATCTTGGTGCTGGCAGGGGTCACTATGTGGCTCCTCCAGCTCCAGGGCTCTGGCTCTCTCAGTGTGTCTCCATGTGGTTTGTCAACAGGATTGTGTAGAAAAGAGACAGTGTGTTCCACCACAAGATAGCAATACAGGAATACCCAAAATCCTCTGGAGAAAGCCAGGCCCCACAGAGGCCTCATTCGCTGTGACCCTATTGACAGGCTAGACTTTACCCTTTCTCAAGTTATTAGATTATGTAACTGCCTACAGTGGGTTTTCCAACAATTCCTGGAGCCTTGTTTTTGATTAATGCTTTCAGTGCAACTTGGACTTCTTCTTTCAGTACCTTTGGTTCTTATATGATACCTCTTAACATGATGCAATATTGACTAGTTCTTTTTAGTATAGCGACTCCATATATTCCTTTAATCTTTAAAATTTTTTCAGTTTTATTGACATATAATTCAGATGTCATATAATACAATAGTTTAAACTTGTTAAAAAGAGGTGTGTAATGATCTGATCACTGAAGACAAATGGCTATCAAAAGATATAGGGTCTTAGAGACTTCAAAGTAAATAAGCAGCTGTCTAGCTCAGAAACAAGAAAACCCACATGGAAGAAGCACACCAGCCTGTGTGATCATGAGGTGCCAAAGGGATCAGTTATCAGGCATCAAAGAACAAAAAAAGTCATATAATTGTGTGCTCACCTTCCCGATATGATTGCTGAAGACAAATGGGCGCATAAACAAATGTGGTGAAACAAATCCTGGCTGTCAAAAGAGATAGCGTCTGGGCTCTTAAAGACTTGAAGGTAAACAAGCAGCCATCTAGCTCAGAAGCAACAAAGGCAACATGGAAGAAGCACACCAGCCTGTGTGATCATGATGTTTCAAAGGGATCAGGTATCAGGCATCAAAGAACAAAAAATTTATATCATTGTGAATGAGGGCAGTGAAGATTGGGAACCCAAGAACCATGTGTAGGCAAGTGGTCATCCCCTTTCAGAAGGGTTGTCGGGAGATGATCCAGTCGGTGCAGTGTAGCAATGATGAAACATACAACTTTCCTCTAATTCCTAAATGCTTCCTCTCCCAACCCCCTACTGTATCATGATCCCAATTCTGCCGCACAAATCTGGCTAGACCAGAGGATGTACACTGGTACAGATAGGAACTTGAAACACAGGGAATCCAGGTCAGACGCTCTCTTTAGGACCAGTGCTAAGAATGGCTATACCGTGAGGGTGGAGGGAAAGTGGGGTATTAAGGGGGGACCGATTACAAGGACCTACATAACCTCCACCCTGGGGGAAGAACAACAGAAAAGTGGGTGAAGGGAGATGTCGGACAGTGTAAGATATGACAAAATAATAATTTATAAATTATCAAGGGTTCATGAGGGAGGGGGTAGCGGGGAGGGTTGGAGAAAATGAGGAGTTGATACCAAGGGCTCAAGTAGAAAGCAAAGGTTTTGAGAATAATGATGGCAACAAATGTAGAAATGTGCTCGACACAATGTATGTATGGGTTGTGATAAGAGATGTGCAAGCTCCTGATAAAATGATACAAACAAATACATAAATAAATAGAAAATAACTAGAGCAAAGCTGTATGTTTCATTGTTGCTCCACTGCACCCTGAACACCTCTTCTCTTCCCACAACCGTTCTGTAAGGGGATGTCCACTTTGCTTCAGATGGGTTTTGGCCTCGTCCCTACTCCATACCCTTCCTCATTCACAATGATGTGATTTTTTTGGTTCTTTAATGCCTGATCCCTTCAACACCTCGTGATCACACATGCTGGTGTGCTTCTCCCACGTGGGCTTTGCTGTTTCTGAGCTAGATCGCGGATTGTTTATTTTCAAGCTTTTAAGGTGAGCATCACGGCATGCCAGTTCAATAGAACAAAGTGTTCTTGCAATTGAGGGAGAAAAGAAGTGGAGGTCCAATGTCCATCTGCTACCTTAATTCTAAACCTATCAATATTAACAAGGGTTTAGGAGGGAGGGGGTAGGGAGGGAGATAGAAAAACGAGGAGCTGATACCAAGGGCTCAATTAGAAAGGAAATGTGTTGAGAATGATGAGGTCAACAAATGCACAAATGTCCTAAACACAATGGAATGATGTATTGAATGTGATAAGGGTTGTACAAGCCCCCAATAAAATGATTTAAAAAAAAAAGGGGGGGGACTGATTACAAGGATTTACATATAACCCCCTCCATGGAGTTGCACAACAGAAAAGTGGATGAAGGGAGATGTGGGCACTGTAAGACATGACAAAATAATTGATAAATGATCAAGGTTCCATGAAGCAGGGGAAAAAGTGAGGAGCTGATATAAAGGGAGTAAGGAGAAAGCAAATGTTTTGAGAATGATATCAAAAATGTACAAATGAGCGTGACACAATGTATGTACATATGGATAGTTATATGAGCCCTCAATAGAATGATTTTTATTTTTAAAAAAGGGAAAAGAGGAAGTTTCGGGGGGTGTGGGCGGTACATCTATTCCAAGCTATGCTGCTCCCTAAACTATGTGCTCAGATCAGTATTGGAAAATTCGTCTCTCCTCATGGATAAAGTCAAATGGAACCCCAAGGACTCTTTCCGGAGGGCCGCGTTCCACCGGAAGAAGGCACCGGTCACCGCCTCCCCACTTCCGGTCATATTTCTGTACCGCGTATGGAATTGTCCCTTTGCAACCACCGTAGCCACGCAACCTGCGTCCTTGCCTTCCCATTGGTTGGGGATTTTTACCGCCAAAGCGCAGGCGATTTCCTAGACCTGCGCTAATAAGCGCGGCGCGAACTAGGCTGCAGGGAGCCCGCAGACTCTTCGGTCAAGTGGGCGGCCGACAAGGAGGTCCCGGTACCAGGTCTACCCGCCATGTTCTGTGAAAAGGCGACGGAGGTGGTCCGCGAACTGCACCACACGCCAGAAGGGCAGCTGCCCGCCTTTAATTTGACGGGCTGGACGGCAGAGGGCGGGATGGAGGTCCGGGGAGCTTGGCTGAAAGGGGCTGGAGGGTGAGCGGGATCTCCCCTGGGCTGCTCTTTTCGCGGTTTGCTTCAGATTCCCCTGAGGGTGTGAGCCAAGTTCCGGAAGGGAAAGTAACAGCATAACAAAAGGTTACTGTGGGAGAAAGAAGGAAGTTACTGTACAACTCAGCAATTGCGCTTCCTCAAAGTCTACTTCCTTCCGTTTTGCTTCATTTTTAGCTTTGTTGCTTTTCCTTTGCTTAGCCAAGTAAAAGGTTGCCTAATACGAACTAAAGTAAATTCGAATCCACCTCCATTCTGCCGAAGAAAGCTGGAAGCTTTCTGTTCTTTTAAAGATTGACAGCCTCAGAAACCCACAGAACCAGTCGTTTTTATTGGATCTAGCGTTTTATGCGCGTTAGTGTGCGCGCATGCACTCAGTGAGCAAAATGTGATGATGAAGTAGGCCTCTGGTGCCAGACTGAGATTCATACCCTGTTCGATCACTGTGGACTCAGGCTTTCTGTGCGTCCAGTGTTCTCACCAACAAAAATGGGCATGATGATGGTACAGAGCTCTTGGTGTAGTGAGGAACTGTACCTGACACACTCAGGGCTGAGTCCCTGTATGCTGTTTCTACAAGAAATAATAATAGTGCTAACAGTCGTATTGTTACTATTATGATTATTTGTCCACTACAATAACATGGAAGTAGGAATGATGTTCAGCACTTAGCTTGCAATTGTCTCTCCTCATAATTGTGTGAGATCTGAGCTGTCTCCCCCCACCTCAAACATGTGAATGGAGAATTGAAGTTAGGAGATTTGTCAGTGGTGATATAGCCAGTAAAGAGCAGAGCTAGAGCTTGAACCCTGGAAGTCTGGCTCAAGAGCCTGTACGTGTAAGCATCGTAGTAAACAATCATAGGGCAGCAACTAGATAGATGTCAGTGAGAGGACCAAGAAACACAAGTGAATAGAATGCAATGTGGTAAGTGAAACTGGTGTTGCGTAGATGGGAGCATAAAGAGAAATGCTACTGGGGGGTTGGGAGTGGGTGTTCGAGCCTTGTATGAAGTATTAGTCCTCACACAGGCAGGTGATAAACAATGGCTTAAGACTCATGATCACAACTGGAAAGGTTATGTATGGAGATGTCAATGGTGGGTTCTAGGATTAGAAAAACTTCGGCATTATTCCACAGGCATTTGGAATCAGGTAGAGGTTTTCAGGTAGGGGTGTGGCGGGATGTTTTTATATTTTGGAGTACTTATTGGCAGTAAAATGAGGCCTGGAGTTATGCATTGGGCTGCTAGCCTAATGGTCAGCAATTCAAACACACCAGCCATTCTAAGGGAGAAAGATAGCCGCTTCTGTAAAGATTTACAGCTGTGTAAACCATAGGGAGCAATTTTCTCCGTCCTATAGGGTCATTTAATCAAAATGTACTTAATGGAAGTGGTTTTGGTTATTGGCAATATGGAAAATGCATCAGAAGAGAAGAACTAATGGAGGCAGAGAGATGAGCTAGTGGTGAGAAATGTGGATGATTGAAACTCAATTCTACAGATATTGATAAATGAGTTTTTTAAGTGATTGAAGACTAGCAGGACTTGTAACTTTTAGAATTGTGGAGATGAAATGGGTAATAAATGACATCAAGAGTAAACAAGGCTATTCATCATCATCAAATATTTTCAACATATAATTGGCTACAGGGTTGGTTGAACCCAAGACTGTATTTTGGCTGAAAGAATATGTGATGTCACTTCTTTTCAAATGGTCAACTATCTTATTAACATTTATGAATTTTAGAATTAAAACATTTTATTTGTCTAAGTGAAAAATTTCTATCTTAAGGTAGATGGTAGGAAAAATTCCTTTGGCCTTTCTTTTCTTGCAGTACAAACCAAAACTGTGTCTTTGGGGGAAAAAATTGGGAGAAATATTTTAAAACTTGTATTTGTTGTTTTTGCAGTGAAAATGTGTACTTTCATGCTCGATTAAGCCTTTATTTTTGATATAGGTACATAAATAGCCAGAATTTATGCAATGGCTATGGAATTTAAATAAATTATATTATAAATTGAGGATAAATGTAGTACAGATAGACTTAGGGGATTAATTGAATGCATTGGGGAATCCATGGATATATATCAAAAGCAGTTTATATATTCCAGGAGGATGGACTCAGACAAACTCTGGAGGAGATGAAGGCTTTATATGAACAAAACCAATCCGATGTGTAAGTTTTCATAAGATTTTTTTTAAGTTATCAGAGTTAAGAATTAATTAGAAATAATATTAGCTAGTTGATTTTGCATCATATTTGGGTTTTTTTTTAATCTCTGTGCACCTGGTTATATTCTAACTATGTAATTTAGCCCAGCTCTAAAGGACTTAATATTGCTTATTGTTATATCTGCATTTTGGGTGCTTTAATGCATATTTGTTGGTTGATTGATATGACCGAATTAGGATAAACCCAAATTGAGATACAAGTGAATAAAAGCACTAACAAAGTGGAATAGATACATTTTACTTTTTAAAAAAATTAATAGATGTTTTAATGCATTGAGTAAAGAGAATAGACAATATATAGTAGGCAGTATAGACAATAGACAACATGATAGCTACATGTTGGACTGCTGACTGCAAGATCAGCTGTTTGGAACCATCAGCTACTCTGAGGAGGAAAGATGAAGCTTTCTACTCCTATAAAGTGACAGTCTTAAAAATCCAGAGGGGCAGTTCTACCCTGTCCTATGGGCAGAACTGCTTTGGGTGGAAATCAACTCACTGGCAGAGTTTGGTTTGAGTATCGGCGCAGTAGAGATTATTCATAGTTGGAGTGGAGTTTATACAGAACTAGTGCTGCAGAAAGCTCAAAAGGTTTCTAGATTTACAGATAGTAAAAGTTAAGCCTGGGATTTGGCACAGTGAAGAATTTGAGCTGTAAGACAAAGTAATAGTGCCCTGTGATTTGGTCAAAAAACAAACCAAGCTCACTGCCATTGAGTCAATGCCGACTCATAGTGACTCTATGGGACAGGATAGACTGCCTGTGTGGGTTTCTGAGCCTTTTTTAAAACAGTTTTATTGGTATTTAATCCACATATATCACACAATTCAATAGTTCAGTCATATCAAGAAGACTTACATAATCATTAACACAATCAATTCTTTAGAGATAAAATTACAAATAATGAGTAAGAAAGAAAAGACCACCTTGTCTTAGAACAAGCAAGAAATGCTCTCACCTAAACAGCAGTTGTCAACCTGTTGGTTACGACCCGTTGGGGGTCAAACAACCCTTTCACAGGAGTCACCTAAGACCTGAAAACACATTTCCAATGGTCTTAGGAACCAAGACACTGTTCCTCTAGCTGTCTCTAGGCAGGGCTGCCCATATGCAGATATGCCCACATACGAGTAACTGGCGTGAAAACTGTTACCCATGCTACACTATGCTTTACAACAAAATTAATTTCATTTGTAGTTAGAAATTAGTCTTTCACAATAGAAAATGTTTTGTGATTAATCACTATGCTTTAAGTATGTTCAAATTGTAACAATGAAAATACTTCCTGCTTACCAGGTTTTACATGACGATTCATAACAGTAGCAAAATTACAGTTATGAAGTAGCAACAAAAATAATTTTATGGTTGGGGGGGTCACCACAATATGAGGGACTGTAGTAAATGTTTTATTGAGCTTTGGCTAGTGACATATTTGTAGTGTTTACCCAGGAACATAAAATCTGGACCATTGTCCCTATAGGTTCCCTACAATCATTGTTTAGCACCCCTTCCCAATGTGAGGATATTTCTCCCCAATCACCCACCATGCTCGCCATCAGAACTATCAGTGATGTTCCTCTCCCCTGGCCTAAACTTGATTTCCTGGCAAGGTTCTTTCATTTCTGTGGGGATTTGCCCCAGCCTTTTCTTGGTGTAGACCCTCAGGTGGATGGTCTTATCCCATATCCCACCTCTTTGTGGAGTGACCCACTTTGGAGGATATTTTTGGTTTAAGGATTATTTTAGGACTTGGGTTTTTCCAGTTTACGTGGCTCAAGAAAGTCTAGAGTTCTTGGTAATTTGAAATTCAATTTTGAATTTTTCCCTTTTGATCAGCATTCGTTTATAGATTCTTTAATCAAAAAGTTCACACTATCAGTAGAATTGCCATGTGCCCCAGGGGGTGATTGATAATGTTCTCTAATATAAAATTACAATGATGTCTCTTAAGATTAACCAGAGATGTACGTAAACCATAGATAACATGAATGGGATTTAGACTTGCATTTAATTCTAGCCCAATATGAGAATTAGTTCTTGTGACTTGGCCCTTTTTGATGCTCACTGAAGATATGGATGCTATAGCAAAGTGTAGTAAAGAAATTTAGATGGTATGATTTTTAGAAAGGATGGCGCATGGGGGTCTTATTTTTAAACAAGCAGCCTTCTGAGTGAAATGTCACCTAAGTCCACATGGAAGAAGCACATCAGCCTTTGTGACCAGAGGAGTGTGAATAATTAAAACTCAAATATGAAGGAGGGAATAGTATTAGAGCTTAAATTGTGAACACCTGATTTGCAGAAGGATATGGATGACAGTGGAAATCCAAAATCATTTGCAAGTTCCACACAAGTGGTTTAAGATTCCGGTGAATCCTCTCTGACTCAGTTGAAGGATGTCAGTAGCCTTGCTATCAGACAGAGAGTGTTATAGAGATGATTCCAATAAAGCATGATATCATTTGACCTCTGTTTTGACCCATTTTACTTCAGTAAAAACAAAGTGCAGGGGAAATATGTATGGATAAAGCTCTGTGAGTCCTCTCTGAGCATAGACAAGTGTTGTGGTTAGCCTTGCTGTTATGCAGAGTGCATTGGAAAGTGGATTATTGCAGATGCAATTCCTTTAAAATTTAGCACCATATCCATTGATCTCCTTTTTGACCCATTTTAAATTGATTTTAGTTTTTTATATTTTCTATCTTTTCAGTTGGGATACTTTTGTTTTACTTTGTTATTTTTAGTAGGTTTTTTGCTGTTTTTAAATGTTTTAGTGTATATGAAATCTAGGGTAGGTGTATCTATTGAGACAATATCTTGATTAATGGTTCCTGAGTTGTGGCCGGGGCGGTTTGAAGGAAGTGAGTACAATAATAACAGTGAGTACAAGAAGGAAGAAAATGTTCTAAATTCGATTGTGGTAATGATTGTACAACTCTTCTTAATATGATTGAACCATTTAATTATATAATTTGCGATGGACTTCTTAACAGTTTATTGGTATATAATTCACATATCGTTGTAGAATCATCACCATAATCAGATTTAGATATTTTCTTCATTCTTGGACTCATTGTTATTAGCTCCCCATTTCCTCCCCACCTCCCCTGCCCTGCCCCAAGGAACCATGAATCCAGTTACTGCCTCTGATTCACCTATCTTGGATTTTATATACAGAAAAACAGTGAAAACAATAAAAACAACACTAACAAGACTATGAAAGTAAAACAAAAACCTCAGTCAAAAGAAAGCTACAAGTATCTTAAGAACTAGAACACATTTAGATGGCTCATAAGGGAGAGCAAATGGTGGGGTGCTGAGTTTGAACCTAACCGCATCCGCAGGAATCCACTGCGCTCTGCATTGCTAGCGAGGCCCTCCACCCCTAGTCCATGGTCACAGTGAGGCTCCAAGGGTTTGCTTCATGAGTATTTTCCCTTCACTTTATTTTTTTAATTGAAAAAGCTTTAAAATGGGTCCAAAGGAAAATCAAATAAGATATACTGCATTTTGATCTATGTCTGACATATTGATTTACAGTGTCTGATAATAGAGCTCTTCACATCCCTCAGCTATCACGAGAGGGAATTCACAAGAGGCTTGATCTCTTTGTGGACCCTCTAAATGGATTTTGGGCTTCCACTGACAACCATAGCCTTCTACAAACCAATTGTTCACAATTTAAGCTTTGATATCATTCCAGCCTTTAGATTTGGATTATGTTCACACAGGCTGATGTGCTCCTTCCATGTGACACCCCACTTAGATGGCTGCTTGTTTGAAAACAAACCTTTAAAATCCCCAAACTATTTTTTCTAATAGCTGGGCACCATCTAGATTCTTCACCACGTTTTGCTATAGACTCATATCTTCAGTGATTTCTTCATGAGGGCAACCACCAAGCAGGACCATGTCATAAGAACTAGCTGTTCTTAGATTGGGACTAGAATTAAGTACAAGCCTAAAATGCACTCATGGTTTATAAATGACTCTGGTTCACCTAAGAGACATCATTGTCATTTTATGTTACAGAACATTATCAATTATCATCCCCTTGCTGACTCATGACAACTTTATAGGGCAGGGTAGAACTGTCCTGTGAGTCTCCCAGCCTGCACATCATCACAGGAGTAAAAAGCCTCATCCTTCCCCCACAGACTTGGCTGGTGACTTTAAACTGCTGATGTTTCACTTAGGAGTCTAATGTGTAGCCGGTACACTTTGATGGTGTCATTAGTTTAGCCAATGTTACAGAATTTAGAACATTGTCGAGAAAGGGAAATTATACAAGTATGGGCCAGCTGTGAACTGCAGTACATGAATTGTTGACTTGTGTAAATTAAACCTTTAAGTGACTGAGCACTATTTACAGAAACAACAGGAGTTGGTGATAGGGCAAACGTTCCAATAATATTTACAACAGCAGAGCCACACCTGCCATAAAAAGCAAAGAAGCATTAAAACAGACTGGTAGTTCTGGGCCACTGTTCTTGGTGGCAAGAGATTGAAACCAAGTCCCGTGCTGTGGTTGACTTCTTTCACTAGTTTAATGACATCGAGTCCCATCCATATTGCATATTGTGCCAATTCTTCATTTCTCCGATTGGCTGAGTAACATCAGCAGCAGCAGTAGTGTGTACACATATATATCACATTTTCCTATTCATGGGCATTAGGTGGTTCTTATCTTCACCCATTGCAAATAGTATAGCAAGGAATGTTGGTGTACAAGTCTGTTTGCATGTCTTTTCAAATCTGGGTGTAGTAGATCAGATTTTTGTTGAGCTGCGACACTACTACCTACATTAGCGATACCATTTTACATTCCTACCAGCAATGGATACAGGAACTTTTTTTTTTTTTTTGGTAGTGAGTTTGGTTAGGTTTATTTATTTTAATAAATCATTTTATTGGGGGCTTGTATAACTAACTCTTTGCACAATCCATAAATCCATCTATTATGTCAAGCACATTTGTTGCCATCATCATTCTCAAAACATTTTCTTTCTTCTTGAGTCTTTGGTATCCGCTCATTTTTTACCCTTCTTCTCCCTCCCTCCCTACCTCACAAAACTTTGATAATTTATAAAATTTTTTTCATGTCTTCCACTGTCCAATATCTCCCTTCACCCACTTTTCTGTTTTCCACCCCCAGGGAAGGGGTTATATGTGGATCATTGGTTCCTCTTTTCTCCCCCACCTTCCCCTTACCCTCCTGGTATTGCTGCACTCATTGATCCTGAAGGGTTTATCTGCCCTGGATTCCCTGTGTTTCCGGCTCTTATCTGTATCAGTGTACAGCCTCTGGTCTACCCGGATTTGTAAGGTAGAATTGAGATCATGATAATTGGGGGAGGAAGCATTAAAGAACTAGAGGAAAGTTGCGTGTTTCATCAGTGTTATACTGCACACTGACTGGCTCGTCTCCTCCCTGTGACCCTGCTGTAAAGGGATGTCTACTTGCCTACAGATGGACTTTGAGTCTCCACTCCGCACTCCCCCTCATTCACAATGATGATTTTTTTTGTTCTTTGATGACTGGTACCTGTTCCTATAGATACCTCGTGATCACACAGGTTAGTGTGCTTCATCCATGTGGGTCTCTATCTTCAAGCCTTTAAGATCCCAGAGGCCATATCTTTTGATAGCTGGTACCATCAGCTTTCTTTTTCACATTTGCTTATGCACCTGTTTTGTCTTCAGCAATCATGTAGGGAAGGTGAGCATCATGGAATGCCAATTTAATAGAACAAAGTGTTCTTGCATTGAGGGAGTATTTGAGTAGAGTCCCAATGTCCTTTAATACTAAACCTATAAATACATGCACATTAGATCTACTTCTCCATCATCATATATAAATATTGGCATGTACACACCTGTATTTAGACCTTTAAATACTCTTTGACTCCTAATTCTTTCCTCTATTTCCTTTTGCTTTCTTCTTGTCCCACTATCATGCTCAGTCTTCATTTGGATTTCAGTAATTCCTCTAGGTTATACTGCTCTTGATCAAGCCCTACCAGGCCTCCTGCACCCTCCTGGCCATTGATTTTAAATCACTTATTGTTCCCTTGTCCCTAGGTTTGTTAACACCCACTTCCTTTCCCCCCACCCCCGCCTCCCCTGCTCCCATATCTCCCCAGAACCAGCAGTCCGTTGTTTTCTCCTTCAGATTGTTTATCCCGCCTATTTTTTCTAGATAGAATTGCAGAGATAATAATATGCACAAAAACAAGACAGAGCAAAACAAAGCAACAAAAGAAAACCAAAAAAAGACAAAAAAAAGAAAAGCCTGTAAATAGTTCAAGGTCTGTTTGTTGACCTTTAGGAGTGTTTTCCAGTTGAGTCTGATGGGGTGGCACACTCTGGCCCCAAAGTCTATTTTTTGTACTCCCTCAAGACTTCTTTGCTCTGCTTCCTTTGCTGTTCTGTTGCATGGCTCTTAGTGTTTTGCCTCAGTGTGATGGGGTCAGATTGGGCACAGTTCCCACACTGTGTTTCCAGTGTTGTCCCCTGGTAGCACTATGGGTCAGTGAGGTACATCGTGTCTCATAGTGGACTGGCCATATGGTCCTCTCTGTGCTTTGACTTCTCTGAGTGGAAATATCGTCCTCAGGGCTTGGTGGGCCAGGATGTGTTCCAATTTGAACTACTTTCTTGTATTCATAACACTTGTAAATTCTTGTTTTAAATTTTTGTCCCCCATCTTCCTGATGTCCTTCTGAGAAAACAATCACTGTAAGCAATGTCTGGTTAAATTATATATCAAAAGAAATCTTTTTATTTACCCACCTATAAATGTGATTTTTTTTAGGACATTTGATGTATGTTTTTAAGTACTTGGTATTAGGTGTATTTGTGCTTAGTTTGTACAATGTAGACCATAATCTGGTACCCATAGAGTGACAGCAGATAGAAAAACCTAACAGCACAGGGTGTGCATTTTTCCTGTTTTCAGGGCCTAGTGCATTATGTGGAACAAAGCATGGTGGACCCTTTTTATATTCATCTAATTGCTTTAAAATGCTAAAGTAGATACTTACTCCTTTTGTTCTTCTGGTTTTAAAATGTGATCCATATCAAGTGTCTAAGAAGATGTGCATTTTATAGGGTGAAACTACTTCCTCTGTATATGAAAAAACCCTAAAGTATAGTAAAAGATATAGATGGGGAAATAGCAAATATTTGTTGAATGAATAAACTGCTGACTCCATGTCCAGCTACAGTAGTGTGGTGAGGATTCGGAAGTGCTCCTAGAAGCGGAGTGCTCATACAATAGAAACATCATGTAAGACCACCTTCTTCGGGCCATGATGTCAGGTTTTCTCTGACCTCAGTGAACAAATAGGACACTTGTCTTTTGAAATAATAGAAAGCAATCAGTGTTCAAAACTGTACAATACCAAATGGTTAAAGGAGATTAAATTATTATAGTATCATTGCATTGACAAGTTAGTTAACTTGGCTTTTTCTTACTTTAATCTTGTAATGTGTAAATAAAAGTTCTGAAGTAGAAGCAGCACAATTTGCTTAGGTAAACTGTTACGTACAAATAGGTAAAAATGTGTACGTGTATCAGTCCTTTGAAAAATATCATGGAAAAATTAATTTTTTTGGTTCTGTAGTGCCAGGAACTGGATTTAATGGTTTCTTGTGGGGATTGTAGGGGTGGTTGGTGGGAAACAGGAAGCTAATAACAATGAGTACAAGAAATAAGAAAATGTTCTAAAATTGATTGTAGTGGTAATTGTACAGTTTTTTGTACAATTCTTAATAACTATTGAATTGTTTGATGTGAATTGTTACATGTCAATAAAACTTAAAAATTTTTGTTGTTCTGCAGCGTATTTATCCATTTTCTCTTTAATTCTCTTCCTAGTAATGAAGCAAAATCAGACGGAAGAAGCAATTTGATACCAACCATCAAATTTCGGCACTGTTCTTTGTTAAGAAATCGACGCTGCACTATTGCGTACTTGTAAGCTGCTGTGATTTTACTTGTAGTAGCAGGAAACAAAGAAGAGTTTTCCATGGGGTTTCTCAATTAAGTTTCTGGTTGATAGCAACAGATCTCAGATTTATTTATCTCTGTGGTTATGCATGGAGCCCTGGTAGCATGGTTACTTGTTGGGCTGTGATCTACATGGTCCACAGTTCAAAACCACTAGTAGTTCCGAGGGGAAAAGGCCGTGTTTCTATTCCTGTAAATAATTACAATCTCGGAAACCCACAGGGGTTTGCTATGAGTCAGCATTGGCTTGATGGAAGTGAGAGTGTTTTCAGTGTTTATGCGCTGGACTGTTAACCAGAAACAGCATTTCAAAACCACCAGCTGTTCTGCGGGGAAAAGATGAGGCTTTCTACTCTTAAAAAAGAGTTACAATCTCGGAAACTCACTGGTGCGCTTCTATCCTGTCCTTACAGTGTCAGTATGAGTCAAACAACTCCATGTGGCAGTGAGTTATTTCTTTTAAGTTTGATTTAATGTAAGCATTTAAATTTCGTTTTTCCAGTTTAAAATTTGTATTGTAAAAGATTGCACTATTCTTGAAAGCAGAGAGAATAATATAGTGAAGCTCCTGGAGTTGTCTTATAAATTTAACAATACATTTTCCATAATTTATGACATATGTATGTTAGGCTACTTAAAACTAAGTACTAAACATCAGATAACATTTTACCACTATATACTTTAGGATACATCTCTAAGAAATAAGGGCCTTTCTGATCTTTTTCCACATTACTGCTGTGTCACCATCACAGTTACGACAATGAACAGTGCTAGGGGCATCAGCCCAGTTCCTATTCCCGATTTCTGGTAGTCCCAAAGATGTCTTCTTAGAGTAGATCTATTTCCATCAGAATCTTAAAAAAAAAAATCCACAAATGACAGTTTAGTTGATAAGATCCTTGAGTCCTTACTGATAGAACAATGTCTGATTTCCTGCTTGTTTGTATGCTAATACTCTCTCAATGTCTAGGTATGACCGGTTACTGCAGATTCGTGCACTTAGGTGGGAATATGGCAGTGTGTTGCCTAATGCTTTACGATTTCACATGTCTGCTGAAGAAGTAAGTTAGCACTTTTTCAAGTTAATGATTTTGGGAAAATACTGAGATCCTGGCTTTTTTTTTCTACAATGATGTTTACTGGTATTTCTCTGTTTTCTGTAAATTTTCTATATTTTGTTTGTGAGAATGTGTAGAGGTAAATATAAACTACTAACTCAGCAGTTTGTATATATAATTTATTGACACATACTTTTTGAATTAAGCAACCATTCTTACCATACTTTTCTGAGTTATTCCTCACTAGCATAAGCTTACTACTCCAAGATTCCTAGCTAATCTTTTGAGTTGCTATCATTTGATCCATGATTTGATCACCTTTTCAGCAATAAGTTTTCAGCGTTTTTTAAGCAGTTAGTACTTACTGCGATAGGCATGGGAAGTATAAAACCAAACTCATTACTCTCAAGTCGATTGTGACTAAAACTGCCTCAGAGGTTTATAAGGCTATACATTATTTTTGTTTTGAACTGTCTTATTTGGCACATAATCCATATACACTATCAATCTTTATGGAAACCAACTGCCATATTTTTCTCTTACAGAGTAGCTAAGTGGATTCAAATTGCCAACCTTTCCATTACTAGTGACAAATGTAGCAACTGCCACTGGGGTACCCTCCTGGAAGGGAGTAGTAGTAAGTAATTCTAGTGCTACAGGGAAAACTGACAAACAATAAAAAAAGGAGTTTCTTTTATTTATTAGTGATTCATCAGTGGAGTTGAAAAGCCGACATTATTCTTAGGAGATATGTAGTTTTCTAGTCAGCATGAATAAATATTCAGAATAAGATGAGTATTTGTCACTGAAGGTAGGGTGCTAGACCAGTATTTCAAGATAGAACATTAGAGTCAGAACACTTGGTTTCAACTCCTGACACTGCTTTCTAATCTTGGGCAAGTAACCTCATTGCTCTGTGTTCACTCCTTTATTTACAAAATGGGGTCATAGTGTGTCCTACTACAGCCTTGGTTCTCAACCTTCCTAATGCCATGACCCTTGAATAGAGTTCCTCATGTTGTGGTGATCCCCAATCTTAAAATCATTTTTGTTGCTACTTCATAACTGTAATTTTCCTACTGTTGTGAATTATAATGTAACATCTGATATGTAGGATATATTTTTAGTTTACAAATTGAACATATTTAAAGCATAGTGATTAATCACAAAAATAGGTAATTATATCTTGTGAAATACTGATTTCTAATTATAAATAAATGAAATTTTGTCTTGAAGCATGGTGTAGCATGAGTAACAGTCTTTTTTTTAATTTTTTTTAACAATTTATTGGGGCTGATACAATTCTTTTCACAGTTCATACATATACATACATCAATTGTATAAAGCACATCTGTACAGTCTTTGCCCTAATCATTTTTTTCTCTTTTCTTCTTTTACATTTTATTAGGGACTCAAACAACTCTTACCACAATCCATACATATACATACATCAATTGTATAAAGCACATCCATACATTCCCTGCCCCAATCATTCTCAAGGCATTTGCTCTCCACTTAAGCCCCTTGCATCAGGTCCTCTTTTTTTTTTCCCTCCCTCCACTTTCCCCCCCTCCCTCATATGCCCTTGGTAATTTATACCTCGTTATTTTGTCATATCTTGCCCTATCCGGGGTCTCCCTTCCCCCCTTCTCTGCTGTCCCTCTCCCAGGGAAGAGGTCACATGTGGATCCTTGTAATCAGTTCCCCCTTTCCAAACCACTCACCCTCCACTCTCCCAGCATCGTCCCTCACACCCTTGGTCCTGAAGGTATCATCCACCCTGGATTCCCTGTACCTCCAACCCTCATATGTACCAGTGTACAGCCTCTGTCCTATCCAGCCCTGCAAGGTAGAATTCGGATCATGGTAGTTGGGGGGAGGAAGCATCCAGGATCTGGGGGAAAGCTGTGTTCTTCATCGATACTACCTCACACCCTAATTAACCCATCTCCTCTCCTAAAACCCTCTATGAGGGGATCTCCATTGGCCGATACTTGGGCCTTGGGTCTCCACTCTGCACTTCCCCCTTAATTTAATATAATATATATATACACATACATATATACATATACACATATGTACACATACATACACACACTTATATCTTTTTTTTTTTTGCATGATGCCTTATATCTGGTCACTTGGGCACCTCGTGATCGCACTGGCCGGTGTGCTTCTTCCATGTGGGCTTTTTTGCTTCTGAGCTAGATGGCCGCTTTTTCACCTTCAAGCCTTTAAGACCCCAGACACTATCTCTTTTGATAGCCGGGCACCATCAGCTTTCTTCACCACATTTGCTTATGCACCCATTTGTCTTCAGCGATCCTATCATGGAGGTGTGCAGTCAATGATATGATTTTTTGTTCTTTGATGCCTGGTAACTGATCCCTTTGGGACCACTCGATCACACAGGCTGGTGTGTTCTTCCATGTGGACTTTGTTGCTTCTGAGCTAGATGGCCGCTTGTTTATCTTCAAGCCTTTAAGACCCCAGTCACTATCTCTTTTGATAGCCGGGCACCATCAGCTCTCTTCACCACATTTACTTGTTCAACCACTTTGGCTCCAGCCGTTGTGTCGGGAGAGTGAGCATCATAGAGTTCCAATTTAATAAAAGAAGGTATTCATGCATAGAGGGAGTGTTTGAGTAGAGGCCCAAGGTCCTTCCGCCACCTTAATACTTGTCCTATAAATATAGACACAAAGATCTATTTCCCCAACCTCCTATATATATTTGCATGTACATGTCTTTGTCTAGACCTCCATGAATGCCCTTTGACTCCTAGCTCTTTCCTCCATCTCCCTTGACCTTCCTCCTGCCCTACTACCACGCTTCATCGCCACCTGGGCTAGAGTATACCTCTTCTCTAAGCAACCTTACCCTTGATCATTTCCCACCAGGCCTGCCACTCCCCCTTCTCTACCATTTGGGGTCCCATGTTTTTCCCTTGTCCCTGGGTTTGTTAACACCACTTCCTTACCCCCTCCCCTACCCCCCAACCCCCTAAGTCCCCCCAGAACTGTCGGTCCCGTTGTTTTTCATCCAGATAGTTCATCCAGCCTGTCCTATTCAGACAGACCTGTGGAGTCACTAACATGCACGAAAACTAGACAGAGGAACACAAAGCAACAGTATACAACCAGACAACAAAAGAAACCACTGAAAAAGAACAGAACAAAACAGTTCACAAGAGAAAAGCTTGTAGTTAGTTCAGGGATCGTTTGCTGGCCCTTAGGAGCGTTTTCCAGTGCAGTCTGTTGGGGCACCATGCCCTGGCCCCAAAGTCCACTTTCAGCATTCCCTGGGGACCTTGCCACTCCATTCCCTTGCTGTTCCGCTGCACTCCCCCTGTGATTTGCCTCGGTGTGGTGGGATCAGGTCAGGTGCAATTCCCACACTGTGTCTCCGGTGCTGTCCCCTGTATCGCCCTTAGTCACTGAGGGGCATCATGTCTCATAGTAGGGCCAGCCATGTTGTTCTCTCTGTGGACTGGCTGCTCTACTCAGGAACATCATCATCACGGCCTGGTGGGCCAGGCTGTGCTCCACTCTCTCCTCCTGCCCCTTCATCTGCTCCCGTGTGCTCTGATCAAATATGTCCATCTCCCATAGCTGCAGAGGCAATGTCGTCCTTTGGAACAAATTCTTTTCGGGGGAGGGGCAGGAATCCACTTAATTTATGGTGCTGGGGCCAGCCTCCCAGACCTCTCCACCGGTTCCCTCCTCCACGCCGGGATATTGCATTCACACCTTGCGACACTGGGTTGAAGTCTGGTCCCACTTTCCCTGTGGAGATATAAACCATACCCTCCCCTTGGGTGGATTAATGCCCCATTTCTGTCATGCTGATTGTACTTACCTCAGGGGACTCATGTTGTACCTGTCCCTTTGGGTCTGGCTTACCTCGCTTAACATAATTCCTTCCAGCTCTTCCCATGAAATAACGTGTTTCATGTGCTCATCGGTGCTTTTCAGTGCTGCATAATACTCCATTGTGTGTATGTGCCAAAGTTTGCTAATCCACTCGTCTATCGATGGAAACTTAGGCTGTTTCCAAGTCTTTGCTATTGTGAATTGTGCCGCAATAAACATTGGAGCGCGTATGACTGGTCGTGTTTTATTTGCTGCTTCAACCGGGTATATGCCCAGTAGAGGAATGGCTGGGTCGTAAGGTAGATCAATTTCCATTTTCTTTAGGTATCGCCAGATTGCTTTCCACAGTGTCTGTACAAATCTGCACGACCACCAGCAGTGGAGGAGGGTTCCTACTTCACCACAGCCCCTCCAACACTTGTTGCTCTCTGATTTACTGATCTGGGCTAGCCTCAGGGGTGTTAGGTGGTATCTCATGGTTGTTTTGATTTGCATTTCTCTTATGGCAAGGGACTTCGAGCACTTTCTCATATATTTATTGGCCATATTGATCTCCTGTCTAGTGAAAGTTCTTCTCATTTCTTTTGCCCACTTCCTTAGGGGGTTAACTGTTTTCCTCTTTTTGCAGGTCATGATGGTGTTGTAGATTTTAGTAATGAGCCCTTTGTCTGACGTGTCATTACTAAAAATCTTCTCCCAGTCTGTGGGTTGCCTTGTCACCCTCTTGGCAAAGTCTTTCGAGGTGCACAGGTGTTTTATTCTTATTAGATCCCATTTGTCGATTTCCAGATCACCTGTGTGTGTCCCCTTCCCTGTTGCAGTGAGCCTATGTGCTCCCTGGGCCAGTGCTCTGAGATTAGTCCTGATTCCCTCCTTAATGGTCCTGATGGTTTGGGGTTTGACTTCTAGATCTGTGATCCACCTTGAGTGTATTCTTGTGCATGGGGTGAGGTAGACGTCTTGTTTCAACTTTCTACATGTGGATATCCATTGTTTCCAGCACCACTTATTAAAGAGGGCATCTGCTTCCCACTTGACGTTTTTGGGACCCTTGTCGAAGATCAGTTGTCTATATGCTGATGATTTTACTCCTGGGCTTTCTATTCTTTTCCACTGGTCTGAGTGTCTATAATTGTGCCAGTAACATGCTGTTTTGACCACTGTAGCTGTGTAGTAGGCATTAAAATCAGGTAGGGCGAGTCCTCCAATTGTGTCCTTCTTCTTGAGGAGTTCTCTGCTAATTCTGGGTTTCTTCCCTCTCCATATGAAGTTGGTGGTCAGTTTTTCCAATTCTTTGAAGAAGGTTGATGGTAATTGGATTGGTATAGCATTGAACTTGTAGAGTGCTTTAGGAAGAACTGTCATCTTTACTATGTTCAGCCTACCTAACCATGAGCAGGGGAGCTTCATCCATTTGTGAAGGTCACTTTTGGTTTCCTGTAATAGGGTCGCCTCTATGAGGGGATCTCCATTGGCCGACACTTGGGCCTTGGGTCTCCACTCTGCACTTCCCCCTTCATTTAATATGGTATATATATATATATATATATATATATATATATACAAATATACACATACATACACACACTTATATCGTTGTTTGTGTTTTTTTTTTTGCATGATGCCTTATACCTGGTCCCTTGGCACCTCCTGATCTCACTGGCCGGTGTGCTTCTTCCATGTGGGTAAGCCACGTTTTTCAGCACATTTTAATGTAATTTTTGTGGTAAAATTAGGTGCTTCGGCAGATATTCAGGTCATATACTTGAGTATATACAGTAATGGAACTTAGAATGTAGGGATTTAGGAAAATTGAGAGTTGTAAAAAATGAAATGGAAGACAGAAATAGATATTCCTGGTGTTAGTGAACCAAAATATACTAGCATTGGCCATTCTGAATCTAAATGTAGCTTGCTGAGAATGATAGATTCAAGAGGAATAGTGTTTCATGCATTGTCAAAAAGGACATTTAAAGATCTAGAGTATAATGCTGTCTGTGATGCAAAATCTATCCTCATATAAGGAAATCCAAACAATTGTGATTATTCAAATTTACATACCAACCATTCAAGCTAGTGATACAGAAATTGAAAATTTCTACCTATGTACCTATGTCTCCATTCTGTACTTTATCAAACATGGGAATACTGCATAGTTTAAAATCATGAAAGGTGTTAGTCAGGTTTATATTGTCTTACCATACTTACTCAATCTGTATGATTAGCTCGATTATATGAAGAATGTGACACCAGAATTGGAGGAAGGCATATTAACAAACTGCAATATGCGGATGACACAACCTTGCTTGCTGAAAATGAAGAGAAATGGAAGCACTTGCTGATGAAGGTCAAGGATTGCAGCCTTCAGTATGGGTTACTACTCTATAAGGTAAACCAAAATACAACTGGACCAGTAGGTAACAGCATGATAAATGGAGAAAAGGTTGAAGTTGTCAAGGATTTTGTCTTGATTGGATCCACAATCAATGCTCATGGATGCAGCAGTCAAAGAGATCAGAAGACATGTATTTGGGTAACTGAATATTTTGAGTACCAAGTTGCACCTGACCATGCCGTGGCATTTTTTTTTCTTTTTTTACATTTTATTAGGGACTCATACAACTCTTATCACCATCCATACATATACATACATCAATTGTATAAAGCACATCCATACATTCCCTGCCCCAATCATTCTCAAGGCATTTGCTCTCCACTTAAGCCCCTTGCATCAGGTCCTCTTTTTTTTCCCCCACTCCCTCCCCTTTCTCCCCTCCCTCATGTGCCCTTGGTAATTTATACATCGTTATTTTGTCATATCTTATCCTATCAGGAGTCTCCCTTCCCCCCTTCTCTGCTGTCCCTCTCCCAGGGAAGAGGTCACATGTGGATCCTTGTAATCAGTTCCCCCTTTCCAACCCACTCACCTTCCACTCTCCCAGCATCGTCCCTCACACCCTTGGTCCTGAAGGTATCATCCACCCTGGATTCCCTGTACCTCCAGCCCTCATATGTACCAGTGTACAGCCTCTGTCCTATCCAGCCCTGCAAGGTAGAATTCGAATCATGGTAGTTGCGGTGAGGAAGCATCCAGGATCTGGGGGAAAGCTGTGTTCTTCATCAGTACTACCTCACACCCTAATTAACCCATCTCCTGCCTAAACGCCTATATGAGGGGATCTCCATTGGCCGACACTTGGGCCTTGGGTCTCCACTCTGCACTTCCCCCTTCATTTAATATGGTATATATATACATATATACACATACATATACACATATATACACATACATACACACACTTACATCTTTTTTTTTGCATGATTCCTTATACCTGGTCCCTTGGCACCTCGTGATCGCACTGGTCGGTGTGCTTCTTCCATGTGGGCTTTTTTGCTTCTGAGCTAGATGGCCGCTTGTTCACCTTCAAGCCTTTAAGACCCCAGACACTATCTCTTTTGATAGCTGGGCACCATCAGCTTTCTTCACCACATTTACTTATGCACCCATTTGTCTTCAGCAATCCTATCATGGAGGTGTGCAATCAATGATATGATTTTTTGTTCTTTGATGCCTGGTAGCTGACCCCTTTGGGACCCCTCGATCACACAGGCTGGTGTGTTCTTCCATGTGGACTTTGTTGCTTCTGAGCTAGATGGCCACTTGTTTATCTTCAAGCCTTTAAGACCCCAGTCACTACCTCTTTTGATAGCCGGGCACCATCAGCTTTCTTCACCACATTTACTTGTTCACCCACTTTGACTTCAGCCGTTGTGTCGGGAGAGGGAGCATCATAGAGTTCCAATTTAATAAAAGAAGGTATTCATGCATTGAGGGAGTGTTTGAGTAGAGGCCCAAGGTCCTTCTGCCACCTTAATACTTGACTTATAAATATAGACACATAGATCTATTTCCCCATCCTCCTACATATATTTGCATGTACATATATTTATCTAGACCTCCATGAATGCCCTTTGACTCCTAGCTCTTTCCTCCATCTCCCTTGACTTTCCTCCTGCCCTACTACCATGCTTCGTCGCCACCTGGGCTAGAGTATACCTCTTCTCTAAGCAACCTTACCCTTGATCATTTCCCACCAGGCCTGCCACTCCCCCTTCTCTACCATTTGGGGTCCCATGTTTTTCCCTTGTCCCTGGGTTTGTTAACACCACTTCCTTATACCCCTCTACCCCCCCACCCCAAGTCTCCCCCGGGAACTGTCGGTCCCGTTGTTTTTCCTCCAGATAGTTCATCCAGCCTGTCCTATTCAGACAGTCCTGTGGAGACACTAACATGTCCGAAAACAAGACAGAGGAAAACAAAGCAACAGTATACAACCAGGCAACAAAACAACAAAAACAAACCACTGACAAAGAACAGAACAAAACAGTTCACAAGAGAAAAGCTTGTAGTTAGTTCAGGGATCGTTTGCTGGCCCTTAGGAGCGTTTTCCAGTCCAGTCTTTTGGGGGCCATGGCATTTTTAATCATCTCATTCACATGTAAAAATTGGACATTGATTAAGGATGATCAATGTAGAATTGACGTATTTGAATTATGTTGCTTGTGAAAAATATTGGAAGTAATTGGACTGCCAAAAAACAACAACAAATCTGTCTTTGAAGAAGTACAGCCGGAATGCTCCTTAGATACAAGGATGGCAAGATGTTGGACATTGGACAGGTTTTCAGGAGAGACCAGTCCCTGAAAGAATGCTTGTTACAGAAAAGGCACAGCAAAAAAGATGGATTGACATGACTGAAATCATAGGCTCAAAGAGAAAACGTGTGTAAGGATGACACAAGAAACAAGCACTGTTTCCTTATGTTGTCGATAGGGTCACCGAGTCTGAACTGACTGGGTGGCACCTAACAAAACAAGATTGAATATATGCCATCAGTTATATCTATTTTTTATGTTCAAATAAATCTTTATTTTTTTAAATCATTTTATTGGGGGCCCATACAACTCTTATCACAATCCATAGCACATCAATTGTGTCAAGCACATTTGTACATTCGTTGCCCACATCATTCTCAAAATATATGCTCTCCACTTAAGCCCTTGGCATCAGCTCCTCATTCCCCCCCCCCGTCGCTGCCCTCTCTCTCATTAACCCTTGGCAATGTATTATTTTGTAATATCTTGCACTGTCCAACATCGCCCTCCACCAACTTTTCTGTTGTCCATTCCCCAGGGAGGAGGTTATATGTACATCCTTGTAATCGGTTTTCCCTCCCCCCCCCTCCTTCCACCCTCCTGGTATCCCCACTCTCACCACTGGTCCTGAAGGGATCATCTGTCCTGGATTCCCTGTTTTTCCAGTTCCTATCTGTACCAGTGTACATCCTCTCATCTAGCCAGATTTGTAAATTAGAATTGGGATCATGATAGTGGTGGGGAAGGAAGCATTAAAGAACTAGAAGAAAGTTGTAAGTTTCATTGTTGCTACAATGCACCCTGATTGGCTGTCTCGCCCCACCCCCCAACCCTTCTGTAAGGGGATGTCCAGTTGTCTACAGATGAGTCTCTCTTGGTTCCCTAATCTGCACCCCCCTCGTTCACAATGATAATATTTTTTGTTCTTTGATGGCTCCTACCTCATCCCTTTGACACCTCATAATCCCACAGGCTGGTGTGCTTCTTCCATGTGGGCTTTGTTGCTCCTCAGCTAGATGGTCGCTTGTTTACCTTGAGTCTTTAAGACCTTAGACACTATATCTTTTGCCACCATCAGTTTTCTTCACCACATTTGCTTATGCACTCATTTGTCTTCATCGATTGTGTTGGGAAGGTGAGCATCATGGAATGCCAGTTTAATAGAACACAGTGTTGCATCGAGGCAGTACTTGAATGGAGGCCCAATGTCTATCTACTACCTTAATACTAAACTTTGAGGGCCCCCCAGTCCCTTCAAACCTTGTGGATCTGTGCCTACTTATCTTTATGATGCGCCTCCTGCGACCCAGCAGTGTTGAATTTCCCTCTTACTAGCTCTCCTGGGTTGATTTCTGTGGAGTCCCTCTGGTATGTGTTACTCAGTCACCATCTTCCCTCCAAGATAGTTTTTTTAAAAAAAACATTTTATTAGGGGCTCATACATCCAAGATAGTTTTTATTGATTGTGTTATTAAACTTTTTTTGGTCTTCATTGCCTTTTTTCTTGACATTTTTTTTTTCTTTGAGAGTGGTGTATTGAAGTCTTCTGTTCTTACTGTCGATGTGTCTTGGTCCTTTTTCAATTCTATGAGGATCTGATGTATTTCAAAGGTGTTTCATTGAGTGCATAGATGACTATAGTTATGGTTTTCTGAGCTATTTTTCCCTTTATCATTATGTAGTATTCAATCTTTTCTCGTTATGTTGTTTACCTTGAAGTTTATCTTCTTGGAGATTAATATTGTTACCCCTGCTGAGTTTTATTGCTGTTTGCTGGGTATGCTTTTGTTCCACCTCTGATTTTTAATGTCTTCAAGTCTCTGTTTGTGAGGTGTTTTTCTTGTAGGCAGCATATTGATGGGGCTTACTTTCTTATCCATTCAGCTTCTCTCTGTCTCTGTACTGGTGTATTTAGTACATTAACATTCAGTGAAATTATTGACATGTATGTGTATTTGTTTCCACCATTTTGGTTTATATATGCGTGTGTTGTGTGTTTGGATGTGTATTGTGTTCAGTTTCTTTGTTCTTCCTGTGTCGTTCCCTTGCTCTGGGTGTTGTTCCGTGTGTGCTGGTTTTTGTGAGGAATTGTCTTGAATGTTGGTTTCAGGTTTGTGTGTTGTTGCTGTTGGTTTTTTTGGCCACAGTACTTCATTGAGTATTTTTTGTAATGGTGGTCTTGCTTTTGGCTTTTCTTGTCTTGAAATAATTGTATTATACCACCATATTTAGTTGCTGAACCTTTGTGTGTAATTGATCTTTTTCTCTAGGTGCTTTTAGATTGTTTGTTGTTTCCGTTCTGATGTTCGACATCTTGACTACAATATGCCGTGGAGTTTGCCTTTTAGAATCTCTCCTGGCTGGGGTTCTTTTGGCTTCCTAAACAATCGTCTTTTTCTCTTTTAGACATTGAGCAAAGTTCTTTGGCTGGCGCTCTTGGACTATTCTCTGTGTGGATGTAACTTTGTTTGTTTCTTCCTCTTCTGGAATTCCTACAAGATGCAGGTTGTTCCTCTTAATGGTGTCCCACATTATTATCAAGCTTTTCTCAGTCTCTTTTGCATTTTTTGGTTATTTGTCCTTCCTTTAGATTGGAATCTATAGATTTGTCTTTCAGTTCACTAATTTGGGTTTCTATCTCTTCAATTCTGTATCTCTATTTTTTTTACAGCCTCCCGCTTTTCCTTCATAGCAGGGGTGTCAAACTGGCCCTGTCGGCCGCATGTAGCCCCCGAGGAGCTTTTTTTGTGGCCTGCGATGCTCTGAAATAAAATGAAAATAGAAAAAATTGTTATGAAGAAAATAGCACTTAGGGGAGATCGAGGCAATACCGTACACACAATTCCCTCGTTAACCCTTTATCTGAAGATGAGTATACATGTGGCCCAGTGCTTTTTGGGGGGCCTGTGGATGTGTATAAATGCACTGACCTAGTTCCAGTGATGATTGGAAGCGATCTGTCTGCCACTCTCAGTGTCACATAATGTAAAGAGATCCCAATAGTGAAAAGGTGAAAAAGAGCACTCTGGGTTGTGCTGTTATGATCATCCCTAGCAGCAGTGCTAGTGAACATTTTTAGAGGGAAGCCATTACAATTGTGCATCACGTTTGTCAGCTGCCCAAATCTTGGTGTTTTTTATTAGTTACTTTGTTATATTTTCCGGTCACAACATAAGACGTAGTGAAAACTAGTAGAAGGAAAGCACTGTCAAGTTAAGGGTAAAACAATAATTTTAGTTTTATAAATACATTAAATAAAATAAATATTTAAATAAAAGCTATTATAGTATTTTAATTATCCTATCCATATTCCTGAATCCTCACTTCAAAATAGAAATTGAACAAAATTTGTAAATGTGATGTGGCCCATGTGAATCTTGCCTGTTGCACCAAATGGCCCGCTTTTTAATTGAGTTTGACACCCCTGCTTTGTAATTCTGCTATTGTAGTGTTTGATTTTTGTGTTTCTGTTTGTTTCTCTAATGAGGTTATAGCTTTTCTATTGTTTTATTTTTCCTTTCAGACTTCTTTCAGCTGTTGCATGAGCACAAACATCATTCTTTACATTCTTTTTCTGGGAAATCCATAACTTGTACAGTTTCAGGTATTACATTTAAGTCTGATTGCTATTTGGTTATTTGTTTATGTTTCTCTTGTTTTGTGTGTGTGTGTGTGTGTGACTAATATCTTCTGTTGTTTCCTTGTCATCTTGGAGTCTATTGGGAGTGTGATGTAGGCGATGTTATTTGGAACTGGTTAACTCTATTAGGTGGTGCAGTAGAGGGCTAATGGATAGTTTGTATTAAGTGTCTGAGGGAGGTTGCTAATTTATGTGTTAAGGGAGTCATATGAAATTTGGGGAGGAAATGTTATGAGTGTTGGGAGAGTGAAGGAAGCAGTAGGTTAAAAAAGAGGGTGGAGGATCAGGTAGTGTTATATAGTAGGTTAAAGGAAGGGGTATTTGGCCCTGAAATGCCTCATTTGCAACGATGGATCAATGGGTACTAGTATTTGAGAGCAAAAACAATTTTAAATATTGTGATAGTAGTATTAGTCTTTGGTTTTATGAGTCTGAAAATGTAAGAAAAATTTTGATGATCAGTACAGTGAAACTAAAAGACAGGTTAATGATGTTATGAAGTAAAACTTTGGATATTTAGACTAAAGAAAGGAAAATTAAAGAGAAGGGGTAAGAGATGACAGTTTTAATAATAGTAATAGGAAAAATCATACTAGCATAAGATGCAGGAGAGCTGTTAATGTATGTTTGTCCGGGACACTAAGCTTCACACAGAGCTTAGTCTCTGTTGTGGGTGCGAAGTAGTAGTTAGATGGGGTGTTAGGGGTCTAGGAAATAAACCAATGAGATCAGAAGGAAAAAACGTAAAGTAATATATCATACAAATATATACAAATGATATATATAAACTCCCTTATATGAATTCCCTGCCTGGGCTTGTAAAACCTGTTCTGCCTGCCAAACCTGCTCCAGCTTCTTGTTTTGTGATGCAAATACTTAGTCGATGAGTCAGGTGTATGCAATCCAGGTATGTGTAACAAGTAATATGAAAATAAATCCTCAGAGTGGCCCAATTATTTAAGGTACCAGGCCTTTGGGGTGTCTTCCGATCAGGGGTTGTGCTGAGTGGTACCTCAGGAGGGGGCTGGAGCTCTTGGTGTTAATCACTTAACACCTGCTTTCAGCTGCCCTGTTCTCAGCCCTGTGAGGCTCAGTAAGCTGTGAAGTACCCACTACTAGGAGTGAGTCCTAGACGGGGGATCTCCACTGGCAGTCTTCTGGTCTTGGCAGGAAGCCAAAGAAATTTATATTTTAATTTTCCCTGGTCCCAGTCTGGTCACTTCGAATTATGATCCTTTTGCTCCATCACACCCCACTGGCACGTACCCCCCACCCCCTCAGCTAGCTTCCCAATTCAAAGACCCGGGAATCTCCCCTCAGGCGGCTGAGGGGAGATGCCCTAAGCGGTTCTAATTGGCTGGTGTTTCTGCTCTCTCGTTGTAGTCTATTTGTGTCTACCTATCTTTATGGTGACAATCCTGTGGTCTGGAAGTGCTATCCCTTTCAGTAACTCTTTTGCGCTGTTCTCTGCAGTGTGTGCTGCTTGGTCATCCTCCTCCTCCCAGCTGCCCCTCAATCCCCTCTCAGGTGCTGCTTATCTCCTCTTGCTGCTCTCATTGTCTTTCTTATTTGAAAGTTCATATCCCCTAGGAGGAGTCATCAGGCTGTAACCTGTTTGATAGGTGGGACTAGTGCTACAGTTTCCCACAGGGTCACGTTGACATAACATCTAACTGCCACAACAGCTAAAGGCAAACTGCTTGTGCTGCTCCTTTAAAACTGGAATTGAGAAAAACACATTTGCCCAATTAGTAGCTGCTATCAGATACTAGAAGAGATATTAATCTACTCAAGCAATAAAACCATTTCTGGGACAGCAGCTGCAATTGGAGTCACCACCTGGATAAGTTTCCAGGCACCCCCTGCCATTCTCAAAGATCCATCTGTTTTTTGCACTGACCAAATTGACAGGGACAGAAGAGGCATTTTCTGCCTGCAATTTGGGAATTAACAGAAGACCTTGTGAGAACAGGTTAGTAAGCAGGTCAACCTTGAAGCTAGGCCCTAATGGATGTCCTCACACAGCAGTGCTGCTGGAGATAAATCTGACAGCACACTGATCCAGAGACAAAAGCTGAGATTGCAATTTAAAGAGCCTCAAGGGTGGTCTAAATAACGAATTAGAAAGCTAATTGTACATCTGTGGAGTGGCAAACTCCTCCCCTTTAAAACTGTCTTTTAGAAACTAGGAGTCTTCCCCTAGACAATGAATGACCCTTCTTAATTTGTGAAAGGGGCCCCCACTACATTCCGGGAGCAAAGCATATTTTATCTATGCTTAAGGTATCCTTTTCACCATGCCAGAAGGACTCACATACTTTCTTTGGAAATGATTCTATCTATGCTTTAATAAAATTGTTGCCCAGCCTGTGTGATCACAAGGTGTAGATGGGATCAGAAAGTGTTAGGGAGCTAGAGGCAGAAACCTCTACCTCTACCTGCCAAGGCCTCCCTCCACCCTTACAGACTGTGGGAAGCTGCTCCAGGCTGGATGGCATGAATAAATTCAGGCAGTTGAGACGAAGCCAGTACTCTTGGGAGGACCTCAATCTAGGCCAGGTGAGCTTAATTGAGTCAATGGAGTCAACCAGTACTGTCAACCACGCCTCCCAGTGGAGGGCCCTGAAAAGTCAGAATTGGAAGGAGATGACAAGCAATTCTCCAGGTCTCCAGACCCCATATGCTAATTGCCATACATTCCTCACTACCCCTGTAAAAACCCTCGCCCCCAGCTGCTGAATGGGACTTCCCTGACCTGTCCGCCTAGGTCACGAAACCTCGGCAGGGAGCCGCCCTACTGCCCCACCTAATAAAGCTATTTCTGTTTCTGCTTTCCTTGTCCTGTCCGTTATGTCTGTCTTCCTCCCTGTACCTCAGTTTCACCTTTACACTTCTATCCTTTATAAAAATTCACTTGGATCACAAACCAGGCTTCGGTGTGAATTCATTCTCATGGGAAGCCAATGACCCAGGTATTTCCACCTGAGGAATCTAACAGTATCAGACATCAGGAGACCCCAAACCTTCATATGATGTGAATGAAGGGAGTCGGATGGAGACTCAAAGTCCATCTGTAGACAATTGGACATCCCTCACAGGAGGGACAAGTCAGCCAGAGTGCAGTACAGCAGCAACGAGACACACATTTCTTTAGTTCTTTAGTGCTTCCCGCACCCCACCCCACCCACCTATCATGACCCCACTTCTACTTTACAAATCCCAGTTCTAGCTTACAAATCTAGCTAGACCAGATGGTACAGATAAGAGCTCTTGTCACACGGGATCCAGGACAGATAAACACATCAGGAACAGTAATGGG